>NW_006433716.1:2297761-2333803 GCF_000325575.1 Pteropus alecto | reverse complement strand
ACAAAGCAAAACAAAAGACTCATCCTATGAATCATGAAAATTATAATTATTTTATCAAATGTTCTTAACTGAAGTAAAATGATCTTCAAGGACGGAACGAACTTTCTAAGACTCAAAAAGGAGGAAAAATTCTGAGGTAGGATAGAAGGGGACAATGGGATGGTCCTTGGCAAAATTAAGTTGTAAGATTAGTTGCTCTTCCTAAGACAGGAAATAGGCTTTCAGAAGATGCTTCTGGAAATTTTAATATGGTTTACATTTAGTTGTTCAATTTGTTCCTAAGCTCCATGAATCATTTCTTACATGATTTTGTAGTCTTTTATTTTCTAACCATATTGAGGGCACTGTCAACCAAATCGTTTCCTCTCTTCTTGGAGGCACTGGTTTTATAGAGTGACGACAGTGAGAAGTCCTTTCAGACTGCGGGAACACAAGATCCTCTGTACTGACAGCTCCTAGGGAGATCATACTTTGCAGTAGGCCACCAACATCATTTCTCCTGATTCACAGCTTAGGGAATTCCAGCTCACTTTGAAGCCTGTTCAAAATATTCTCGTCTATGTATTTTACCCCAAGCCAGCTCATTTCTGACCTGCCCTTGGTTAGCTTTGATTGACAGAAAGGCTTTGGAAGCCACTGAAATCTTATCATAGAAAGAACTGAAATCTTTTTGAGTTCTTCAGTCTCTGTTTGGAGACCAAAGGCTCTATGTCAAAAGATGTGTAGATACCTGTACTTACAACTGGTACTTCTGTGGCAGATTTACCACCCTTGGGTTATTTGAGGTTTCTAAGTAAAAACTTAATGGAGACCAGGACATGGAGAGGTGGCTGTAATATGGACAATGCACCTATATATTTTTCTTGGAAATAAGAATTATCCTTTAGATCTGTCATAGTTAATATAAAAATAAAGTAATACAAATGAAGACTTAAATTGATGAGGCACATGTATAAATTGATAAAGGAAGTTTGATGCATCATAACATTGAAATTTATCTAAATTCAATATTGTTAAACATTCTTAAAGATCAGATGAATTATACATGAAGTCTATGGATTATTTGTCCCTGGCAAACAATGGTGACATTTCTGTCTGTCACTTAGTATGACAAGGTTAGCATGTTTTATTCAAAACTTTTAAACAGTAAAATGATTTGTATGCATTACTCTTTCTTTGGATTGTCAGGGAAAGCAGAAAGCAACACAGTTATTCTACGACATTGAATCAGCATGTGCATAAAAAAATGACAGTACGGGCTTGCCTCCGACATCTATAAAGCTTGTACTTTGGTTTTCTAATCATCTGGTAGAGAAACAATAAAACCATAAAGACAAAATTTTTCCTTCCACCCCCAAAAGAAACACGTCATTGTATATTGAAATATAAATGATTTTTGTGACATAATGAATATAGAATATTCATGAGTGGGGATAGATTCCTGGAAATACTATGCTTTGGGTTTTAAAGAAATCTAATGACAGAATATTTATTAGGATTTTTTTTCAGTAAATAGGATAAGAGTCAGACTATATTGTTCCTTTCATTGTTAAAGCACTCTGCAGTGATGGTATGTAACAGTAATTTGTGAGACTGTTGGATTTTGTGTTATCTGTGTATATAGGATGGGCATATGGGAAGAAATTAACAGCAGAGTAGAAGGTGCTGTTCAATGCCTGGGTGGAGACAGAGGACTTTAGTGACTTGCCTACAGCTTCTTCCATAGTTGTCTGGCGACTCCTGGGGCTGTCTTAAGATTGTCTCTCCACCTCCCCTTTTCCCTTGTCCATTCAGGAACACACACTTCATTGTTGCTATGTTCTTCTTCCTTCTCTCATGAGATTCGAAAGCAGAAATGAGTTTGGGGAAGATTATGCTAGTTTGGCATAAGATAGGACCTAGGGATCTTGGTGCAATATTAACACCCAGGGACAGAAAATACCTGAGGCTTTTTATTCAGCCCTTTCCATTCACAAGTGACTAAAGGATGTCGATGTGCAGCAGCCATTTCACAGACAACATTCCACTGACGTTTTCTGAGAATGAACCAGTGACTCTGGAATAAAATGATGACTAAGACAAACTCTTGCCTTTGAAGTGTTTACGACAGAGGAAGAAAGACACATTAGCAGGTAAGCATAGGATGATGATACAGGTGCTTATTGTACAGGGTGAGTGGATAGGAAAGAAGAGGAGAAAAACAGGGAGGTGACAGAAAACCATACCTCACTATTTCCTGTTCTTCCACTCCATCCTTGGGATATTAACCACGAAAGACATTTTCTTTCATTGCATTCAGTAATATGTTTACTATAGCTTCAGAAATACTAAAATTCCATGTAATGCATGCATTTTGTGTTTTCTCCATACCTGCCCACGACCTGGGGAAAAGTGAGCTCTTCAGAGTAATGAGCTTTCCCGATCACTAAAACAGCTAATGGCTGTAATTGATTATAACCCGTCTAAGGCAAAAGATTGAAGTACGCATCCTTTTTTTCTGGAATTATTTAACAGAGAACTTTTAATGAAAGAAAGAAGAAATTTTACTATATACTCCATTTTGGGGGGTATATACTTACCTCACATTGAGCTGGAAACCCATCAATGGTAATATATACCATACCAACTGCAAGGTAGATAATTAATATTTACTCATTAATTTTTGCTTTTGATGATTGCTATTTTACCTTAGTTATAAAAACTATATAATCATTTCAATCTTCTATCTCAAGCCATGCCCCCAGCATTCCCCAAGATATCTAGCATCAATCCAAATGTTTAAAAAGAATAAAAGAACTGCATAGTTTTCAGAGATTTTTCCTGACTCAGTAAGCAAATTTATAGAGATAATTTGGAAGCACATTATAATAACCCATTGCTGAAAACAGATTTACAGGTGCTACCCAACTTTTGGGATGCTATGCAGCCTTGGTGGGCTGTCATTTTAAGAAATGTCTTCCTAGAGGAAAATGTTTCCAGAAATACTCTGACCTTTCCATTTTTTAGCATGAAATGAGGTGATCTAAGAGAAGCCATCTTCCAAGTAAATGTGGTGAGACTTTAGTTTGAAATATTCATTGCATTTTTGTTGTGAAGAGCCAAACCACTGCTAAAATTCAGTTTACTGGTCTATTCAGCTTATTCATTTCATGCAAATCCCAATGTGCATGAAATGAACAAAAGACTTCCTTTCTATTTGTATGCATTGTTAGTTTCTATTCCATTTTTATTCCCAAATTTGTTTTTTTTTCTCTTTCAGTATCAGTACTTTATTCATTCTTTCAACAAATATTTGTAGCATCCCTTGGCATGACAAGGCACCGAAAGGAATGATACCATCCCAGCATGGTAGTCAGCATGACTGGTGGGTTTCATTTTTTCTGCCTTTTTAGGTGTACCATTAGAGGATGCTTGCAGATTTCTTAAGGCCATGTCTGTGATGAGAGGAAAGAATTATTTGCCCAATTATATATGTCTGCTATGAGCATGGCTTGCACTCACAGCCTTACTGACTCTGGGAGTGAAAAGAGAGTGCACTTGGGAGTCGAATAAATATGGATTCTGATTCTTACTCTGATCCATGCAAGCTCTAACCTGGAACAAGTTAGTTATTCCTCATCCTGAGAGTTTCATTATATGTAAAAGGAAAATGCCTGTCTTATAGTGTTATTAAATGAATTACAAGAGAGTGCCAACACCTAACAGGGCACCCTCAATAAGTGATCATTCTCAGTGTCTATCTCAGGATCTACCATCTAGTATATATGCAAATGAGTAAGAAATGTAAGAATAATGGAAGTTAGGCTAAAATAAGACCTATTAATACAGGCACAGCAAAGTGTTTGGGGATTTCTTCGAGGATTTGGTAAATTGTAAACTGTCCGATTCTTCTTTTCCCAGTTTTTATCTTAGATGTAATGGATCCCTCTCATGGCAGCTTTAAATTTAGATAAATTCAACTACAAGCACGCACTGGGCAGGGAGAGAGAAAGAAAGAATGATTACGAGTTTAAGGAGTTTAAATAACATAGCTCATTATACTTGCTTTTTCACTATTTCTATCTTGATTATTCTTGGGAACATCTCCCCATGATAAATTTGCTTCTATTGTTTTAAAGACATTTTTTATACTACATGGCTCCAAATTCAAGCTCACTCAAATAAACTTTTTTCCAATGCTGGAGAAAAAAGCTGACTTGGTTAGCCTTATTGAGAGATGGCATGTTTCTCTGTAATATGGCACCTTTCTAAGGCATTATCAAGGACACTTTTGATTATGCATATGATTAACTTATTTGCAGTATAATATTTAACTTCACTATACTACTCTGCTTTTATTTTTTTTTTGTAATTTCTTTCATTTTTTACTTACCTGGACTATATTTTCTTTTTCCCTGCATAATCTCTACAAGTAAGTTTATTTGTTTCTTGCTTGGGTTACTTAATGGCTGTTTTATTATTTTATTTTTTTCAAAAAATGTTGTAAGGCTGTTGCTGAAACTCAAATCGCTGTGTGTAATGTCTCCATTGGACGTTGGTACTTAAGGTGTTGTTTCCTTAGGAATACCAAATAAAGTTTTTGTGTTCCTAGAGTTGTATATGACAGTTTTTCAAGTTAGAGTGAGCTCAGCAGTGTTTTTAACATTGTAATAATTACTGTTTACTGCCGGACCCTTGCCTTTTTTTATACTGCTAACACAAAGGATCTGTAGACTGTTAGCACAGTGGTCCAAGGCTCTGATCCACAATGAAATGCAAAGAACACAGAGCAGGTAAGGTCCTTTTATCAGTTCTTTACATCTCTGTGTGAAACAAGTGTGATAAGGAACAGAGGAAACGGCCTAAGGGCTCTAAGCAGGTTAGGAAGAAGCTGGCCTCTCTAAAAAGGCCCGGGGTGGGGGCGCAGGCCAGCTTTCTAACTCATACCTTTACCAAGTGCTATTATTTGACACCATCAGTCATTCTCACTCCATCTTGCTCCAATTTCTTTTTTTTTTTTTAATGTCTGTGCTTTCTTTTACTCTGTCATGTGTGATTTTAGTTTTCAGTTGCTTTTCTTTCGGGGGACTTGTTTTAGGTTTTTTATGCCCATATTCATTAACATAGAATAAATTTTAATAACAGCAATGATTGAATGCATAAGATGTATTAAGTATAAGGATAGAAACTTTATAAAACATCTCTAATTTTAACAATAATTCAGTAAGGAAAATTCTTTCATGTTAAAAATTAAAAAAAAACACAGGAAGTAACTTATCATATAATTTATCAAATGGTGGAGTCAGATGAAAATCAATATGTCTATATTGTCTGTGCCCTCTCCACTATCATATGGTGCTTTTGTACACTATGTATGTTTATAAATGTGTGTGTATACATATACACACACACATAAATATACACATATATAACACACACATGCGTGCACGCACACACCCATCCACCTCACAGCTGACTTCCAGAGTTTTTGCAGTGCTTGAAAACCAGTGAGGCCAGGTCTTCCTTTCCAAACATGCCCACCTACCTGCCCTCCCTTGCCCTGTGACTTGAAATCTTACAAGTTGCCATTTACACAATAGACTTATTCTTCTCTGTTACAGTTTCTGAAAATGAAACAGAACTTTATACCATTTTATTTTTCAAATAGAGGATTTCCAGGGTTGGACTTACTTTACATTTGCTTTACTTCTCACTGGCTTGTCTTTAACTGCACTATTTTCTTTATCATTATCTGCTCCTTCCCATAAGGAGCAACACCCCTTTCATATTGTGTCCAATGAAGCAGTTTCTCATTTCTGAAATTTTAAAATGGAAAAAAGAGGGGAGGAAAGAGCATGTAGTGATTTAAGATGACGATTCTGGATTGAAGCATCTTGCTACTTAGGAACGCTGTATTTCATAGTGTATTTGCAGAAATGCCTCATGGCACAAACTCCTATTTCATGTCCTTGAAGGCCAATGGGTTAGCAGAGTTTCTGTTTCAGTGCCTGTCTGATCAATAATCCTATGACTTTTTGGAATTGCCATCTGTCTTCTGTTAGATTTTTATTGTGTAGATGTGTAGTGACTAATACCTACATGTACATATTTTTTGTCTCCTGCAACTGTAAATTGTTTTAAAAATATTTCTGCAGGTGTTTAAATTTATTTATATAAAACATTTTCCTTGATTTCATTGGAGACATACATAAATCAATTTCACTGGAAAAATAATTGGAATTTAGTGTAACTTCCCTTGGGCCTGGTCTTTAACTCAACATATAATAATAGGACACTAGCTATGTGGCAGGCAATATGGTAGGCACTGATTAGAAAGATAAATAAGATATGGATCCTGCCTTTATACAGAGCTCACAATCTTTAGGATTGAAATGGTGGTTAAGAGCATAGATTTTTGTCACCATTCTGTCTTAGTTTGAATCTTCTTACCACTTGTTAGATGTCAAATTATTTTACTTTTTATGTCTCAATGTTCTCATCTGTAAAATGAGGATAATGCTAAATGTTACTTTAAGACTTATGTGAGGATTAAATGAGGTCATACATGTAAGGTACTCTGAGCGGAGCCAGGAACATATATCTTAAAAAATTATGGGTATTATTATCATTGACATTACTATTATTATTATATGAGTCACAAACAGCTAAATACTGTAATACTCTACAATAAGTATAAAATAGAAATGTGTTCAAGAGGAGGGAATACAAAACTCCTTCATGAGCTTACAAGGAAGTTTTCATAAGAGAAATGAAACTTGAGGTCTTGAGGAAAATGTAATATTTCACTAGATTTACAAGAAAAATCATAACATCATAGGCAGCAGAAATAGCATTTGAAAAGGCAGGAAGGTTTGAGAAAATATGCCTCATTCAGCAAACTGTGGTTGGGGCCATGTCAGGAATTGGTACTAGAGTGTAATGTAAAGGGTAAGGTCACAAAGAGCCCTGGGTGATATACTAAGAATTTAAGACTTAATCATGTTGACATTGGAAGCCACAAAGGGATTTTTGAAAAGGAAACTTGTGATCAGATTTATATTTTAGAAATATTACCTGAGCACCAATATAGAGGATAGATTAGAATGTTAGCTGGAGGAAAGTAAGACATAGATATAAGACCCTCCCTGCCTTGGAAAAACAGACAAGTACTTTTACTAAGGAGAAAGAGTCACCAGAAGAAGAAAGAGATAAAAGAAATAGAGGAAATAATTTCAGAATTCCTTTGAGATGAAAATGGGTCTAACAACAGCATGTAAAAGGATTAATTCTCCAGAGGAAGGAAATGCTCATAAATTGCATTAGGCTTGAACAGAGAGGTTGAATTTTCTTTTAGCAAATTTTACAACTTAAAACTTGAACAAGACTCTTATCTTCTGAGTCCATTTTATTCATTTGTAAATGAGAACGGCACCTTAGTCTGCAACAAGGTTTTTTCCTTTTCAAAGGTTTATTGATATATAGTTTACACATTGTAGAATTCACCCATTTAAAGTACACAATTCAATGATTTTTAGTATATTTATAGTATCGTGCAAGAATCAGCATAATCTAATTTTATAACATTTTTTTGTTACCCGAAAAAACACTGTAGCCATTAGCAGTCACTCCTCATCACCCTCATCTTCTCTCCCCATCCCTAGCCATAGGTACATAAATACTAATCTGCTATCTTCAATATAGATTTATCTATTGTGTAAGTTTCATATAAATGGAATACCTTGTCTTTTGTGACTTTCTTTTACTTATTCTGATGTTTTTGAGATTCATTTATTTTGCAGCATTAGACAGATAATAACTCAATAACAACAATATAGACAGATAATATTTCATTGTATGGATACATTACATTTTGTTTATCTATTCATTAGTTGATGGATATTTGGATTGTTTCCACTTTTTGACTATTATAAATAATAATGCTATGAGCATTTATGTACAAGTTTTTATGTGGACATATGTTGTCATTTCTCTTGAGCAGAATCTTAGGAGTGGAATTGTTTCTTATAAAAATTTTGCATTCATATGGTAATTCTGTTTAACATTTTGAGAAACTGCCAAACTGTTTTCCAAAGTACTATTTTAAATTCTCACTAAGAAAGTTCTGATGAGAACTAAAAGACTGAATCAGAGTAATAGTCAGAGAAATAAGTAAATGCTAAAGTACAACCTATGGCTACTTTAATTATCCTGTTTTGTCTAACTTCTCCCAGAAAGCAAGCAGTAAAGAAACATTTAGTATGCATTAAATAACAAAAACAAAAACAAAACTAATCTGAAATTTATTAACATTCCACTCTTACATTTGTTATCGACAAACAGAAATAAAATTCATGAGCCAAAAACCCAAAACCTAAAGTCCAGGTCACTCTTTGGATTTCTTTGAGTATTTCCTAGATTTAATGTTTGTGGCTCATGAACACACATTTTGCTAGTAAGTCTCTAGTAATGCTAAGAACAGATGTTGAGTCTGGTATATTTAAGTTAACTCTAGTTAGCTGTTTCCCTCCCATGATTATTAAATTTTATTTAAGGGTTTTAAAAGATGGGTGGCAGAACTCACAAAAGGTATCTGAAACGTCAAAGACCACAAAGTTAGAGAACTTTTAAAAATAGCTTTAAGGAAGGTGACGTCGTAAAAGTAAAAGAAGGCTTAAGAGTTGAAGGATAAAAGTTGTATTTATAAATACAACTATGCTAAAAAATATATTAAAATAATAAAAAACAAATGAGGAAAAATATATTGTGTCTGTAAGTTAATTCCTGTTATAAATGAACATCGTTTCTATAGGACTCTATATTTTTTTGAGCCTCAATGTATTTATTCTAAATTTATTTGAAACATTTGCATTTTCCTCTGAAGAAATGAAAAAAAAAAAAAAGTTTTAGGTGTCCCATTCCCTTCTCTACTCCCCACTGGTCAAGTAAGCCCCTGCTGCGAGGGCATTTCTGTTGCTTCTGAAATCCTGACATAAACACCGATGCCATTTCTTTTGATATTTATGTTGAGCGATGGCACAGAAACCTATCAAGTGGCACACCAATGTGTCCGGGCAGTCTCCAAGAGTGAGGTAAAGTGAGGGCTCGTTGCTGTGGTGGATCAGTCATTGGGCGGAACTCAACCGCTCTGAGTCTCACCTGCCAGCGGAGGCGACGGGTGTGGGGAGAGCTGCCTGCAATCTGTCCAGGAAGTTGTCCCGGGCTGGGTGGCTGCCTTCAGGCCTTTGTGCTTGCACGTCTCCGCTACCTCCTGGTCAGGGCAGCTGCTGTTGTCAGGAGGGTCTCGTGCAGGATCTGCCAGTGGTCCAGCTCATACTGGGTGGAAGCTTGGTCGCTTGTGTGGGACTTTGGTTAGACGGTGAAGCCAGAGGGCTCACTGACGGACAAGTAGGCCTTCACGGCAAACATGGCGGTGTCAGCCACCTGAGACTTCTCCAAGGCATGGCCCTGCTTCCTGTTCAGGACACCATAGATGCCGCCCACTACTCGTTCTGGACACTGCATCACGACCAGGTGAGTGGGCTCCAGGAGGCAGAGCTGGTGGTCAGCACGTAGTCACAGAGGCTGCGCAGGCCGTAGAGGTGATCTGGATGTCGTCTGTGCACAGCATCAAACTGCAGACATCGAAGCGCTCGCCCTGAACATTCTCCACACACAGCACCTCTAGTGGAAGCCCGCCACCACCCTGCCTTTGATCTCTCTGAGGTACTGCACGCCCTTGGTAATGTCAGTGAGGATGAAGGGGTGATGCCATCAGGCCCCAAATACTAGATCTTTCAGGCCTCGACTGCCTCCCACTTATATTCATGGCCAGGTAGCTGGCGCTGCTGGAGCTCTTGGCAGGGGAACACCTCACCCTTGTTGATGCCTTAGGCCAGGCCATTGAGGAAGGGCTGAGCCCTCAAGTACAGCGGACTGTACTTGCTGGGGGTCTGGGATGGGCAGAGCATGTTCCACTCTTCGCTGATGGTCTCAGGGTGTGAGACAACTGAGTCGAATTTCCTGATAGGAATGTACACATGGACCTCCTTCAGGTCCTCCATCCAGATCTCCAGGTGCAGCTCACTGGTCCCAAAGATTATGTGCTCTCCCAGCTCCAGTGATACACAGCAGCATGGGATCTGATTTGGCCAGCTGCTTAAGACCCTTTACCAGTTTGGGCAGATCCTCCAGGTTCTTGACTTCAACCACAACACTAATGATGGGGCTTATGCTGAACTATATCATGCGCATGGATATGGGCATGTTTGAATGTGGTGACTGTACTGGTCTTTACCAGGAACTGGTCAGAGCCCTCCAGGCTTGCGATGTTCCTGCAAGGCAAGTCCTGGATGGGCTGGCATAATGGCCCAAATCAGAAGAATTGTTCTCTGGATTAGCTATAGGTACAGGTCCTCTTTCTTCCCTGGCATGTGGTTGGGGGTGTGTATTGTGGTGATCATTTCACAGTATATACAAATATTGAATCATATGTTGTATACCTGAACGTCTGTCCTAACCTTGAGCAGCCATCTCTCGGGCACATGCCAATGATTTCATAGATGTGTAGGTAACAGCAATTGTGGTCAGTCTGACCCCCAAAATGACTGGTTTTTAATTGGGGTACATAGGGGAATCATCTGGGAGTGTACCCCCACCCCCAAGCAAATACATATTACAAGGCCTTAGCACAAACCAATTGCATTAGAGTCTGCACACATTCTCAGACATGTTTGGTACACAGATCAATGAAATAAAAATTCCTCAGGTCATTCATATTATTATTGATCATAACTTCAAGTCTGGCTTTAAGGAGTTTAGCCTGCTTGGACCATCATAGTTATAATTCTCCCTGTCCCCTTTTTAGAATGACATTAAGAAAAAGAAATTACTCCTTAATAATAAATATGTGATATGTGGATGTATATTTATTATATCTAATATAATAAGTCTAGTCAAAGAGGAAGGCTAAAGAGGAACACAAACCTCTAAATTGCATTAACAGAATGGTAGTGGACTTGAGAAAAGATGTTAAGGACATCAAAAATATTTTGAAGCTTTGGTCAGAAGTAAGGAAGAACAAGGGATAGGTCTACTTA
This sequence comes from Pteropus alecto, assembly GCF_000325575.1. Lineage (NCBI taxonomy): Eukaryota > Metazoa > Chordata > Mammalia > Chiroptera > Pteropodidae > Pteropus > Pteropus alecto. The sequence continues at coordinate 2,322,728 of NW_006433716.1, read as the reverse complement.
ATGGAAAAAAGTTTCTGAAAAATTTAATTGATTTTACATCTGGTTTGCTTCTCTCTTCTTCATAATCAAACACATAAAGAGAAATTAAAATGTAGGGTAGTTAGGACCCAATAAATGAGAATCAAACTGCTCTGAATGGATTAAGTTGGGAAAGACAGTATGTATTTTGGATGACAGAGATGAAAATAAAATAATCTCAGTAGAATGACCACGACTAAGCATGGACATTTTTGTGGCTAAATTGTAATCTAGCACTTGAGTTTAAAGAGTCAACTACATAAGCAAAGACTATGTAATACCTAGTACAGTAGGAATTCATATAAAAAAATCCTATAGTTCACTGAAAGAGTATAAATTTACAGTGTGGCATGGTTATCACCATGTCTATGGTAGAACTATAGTGGCCTATACAAATGAATAGTGCCATTGTGTTAGTTCTATTGAGATTTTATTTGTTTGTTTGTATTAATTCTGTTGCTGAAGTAATATAGTAATACTCAGAGCACCTCCTTGTCAGAGGTATGTATCCTAGTCCCTTAAGTTCCCATTTTGAGCTCCTGAGATATCAGTGTCAGCAAAGCAGTATCTTTTCCTCAGAGATCTGAGTCCTAACTATAGTATTCCTCCCATGAGCTTCTAAGTTCTAATATTTTATCCTCTTCCTCTGTTCCCTCAGCTTTAGGGTGGCAGCTGCAGTTACTACCTCTGTAATACCTTAGTGTTCCCTTTGCCTTTTCAGTTTTCTAATACCTGGGTAACAATTCTTTTAATTAAATTCTATTAAAATAACTGTAGTTTCTGTCTTATGATTGGACCCTGATGATTACAACCAAAGATGAGTAGATTATGGAATATGGATAATTAATAGATCTTTTCAAGTATTAAAGGCTTGTATGTGAAAGAAATATATTTGATATTCTTCACAGTGATGGTTTTTTTATATTTCCTTTTTGGAGGTTGCCCCCATACTGCACTACCATAAATAGTCATATTCTAGAGCACATGACCTAGTTCCATGGCCACAACTGATTGGACCAGGGTGCGCACTTTACCTAGGGACAATAGATTTTAGGCTGATCTAAGTGCCTATGAGAAAGTTTGGCATAAAGCACTTTGTTCAGAGATACTGAGCCAAATGGATTCTTTCTTTTTATGATTTTGAACCAAGATTCTCAATTCAAAGCTGGACCTAAAGAAGCATGTGATGCAGTTGAGTCGATTACTTAGCAGAGTGTTAGTGGCTTATGAATTCCTGTCATGGAGTTTTTCAGAGACATTTGACCTATGAATCACTCTCCTCTACCCTCAGCAAAAGCATTTCCATAATTAAGTCTGGGTTTACTCTGTGAGATGGCTATATTCCTATCATTTGTATGTTCGAGCAGAGCATAGATGCCTGTCAAGATTGCTGGAGATTTCTTCAGTGAAATCTGTTCATGTTAGAATATAAAACATGCATGTATTTCTGAGCTCTGCTCTAGATCCATTGAATAAGAATATCCTAAGAATGGGGTCAAGTCATATACTTTAAAAAATAGCAGCAATATTAACAAGAACAACCTCCTACATGTTGTGCTGAAGTAGTTGGTCTGCAGATCACTCAGATATGGGAAGAAAAGGACTATATTATTGTTTTGGGGCAGTTGTCAAACTATCCCAACACTTAGTGTGTCACTGTTTTTATTGTATCATGACTTTGCGGGTCAGTAATTTAAGCAATCTCTGCTGGGCAATTCTTCTGCAGCGTTTAGTATTGAGTAGGGCTACTTGGTGATATTTAACTGGAAACTAATCTCATCTGGAGTTCAAGATGGCTTCACTCATATACCTGGCATCTTGACAGGGACAGCTGAATCCCTCTTCTTCTCCACAAAATTTCAGGACTTCTCCTTGAAGTCTTTTCAGCAAGGCATTCGAACATCTTATGTGGTAACTTGACATCATGTGGTAGCTTGGGGCTCCCACATGCAGGGCAGAAACTGGCAGTTCTTTCAAATGGTAGGCCTGGCTCTGACATATGCCACTTCCACTGTTCTTTATTGGTTAAAGCAGTCACAAGCCAGCCCAGATTTCAGGGGAGGGAAAATAAACCCATCTCACAATGAGAGAAGAGTTAAAGAAATTTGTGGTCAGTTTTAATCCATCACAAAGCTCTCTTAATTTGTTGCAAATTATCTCTTTAAATTCTTAGTGGTTTGAATATGAGAAGGACAATTCCAGTATCTGGGAACTGCATGGAAAGGCAGGCCAGGCAGGGCATGGTTAGGCAAAGGTATTTCTGGCTCGTCCTCTATAAGAAAAAGAAGTAATGAATGCACAAAAAGAGGGAGATACATCAGAGGTAAATTCATCTTAAGCAGAGTTTCTAATCAGAGTAGTCTACCAGAATAAGATGGCAAAGAATTTGAGTCTCTAGGTTACTCCAGGGTTGGAAGTAAGTAATATTTGTTGAATTCTCACCAAAAGTATGCCAGTAAATGCTACTCAAGCTCCAGTAATAGTGATAGTTACTATTATATTAATTAGTCATTCTTTCAAGTTAATATGAATATATATATTCTTTCCATTGAAATGGTCTTTGTCTTTTAACTGAGAAGGAAAGAGGAGAAATGTTTTATTAAAATTCCTTTATATTTTTAAAAGGTATCGTAAAATATGATAAATAGGATCACTGTGATAATTTTTCTTGGAAAGCCGAACTGACTTCATTTCTCTTATTGTAACTAAATTTTCTGAATTGCCTTTCTTAAAGTTATAGTAACTTATTCTCATTGAAATATGAAGCATACTATGATAAACTTGTTTTCCTCCTTTATTGTTGTGAAATTGTTCACAAATTGCATTTGTGAGTTGCGAATATGCTGTTAGTCTTATTTACACTCGAGAGCTGATTAAACATGTTTTTGTTTATATTAATTATAAAGCTCAGGCTTTTGGGATTACTATTTGTTTTTGTTTTTATTTATTTAATTTTCCCTCTTGGTAGGGATTGGTTATTACTTTGCTCCAAATGGCTGAGTGACTCAGAAATGAAATTGACATAGACTATTCAATATCAGATATTTTGATTTAAATTAATAGCATAAAAGAGAATTTCAATGAAAATGCAACGTCATTTAATAAATTAACGTGGGACAAACTCAGGCTAAAGGTTGGTTTAACAAAGTTGCTTGAGGTTTCGGTTTGTTGAGTTAAAGACTAGGGAACTAAATTCATTCTGTGTATACTTTCTCAAGACAATAATTCTAAGAATACTGTATCTCACCCCCAGCCCCTCACCTCCTCAGGTACAGAACTCTCCAAACATAATACGTGTTCCTGGCATGTATTCTTCTGGTGACTTGACAGATTGGAAAAATTATCTCTTAAGGGAAAGTCATCTCTTTCCTTTATGGAAGGTGATTAATATGGATGCCTTTTGTGCAACATTTTAAATTCTCTGGCCATATTTTTTATTCCAACTACTGCTACAATAACCAGTTCTTTGCAGGTTTCCAGCATCTTCATGAATGTGAACCTGAGCACCTTGCTAGTTTATCTCAGAGCCTCGGACTTGAACTGAGTGCCTCCAACTTCCTGGTCCTGACCTTCTCTGATATCACATCATGGAGACCTCTTTCGTACTCATGCATGAGCAGCCTTGATGTGGTGGGAAGTAAACAAATAGATAAAGGCTTCTCTTTCTTTTCCAGTGGACAGATGATTCCTACACACATTTCTTAAGCTTCTCAGATTATTACTGATGGATGGAGTAACCAATTTCCCATAGTAGTGAACAACTACATATTGGCTTTCTTTCTTTACTTTTCTGTTTTATTCCCCTGTCCATCATTCCTGTTACCTGTAATAGCTAACACATAAATCTTTCCCTGGTATCTGCTTTTATTGGAAGAACCAGAGCTAAGACAGAGCCTGTAAAACTTGTTCCTTCCATTGAAATTATCAATAATGTGTTAGAATTTAATTAGGGCATGTTTCCTCAAAATTGAAAACAAGAATATCTCAATATATGAGACTTTGTGTTCAGCACCCTCTGTCATTCATCTTTGTTTTGTTTGTTTTCTCTCTGCTGATACATCTATGACCTTTGTTCTATTGACACACAGACAAGAACTTTTGGAGAAACACGTCTGCTTATGAAGTTAAATGTTGGAGAAAAATATTTTGAACTTCAGATATCTGGAAGTTTTTATGAAATTTTTAGTTAATTTACTCCTCCCCACCCCCAAATAATAGAATAGCATTGAATGTGTAAAAATCGAACTGCGCTTCCCCACCCCCAAATAATAGAATAGCATTGAATGTGGTAAAAATTGAACTGTGCTTGCATGCACACACATACACACACACACACACACACACACTCACTGGGACAATTAGATATCCCACACACACACACACACACACACACTCACTCACTGGGACAATTAGATATATCTGTTCACCTCATGTGCACATCTTTGGGATGGGGGTGGAAACCGGGGTACCTGGAAAAATCCCATGCAGATGTGGGCAGAGCATGCCAACTCCATTCAGATAGTGGCCCTGGTTGGAATTTTTTTTTTACTAACGTTATCACAAAAAGATGTTGAAGAAAACAATGTTATTTGAGGAACCACAGTATTATTTTTTAGTTAATACATAGTTAAATGAATATGACTCTTACAGGTAATGACTTTCCATTTAAAAAATTTTTTTCAATGAGAAATTTTATATTTAAGCTATAGTAAGTATTGCCTGACTGCTGAAAATTTTATTCTTTCTATTCCTAAAAGGGATGAAGAGATTTCAGATGATTCGGTTCCAGCCTTGGAATCATAATGGGTCTAGGCAAGAGCACTCTATATAGTTTTATCATTTCCTTTCATGTTTCATCACCAAGCCTATTCCCCGTACCTGCCTTCTATACATCTTTCACTCGTTTATCTAATGTATGTTCTTTTAGTTTTCTACAGCATGTATGTATGTATGTATGTATGTATGTATATCTGTAAAATATGGATACAACTTTTCCTTGTGTGTATATTCTTCATAACAGTGATGTACTCTAAACTTCATTCTCTCAAAAAGGTGTTCCTAAAATATTAGTTACTATATATAGATCTAGTTCATTCCCTTTGATTGCTTCATTGCTTTTTATTTTATGCTTATAGAACATATTATTCACATTATTTACTTCCTCCTCGTGCATCTGTGTGTTTCTCTGGCACATAATCCAGAGCCTTGTGCATGCACTATATTACTGAGTACTAATAGTTTATACTCCAAAATGACATTTGTCCTCTCACAAACAAGATTTCATGAATACTCACCAACAAAAGATAATACTTGATAAGCTATTTCTACCTACTCAGGGATGTAAAAATGATACCAGATTATTATCTTAATTTACATTTCTGTTATTAATGAGGTCGAGTGTTGCTTTGCATCGTTATTATTAGCCACCAATCTGATCATCACCAGCCAGTACTTCTGTTTCCTTGGTTGACTCCTTAGGATCTTCCTGAATTGTGAATATTGGTGTGTTAGAAAGCTCAATATTTGAACATCTTCTAAATCTATGCTTATTCTTTTGGATTTTAAAGCCATCAGTTTAGATGTGATGATGATCTGTGTCCTGATGACTTCCAAATTTGTATCTTTAGGCAAGGTTTTTTTTTTTTTTTTTTTTTAATATCCAGCTGTCTCCTTAATATGTCCTCTTGGATATTCAGTGAGTATCTTAAAATTTACATTTCCAAAAGTTAACCCCAACAAATCCTTACTCATCTACCAGTCTTCCACCCTTTCACTAAATGCACTAAAAAATCCTGAAATTTGCTTTGACTTATAACATTCTCTCATAGTCCACCACCTATCCATCAGTTAACCCTCTCTTGGCTTTATTGTCATTATATATCCAAAATCCAAATGCCTTTTTTATACTTCAGCCATTATCCTTCTGGTCCAAGCCACCATCATCTCTTGCATGGATTATTGCAATAGCGTCCTAACACAGCCGTTTGCTTTAATAGAAACACTAACCTTTCAAAATATGTTTTTTACCTGGCTTTAAAGCCCCCTGTATCTTTTTATGGCATTTATAGTTAAAACCCAAATCCTTATAGCGACAAAAAAAAAAGTCCTATATGATTGTTCTAACCTTACCTGTACGTATGTACTTGCCAACTGCATTCCAGCCACACTAGCCTATTTGATATTATTGAATATACAAGTCACCCTTCCATCTCAGGATCTTTGTAATTTCCTGTCTGGAATCCTATTTCCTTGGGTAGCTTCATGTTTATTTACTTCTCTTCTTACAGGTCCCGCTTAAATGCCACCTTGCTTTTTAATTCCTTTTGTCCTGATTTACTTGGAAATACTCATTATTACATGATATCTTATGTTTTCTTTTTTATAGTGTGAATTTTCTTTAATTGTATTCTTTTAGAATATAATCTGCATGAGGGAAAGGACAATTTTGATTTGTTCTCTGCTCTAATTCCACTGCTTTAGAACAGTGCCTGGTATTAAAAACATATTAGTAAAATAAAGAAATGATCTTGCTTTTATCTAAAATTATATTTTAGGTGATGTTAAAATTAATATACAGTTTTCTTTTGGTTCATGTTGGGTTCCTATTCTTTTCGTTTAAAGGTATATATTCTTTTAAACCTTGCTTTACTCCCAATATTTCTATATCCTCATCCTTTTAAAAATGTGTCACTTCTGGACAGTTTAATGTGTATGTGTGTGTGTGTGTATTTTAAGAGCAGTTTTAGTTCACAGCAAAATTGAAAGGAATGTACAGAGATTTTCCATATATCCCCTGCTCCCACACATCCATATCCTTCCCCATCATTATCACTCAACAAAAGAGTACATTTTTCACAAGGATGAATCTACATTGACACATAATCACTCCAAATCCATCATTTACCGTAGAGTTCACTCTTGGTGTTGTACATTGTATAAATTTGGACAAATATATAAGACATGTATCTACCATTATAATGTCATACAGAGAATTTTCACTGCCCTAAAAATCCTCTGTGCTCTACCTATCATCTCTCTCCCTAATCCAACCCATGGAATCACTGATCTTTTACTGTCTCTATAGTTTTGCCTTTTCCAGAATGTTATATAGTTGGAATATCACAGTATGTAATCTTTTTGGATTGACTTCTTTCCCTTAGTAATATTCATTTAGGTTTCTTCTATGTCTTTTTATCACTTGATTTGTATATATTTTTAAAAATTCAAACTGAGAACACTTCATTTTCTAGAAAGTATGTTTAGCCTGTTTTTATTTACTGTAATTTTAGTTATGCTAAGACTTATTTCTATAATTGTTTTTGACGATTTTTATTTACCATGTTTTCTATTTCTTATTTTCTTGTCATTAATTAAAACAAAATTTCTCCTGGCCTGAAAATTATATGTTATATTTGAGACTTGTAATTATATATTTTTCTCTTCAATGTTTATTGTCCCATCCAAAGGAACTCCTTTGCCCTGTATTGATATTGTAAGGAGTTTTAGGATCCTATTGTATTTCCTTATTTAGTTACAAAGTAAGTTACATAAGTTATTTGCAACATAAAATTTACTTGCTTTTCATTTTTCTTCTTGCAGGAATATATATTTTAAATAATCATTCTAAGAGGATACAAGTATGATAAAATTTCTGTGAATTTTAAAGTTGAAACTTTATTTTACCAATAATGGATATATTAGTTCAGATAAATATTAAAGTCATGGTTCAATTTTATTTCCCTTCAATATTTGCATATCTGGAGCTACTGAAGTGACATGAGACTATAACTTTTTTATTCCTTGGTAGCGATCTGATTTTGGCATTTTCTTTGGGGATATATGTTTAGGTGTAATTTTTGTTTTTTGATTATTTATCCTAATGCACTATGAGCTCTATGAGTCAAACTAGGCTAACTGCAACCAACAACCAAAATCTAAGTTAGGAATTTTAAATCAGTAAAGGTATGTTTTCGCTTTTACCACAGTCCAGATAGTTGTTTGGCAGGTAGTTACCCAATGTGGTCATTCAGTTACTGTAGCTCCTTTGTTCTAGAATTAGTATTTAACTCCATCTAGAAACAAGAGAAGAGGAGGAAAATGTAGTCTTCTTGTGTGCCCAGGAGGTCAGTGAACCATTTTGGTACAGATAATTGTCGCTGTCACAGAACACTATCAAATTGAAGCCTAAAATAAAGCCTTTTTAGTTTTGGAAAGATTCTTGGTTATAATTTTATCAACTATTTTATTCCATGTTTGCACTCTATTTTCTCTTTTGGTTTTTCAGCTCAATGAATTTTGATACTTCTATTTTTGTTCTCCAACATTCTTGTCTTTTTTTTTTTTTTTCCTTATCTTTACCCTGCTATTTCTTTATCTTTATTTATTTATTTTTTATTTTTTATGCCTTCTGGGAGAGTTCCCTGACCCAATCTTTCAATTAAGTAATGTAATTTTGAGTGTATTCATTCTGCTACTCTACTGGAGTGTTTATTTAAAAAAATCTCATCTTTCACGTCTAGTATTTCCATTTTAGAAATATCGGATTGGCTTGCTGCATGTTGTGAATATGTTCCCTTTTTCTTTTTAAGTATATTTTACTCGTTTATTTTAACATTCAGAATGTTTTAATTTTCCGAATGTCCCTTCCCTTTAATTCATTTTCCTGCATTAAAAGGTTTTATTGTCTTCAAAAATAGTTCTCATGTCCCTTAAATGTCTCTTCATTTTTATCTGTAAGCCAATCTTTATTTCCTGGAAAGAAAGGAAACAACAGGTGGCCTGGCCTGCCATCTGTTGGGTAGGTTAAAATTACCATACGATGAGTTGTGAGTTTGGGGCTTATGCTTGCCACTACCTTTTTCCCCCTACTATTGAGTGCTTTCCAGTCTCTCTACTCAGGCATTACTCTTGTCCTCAGATAGCAGCCTCTTAAATATCACAGTCCTGTGAAGTGTGAAACTTTCAGGGGACCATCTGGCTGCTGCAGTCCTAGATTTGGCTCTCTGCAGTAGCAGGATGTATTGCTTCCCTTGATGTTATCCTATAGTTGCCAGTTGAAGATCTAGCCATCCTGAACTGTGTTATTAACAGAGTGGGCAATGATTGGGGAATAAGAATTTCGGGGTGATAGGTATACGTGAGTTTGCTGTTTTTAGAAATAACAAAATGTCTTTGAAATTGTGAAGCCATGTAGTATAGTGAAAACATCTGTCCATTTGCCTATTTTTTTCATTCATCAAACATTTATTTATGCTTCTACTCATTTACTTAACAAATACTTATTAAGGGCCTATTATGAGACAAAAACTGTTACATTGCAGTAGAAATTCAGTAGTAAACAAAATAAAAAAATACTACTCTTACAGTCTGCAGATGGAGGAGACAAATAAACTTATGTATAATTTGCTAGAGTAGGAGAAGTGCTGTGAATAAAAACCAAATAGATATAGGATAAATGTCAGAGACAAGGGTTGAGCAGAGACCTGGATGAAGGGAGATATGAGTGGGTTCACTTAGCGTCTCTGTCACTTATAAGCCATGTGATTATGGGCAAGGTTTGGAGTGGGACAATGCATATAAAGGCCCACTGCATGGCACTGAGTTAGGGACTCAAAAAATGCTGGGAGTTACTAATATACATTATTAATAAACCCAAATTAAAAATTAAAATAGTGTTTTAGCATATCTAACTTTCCTGTCATTAAAAATTGCCTTTAATTTGTTGGAAAATTCTGTGAGATTGGCAACAAACTCATATAGTAAATCTTCTTATTCACTTTGTTTTTATATCTGAGGATCATTAGTAATGGTATTGACCATGGACAATGAAGTTAAAAGATTACACTAGCAGGAAGTGTTGGATTTTAAGGGCCATTCAAGGAACAGTATGAATTAGTGAAATCTGTAATGAGATGTTCCTTCTTTGCTATCCCCCTCTTTCATTTTTCATATGAAGACAGCTGAAGATTGAGAATAATTTTGAAATATAAACATATCTAAACTCTCCTGTGTAGTTCAGGATTTTCATCTGCATAAATATATGAGCAATGCTGAATGACATCCTTTCCATCTTCCAACACCTCCCTGGCCCTCATCCACACGGGAATTGAACATCTCATTGCTTTATAGTCACATCTGATCAAACATGATATTAATTATGCAGCTTAATCTCCTACCTTAAACATTAGAATTGGTCTGAATAAATTGGCTACTTTGTAAGTCTGTCAGCTTTAAGAGTTGTATATTTTCCATCAAAGAAGAAACTAAAAAGTTTGAACTATCTTGTCAAAAGGCACTTTCCAGAGAAGTGTCCAAAATGTTTTGAGTGGCTGCAACACTGCAATAAATAGATTGTTCAACTTTGCTACTTTAAAGGGAACAACTCATTTAGAAGTGATCTCCAAATATTAGTATTCCATTTTTTTCTAAAGATAGTTTTATTTAGATTGTTACACATAAAATATGAAAAACATATCTTTTTCTTGTTGAAATTTGGTGGAGGGAATTGTAATGGTGAGAAGCCCAGATGCCATCTACTTAGTTTTCTCCTGATTTGCTTAGACAGTCCTCCAGAGGTCAATGGAACACCATTTGGAAACCACTAATTTAGATTTAAATTTTCCAACTGTTATTTGTAGGTAAAGAAGAAAAGATAGATGTGATCTCCACTGAGTCTTTCTCTATAACATGGGTTTACGATGCCCAGATTAACATGCTGTCTCTTGACATACATTTTGATTGTAGAAGAAAAATACAAGAATTTCCATTCATTATAATGAAGTATTCTAGTAACATGTACACCTTCCTAGAAGTTCAACAATCTCTTATCGAGGAATAGATTTACCCAAGGTGGGAGGAGGTGGGACTTAAATAATCATCCCTCTGTACTAGATATTTGCTTAGCTATAACAACTTTGTGATGTTTAAATCTTTTACCTTTGCATAATTAGTTGTGTCATAATATTTCTATCTTTATTCATTTATTCAACAAATACTTTTTCAAACCTACTATATATCAGAACTAGAGTTAGAGCTTGAAAACAATAAAATAAATAAAAGAACAAAAAAGACAAGTTCTCCAGGCTTTTGGTACTTAGAGAAACTTAATTTACAGTAAAATATTTACAATCATAAAGGAAAAGTACCTTTTGGCAGTGATAGTCATTCTTTATTTTCAAGTTGGCAGAAATTACCAGAAAAAAAAATGCTGTGATACTTTATCATTGAATTAATGATCTTCATTACTTTAATATATATTTTTTTTAACATGTGGTAGTTTCTACTTTGAACTTTTCAGAGACTTGTTGGGGGTAAGAAAATAATTTGTTCAAACAAATGAATATTCTGTATTATTTACTGATTTCCTCTATCTGTCTCTTAATACAGGCTAGTGGTCTTAAATACAAAAGGAATATTAGGTTGAATCCAGAGAGCCTATGCATGAGATGTTGCCTGGATACTTCTCAAGAAAAGCAGGACATTTTCTTCACTAGTTATGCTAAGTGAAATTCAGCCTACCCAGTTATGTACTTGAAAACTTTTGATGGGTAAGATGAGCTATTTGTGGAAAGCAATCGTGTTCTTTGTATTGGCAGTAGCACAGATACCATAGTAAATAAATAATTGATATTCAATACTTTATTCACTGGCTAATGGGTTGAAACTTGAAACTATTGGCTATGAAGAGTCTAAGAGGGTACTATTCTAAGAAGCATAGCATAAGGGTCATTAAGTTCTAAAACATTCACTGATACTTCAAAAACCAGATATTATGCAAAAGCATTCTGTACAATTTATTTCCTGAACTTTTGCCAAAGACTGTGATTTTCTTCTAATTCAAACACTATCAGCTTCAGTAAATAACAGTTCACAACTGCTTTCTTAGCCCTCCTTGCATCCAAGTTTTTAGGAGGGCACATGATTCCTCTTACTTTTGGTTCTACATTTTAAGGATTTTGTGATTTGTTGATGACTCAGATGAAACCCCCTTTTAAAGAGATGACTCAGTGGTATTTAAGGAAATTCAGTTATGTTAACTGGAGAAACAATTTTGTTGGCAAGAATATTTTTTCTTTGAAATGTTTTATGACATCAGTTGACAATATTGCTGTCTTTGACACATTCTTATATCTGTTCTGGTGCTTGTTGGTGCTTTAGGTGGTACTTGCAAATACAGTAATACTTCATTAGCTCAGACTGGCTGATTCTTGATTTGGGATAATTTTCAAAGGTAATTGGTGGAACTTTACTTGTTATAGTCACCCAAAGAAATAGATTGCTAAGCAAAATAACAGCCTGAATAAGATTTCTGGAGTGATTTTGATTGAGAAATAAAATGTTATGCAGGCATTTCAAACATATTTTAGACTGAAAATCATTATGAGATCATTATCTGTACCTTTCCAGTTACTGGTTGTGTGATCTTAATTTCCTTGTCTGTAAAATAGTGATAATCATATCACTATTTAATGTTTCAACTACTTTATTAATTAAATGGTGGTACTAACTGAGCTTACATCAAGGAATGCGAATAATGGGTTAATACATATAAAGTGCTTAAGCAGTACCTGGCATTTACAATTCTTCCAATGATTTAGCTGTTTTTGAAAATTATTAGTGTGCTCACCACTATTTATTAGTAATATAAAACATTATTTCTGGTTCTTGTTTAACCATCAGAGGAGAAATTTAGAACTCTATTAATTATGATTTGGATCAAATTCATGCATTTAACAGTAGCATAAATATTCTAAAATAGACATTTCACTAGTGCAGACTTTCCTGGATTAATGAAATTTACCTCCATTTTTCTAGTTCTAATGTTAAGAATCTGAATTGCACTCACAACTTGTGCCAAACATTATTATCGCACGATTCTGTTTTATGCTTGATTATTTTTCCAATTTCCTAACTCCTTTGCCTCAGTGTTCTTACCCTTAACTTTGATAATAAAAACTGTCTTGAATACTTTATGGGGATGCTTTGGGCAAATTTTGTTTTATTTTAACCAGCATGCATTCCTTCCTTTTCTGGTATCAGCACTTGGTATTTTCCTTTAGGGCTGACATCTTTACTGTGAGATATAGTTGTAATGCCGATTGTCAAAAAATGTGCCTTACTCATTTATTATTATTATTATTATTTCGTTAGCAAATTTTGAGAAATGAACCCCGGAATTATAAACTTGAGCAGAGATCCAAAAACCCAAACTGATAATTTCTTTCATTACCAGGAAGCATCTAAAAGATACCGTTATTAGTTTCTGTTACCCAATCACTGTCAGTGCTTTTGTTTCTTCCCTTTGTTGACGTAGTTCTTTGGCTTTTCCTTTTTTTGTTTCTGTCATATTTTTGAAAAATATTTCATATATTTCCAAAACTCCTTTTTTTGATTATTTGTCTAAGTTAGCAAGAGTTGGATTTTGTTGCTTGCAGTTAAAATCCCTAACTGGTTACAGTGCCCCCAAACAGACTGCAAATTGGTAAGAAAGCTGTAGTTCCAGTAATTTGTTGAATTTAGTTTATAATGCTGAATTTCTTCTCAAAATGGAAGTGTGAGGGTTCTTTGGTTTTGGAATTTCTTTTTAGTTCTAATACCACAAAAATGGTTTTGGGATAAAATAGAATATTAAAGATGGAAGCCCTCTGAGCAAACTAAAAGTATTTACATTAATACAGGAGGTATCCTACTAAGTGCATATCAATGACTAAAATATTCTCTTGCACTATCTTAGATCAAGATAGCACAAAGGAAATATGTTTGAGGAAAGGCCTTGAAAGATAGTGAGATCATGCCAACATCAGAGTAAATAGGGAAGATAGATACCTTTTATCCCTGGAGGGGAAAAAAAGCATCAGAAAATATTGATGGTAGCACGTAAAACTTCATTGCTTCTGAGATTTTTTTCTCTTTCTCTAACCTCCCACTTAAGCTGTAAAGGAGTAGTGAGGACACCTGCTCATTAGTTGTCAGTTCAGAGAAAATACAAAAATAGCAAACCGTCCCTGAGTTGCCCATAATATTGGCCACCAAACCTTGTTTTTTTGTTTTTGTTTTTTTTTACCCTGCTACCCTATTTTATTTCATTTTTTATTATTTTAAACCACTTTATTGAAGTATGATTATCATGTGAAAATTTTGCATATTTAATGTATACAACTCGATGGATTTGAGGATAAATATAAACCCTTGAAACCATCACCATTGTCTAGGCTGAAAATTTATCTATCACTTCCCAAAGTTTCCTCTGGTTTCTTTTATACTTTTACTTCTTTTTTTTTTTTTTTTTTTGGTAAGAGCACTTAACATAAGATCTACTCTATTAGCAGTTTTTAGGTATACAATACAGTACTGTTAACTATAGACATGCTACCGTATAGTAGATCTCCAGAGGTCTTTATCTTATATCACTGAAATTTTATATTTTTTAATTATTGCTTTTCCCTTTTCCCCTACCCAAACCCCTGGCAACCACAATTCTACTTTCTGCTTCTATAAGTTTGATTAATTTAGATTCCAAATTTAAGTAAGATCATGCAATATTTGTCTTTCTGTGACTGGCTTATTTCACTTAGTATAATGACCTTCAGGTCCATCCATGTTGCTGCAAATGGCAGTATTTTCTTCTTTTTAAAGGCTGAATAATATTCCATTGTAGGTATATAATAGCACATTTTCTTTATCCATTTATCTAATGATGCACATTTAGGTTGTTTCATGTCTTAGCTATTGTAAATAGTGCCACAGTGCACATGGGAGTGCAGGTATCTCTTTGAGTTAGTGATTTCAATTCCTTTAGACAAATACCCAGAAGTGTAATTACTAGATCATAATGTAGTTTTGTTTTTAATTTTTTGAGGAATCTCCATACAGTTTTCTAAAATGGCTGTGTCAATTTATATTCCCACTAACGCGTACCAGGGTTCCCTTTCTCCTCCGCTCCAAGTTTTTTTTTTTAAATAATAGACATCCTAATGTGAGTGAGAGGATATCTCATAGTGGTTTTACTTTACATTTTTCTGATGATTAGTGATATTGAGAACCTTTTCTTGTACCTGTTTGCCATTTGTATGTTGTCTTTGGAAAAACGTTTACTCACATCCTTTGCCCATTTTTTTTTATATCAGGATTTTTGTTTTGCTTTGTTTTTGTTTTTGCTGTTGTGTTCTATGAGTTCCTTAAATACTTTGGTTATTAACCCCTTGTTTGATATGTGGTTTGCATATAAATATATCAGTGAATATATAAATATTTTTTACCATTGTGTAGGTTGCCTTTGCATTTTGTTCATGGATTCTTCTGCTGTGCAGAAGCCTTTTAGTTTGATGTCATCCCGCTTGTTCGTTTTGCTCTTGTTGCCTATGATTTTGGTCACATATCCAAAAAAATTACTTCCAAGATCAATGTCAAGGAGCTTTTATCTTTCAGGAAATTTATAGTTTCAGGTCCTACATTTGAGCCTTTATTTTGACTTGATTTTCTGAATGGTATAAGGGTCCAGTTTTATTCTTTTGCATGTGGATATCCAGTTTTTCCAGTGCCATTTATTTAAGAAGGTATTCTTTTCTGTAAGAAGTTGCCAAAATTGGTGTTTCTGTGTGGCGATGAGGGCTAAAATTTCTTATTTCACCATTTTGCTGATGTCACTCCTGAACTTGTTAATAAAAGCTTATTTTCTATCTTGGGTTTAACAATAACTCTATCTGTGATGACAGAAGAAATTGTTCCTTTTTAGGAACCAAATTGTTACTTATAATTTTTAAATGAGATTCATTTATATGTTACTAGCTTCTTTCACCATTGTTTCAAAAATAAATTGTTTCAGGGGTGGAGATGGAGGCATAAATATGTTTCATATGGGAAGGCATAAATATGTTTCATATGTTCTTTTTCTAAGGTGCATTTAAAAATGTATTATAAATGATGTTAAAAGGAAAGTATCTTCAAAATGGGAGTAGTATTTATTTATTTTCACAAGTGCTGTTATATATGTATGTCTAATAATCAGTGATATCTTAGGAAATGTTCAGCAAATATGGCACAGAAATAGATACATAGAAAGATAAAGATATAGTTGTAAAGCTAGAAAACATGGAATGCCTCAATATGAACCCAGCAAACTGCTGAGTTAACACATATTTTAGGGAATGGGAAATTAGAACTTCTATGAAGTAGAACAAAACTTTCAAAAATAGTTACAGCTAATAGAAGTTCTACGTCAATGAATCCTATTGATTTCATTTGAGGTAATATCTTAGAAGTAAAGTCATAGTTTGTAGAACTCATGATATCTTGAATAACATCAAGGACTCAGTAGGTATTCAGTCATCTAAGCTGATGATACTGATTCAGCCACATTGGTGTTTAGTCCTGTAACTTATTGTTTGGAAATGATGATACCATCATCCTTCATTTTTACTTTGTTGGGATATGCTAAATTGTTACTAAAACAATATCCATATTATACTGCAATTAGATTAAAACAGATGCATTTTATTTATGTTTTGTAACCAAAATAACAAGAGGATCTCATTTTTAAGTCAATCTTATCTATAGGTAAGTCCCATAGAAAATGGAGGATAAAGTCTTAACAAAGAATCAATATTTTTAAATAAGCGTATTCATGTTTGTTTTAAATACTATTTATTAATTATGCATTTTGAGAAGATATTTTTACAAGTTTCTGAAACAAATGGTCTTAGAATATTTCCCAATTTAGAAAGTTTTATCTTATCCTGTCCTGCCCTACCTGAGTCTGTCCAACACTGGATTGAATTAAGGAAGAGATATTAATTCTGAATGTGAAGCCCCTGAAGCTACCAGCCTAGATATTTCCACAACTGGTTCACTAAGAGGCACCTAAAATGATGGAGCTTGTGTGCAAGAATAATTGCTTCACTTCTAGAAGAATACTCCAAAGTTCACCTAACTAGCTTAATTTTAAGAGAGGCAGAGCAGAAGAGGGCTGTATGTGCTCTCAGCTCTCCTTCAAGAATGAAGAGAAAAACTCTCTTCTTCCCCTCAACAAACCCTTGGAAGGCTTCATGATGCCCTTTATTAATGTTGGTCTTGTATTGTCAGACCAGAGAATTAGAATAACATTGACTAAATCTTTCATATCCTCAAATCATTCATCACTGACCTGCCATTTTCTATAAAAAATAACTGGATGATATTAGAACTATGGAAAGACCAAAATAAAAGTAGATAACAAATCTCAATCAGAATGTTTTTCTGTGCTTGACATCTTATTTAACATAAAGATGGACAGCTAAAGAAAAGAGCTGAAATTTTTGTTTTAGAAACAAGATCAGTACATGTGTATAGAACTGATCAGATCCACATTGTCCAAGAATGATGTAGGGCTAGTAATTAAAAAATTCATCTTATCTTTATAAACTCAAAATCCGATCACAGATTTTGCTCATTATAAAGATATCAGAATGCTTCCAGACCAGAAATAATCCAGAATACATTAAGTAATACTTAGTCTAACGTTTTCAATAAGGCAAGGATGAAAACAAATATGTTTTTGAAAGATTTGGTTGTCAAAATTGAAATGAAAGGGATATTCTGATTAACTTTTAGTTGACCAGATTGCCTTAGTCCATGAGCATTTTTAGTTTTTAGACTGAAATTTGAGAATTTCACTAAATGTTAGTGTAAAGGGCAATTCTGAAATAGGAAAAGAAAAATCCAGTTAGACTTCTTAAAAATCTCAGCTCTGTTTCTTAGTTGTTGCCTGATCCTGGGCAAGTTACCTCATATGTCAGAGTCCTTTTTCTTGGGTTTAGACTAGTAGTCACTTCTAGATTTAAAAATTATGATTTTAGAGCACTTTCAACATCCCATTCTACTAGTGTTATAAAGCTTCTCTGCTTTATAGGCTGTATGCTTTTTAAAAGTAGACATGAGAAAATCCTGTTTGTAGTGGATAGAGCAATGCTAATGTACCAAAATTTGTAGACTAGTAGTTTCTTCTTGTCATTAATTTAAAAGAGCAAAATTCTAGATAATATTTTTCACTTTCTACACTCCAGATACATTAAGCTTTTCCTTTTTGTTACCAAAAGTTAAATACTTTGTAAATAAAATATTATTAAAATCACTGAAAATTTTCATGGTCCACTTAGCTAACAGAAGAAATCAGTTTAGTATGTACAAGAATAGCTTTTCTCTGACTCTCTTGCTTGTGCAATTGAACCTTCTTACTTGCATGTTATTTGTGCATATAATCAATTATAAACCCTAAAATCTAAAGGCCAAGATGCTTTATGCAAGGAAATTGCAATACTATTCGTATGTAAACTCAATATGAGACAAAATCCTACCTTTATATAGACTTATATAAAAGGCAATGAAGTCAGCTTGGAAGAGTTGAGTGGAAGAAATGAGATTGAAGAAGGAAAACACCAAGCATGTTAGCAGTGAGCAGTCTATCCAAAAGAAAGTACTGACACAGTTGGTTGCCATCACTTCTCATCTCCCTCTGTCCTCATTGGCAGGGCTTGAATTTAGAATGCACCTAGGGCACAGATATAAGACCTACCCTTGGATGATGAAACTTGAAAAGTCTTTTGGAAAGCTTTTGGAAAATATTTATCTCCCAAGAAGGGGAGGGAGAACAAGAGGGATAAAATTCCCTTAAGCTGTATTTTATCTACATGAGATCTCTGAAGTTGTGGCAACCACCTTGCAACAGGAATAACAAGGCAAAGCCCGAAGATAATAATCCTAGAATGGCAGAGCAGGAAAATAAAAAAATCTGGATCCCTAGGCCACCAAACCAATCCCTGAACTATCTGTCCTTGGATTTATGTTGGGAAAGATTATTTTACTTATCATTTAAACTACTCTGGTTTACTCTTGTTGCTTGTGACAGAAAGGGTTGTAACTCTTCCATCTCTAGCTACCAGCTCACTTTTGACATCGTTTTATTTTTGTCCTAGACATCCTTCCAACATGCTAGCACTTGCTTCTGTAGGATTGTTTTGGGTTAGAAGACCTGGGAAGTTGGTTTGTGTGGGGATGCCTTTTAGTTCCACATTTTACTTTCTGTTATAGCCTGGAGCAGGAGTTCTGCCCACTGAGAATGTGCATATACAGTCAGTCCTCCATATCCATCCATGGGTTCTGCATCAACCAACCTCAGATAGAAAATATTTAAAAAAAAGTTGTGTTGTTGCTGATGTGCACTATGTAGTTATGCCTATGATTGTTGCATCTGTACCAAACATGTACAGACTTTTCTTGTCATTATTCCCTAAACTATACAGTATAACAGCTACTTACATGGCATTTACATTGTATTAGGTATTATAAGTAATCTAGAGCTGACTAAAGTATATGGAAGAATGTGGGAGAATGTGCGTATGCTATATGCAAATACCATGCCATTTTATCTAAGGGTCTTGAGCATCCATGGAGTTTGGTATCCACATGGGGTCCTAGAAAAATAACCTTTGGATACTGAGGGACGATTGTACTCAATGCACTTTACTGAATATGCTATAAAAGAGACAAGAAACTAAGGAAGTTCAATGGTTGCAATCATAGCAAAAGAGTTATATCTACTGTTTTGTAGCAGAAAAAAGGAGAGTGAGTAAATAACATTTAGTGTGGTGGTTAGTAACCAGTGATTTGAAGAAAGTGACTAAAAATGATTTACTAAGGCCCCACCATTAATTTGCAGCATATTATCATGAATGAGTCATTTAAATTGTCACTTCCACATTGCACTATTTTGCCCTTGTCAGTGCTGATTTTATTTGTTGTCATATTAGTCACTTGTTCAGTTATTTTTGGCTCTCTTGTATTTTCTAATAATCCTTAGTAGAGTTTAGTCAGCTAAATACTTTTGTTGGATAATATGTGCATGAATGCATCTAACAGAGGATTTTTATTTTTGTTAATTAGTGTAAAACTTTCCTTCAGATTTTCTCTGAAGATCAGTTAATATTTCTTTTTGCATTTCAAGTGATTCTTTCCATAGAATACATTTCTATTTTGCTGACTATATATAATAGAAATACCAAGTAATTCTAGCTCTTGCCACTGGAGCTTCATTCATTCACTCATTCATTCATTTATTCATTTCTTCAAAATAATATTTTGAGCATCTAATTTGTGCCAGTCATAATGTTTACTGCTAGGACATATAATGGTGGAGAAACTAAATTCATTTATTTTATGCCCTCATAGAGCCTATAACCTAGTGTTATAACTTCATATAAAGATTTCTGCATGATTTGCCATGTCTGATATCAAATGTACATTTTTTTTGAGAAATAATTAGTTAGTGCTTATGGCCATGATCACTCCTTTAAGTTTGATTATGGAATAGACATTACTAAAACCTAATTTTAAGTTGGTAGAAAGTAAAACTTCTACTGTGGAAGAGGAAGCATGCAAAAAACCTACTTGAAGTTAAAAAAACAAAATGAAAAACAAATAAATAAGACAAATTTTCTGACTAGAGGATGCATAATTATGTATTCCAAAGTATCAAAAAAGAAGAGTATTATGCTAACCAAATGGAGTCTCTTTAGTCTTTCATTTGGAATTTCAACAGTATGTGGCATGATTGAACACTCATTCTTGGTAAACTTTACTTGGCTTTTCCTAAACCACATTTTTGAATTTTCTCCTATCTCTGACTATTCCTCTTGGTACTTTTGAACATCCTCTTCCTTTGTTGGTCTTGTTTTTATCTTACATCCTTTAGGAACTTAAACTGAGCAATATTGTTCATTTCTAAGGCTTCAATTACTGGTTGTGAATTAATGTTTCCCAAACATATATCTACAGCTTGTTCTCTCTCCTAAACTTCAGTCTAGACCCACACATCTCACTGCTTATTTGATATCTGATTTGGGTGTATGCCTGGTCACTGAAAAGTCAACATGTCCAAAATATTTTCCCTAGCCTCTTCCTCTGCATATGCTTTTATGTAAACCACCACACTCACCAAGTATCTTCTGTGCTACCTCTTTAACATTGCTCAATTTCATCCACTTTTTACTTCTTCCTATTCATTACTCTAAGCCAGACTTTCCATCCTCATTCACCTGTACTGATTAGCCTCCTAACTGGTTGTATTACATAGTGCTACTCTAGATTTTCTCCAACTTATTCTCAACCTGAAAGGTTGAGTGAATTTACTGAAAGCCAAACCTGATTTACTCTTTTCATGGTTAAAAGCTTTTTGGTGCTCTTATTATTAAGATAAAATCCAATTTCTTAACTTTCTTAATTTTACAACTTAAAATCTGGCCCTTCCAGTTTGCATCTTTCTCCACCTTCCACAATGAACTTTGCTATGAACTATTTGGCAGTTGCCTGAATGTATCATGTTGTCTTGCCTCCAAAACTTTGCATGCACTTTTCCTGGAGCATTTGTTGTTTATTTTTCAACTTGATAACTTTTACATGTATTTCCAATCTCCAGTCTCAATTTAGATATCAAAACTCCATAAATTCTTACTAACCTGCAATCCTCATGGCTTTATGTGTCCTTGCAGTGATCCTTCGTAGCATTCTCTACTTGACACACTATGTTGTAGTTTTCATACCTGTCTTTATCCCTTATTGGAAAATATTATCCAAGAGAACAAAGACTAAGCCTGCATTATTCAATATTTTATTCCCTTCACAGAACATGGCACATGATCAGTACTTACCCATTACTTGTTTAATAAAAGAATGAAAATGAAATCAAATATTAAATCAAATAGAGTGATTAATATAGTCATACTAACATTGAAATGTCTCTCTTCCTATTTTTGAAATACTCAATTATATTTAATTCAGCATAGAGATTCAAAATGTTTTTTGAATTATTGAATTTTTTAAAATCTAGAACTCATGGATCACATTGCTGATTTTTCCCCCTTAAGCAATCAATCAATCAATCGATCAATCAATCTCTCTCTCTCTCATTCATGCTTAATGAGTTTATGACTTTCCATAGTGGAAGGTATGAAATAATCTCTTATGTCTATTTTTTCCCCAATAAATTCCTATAGTCAGTGTTCTTTTCCTGAGGGAGATTTCTTAGTGTATACAAGTTATGTTAACCTGGATTGCCATTTTGTTTTCTTAATTCTATATAAAATATGGCTGTCAGATCCCCCAGAGAAGGAAAAGAGAAGGCAGAAAATGGACTAGAAGCAGTAGGGAGAGAATCGAATGAGAGAATTTAGATGATGATGTATAATGATATCCTTTCTTGTGGCTCCTGACCCTCTCTAACACATAAGCCAGTCCTTTCAGTAGTGGTCCTTTGCTTTTGCACAGACATAGGTGATCCTCATGGCTTAAGCCAAAGGTTTGCAAAATGGTTCACAGAATGACTATGGCAGGGGTCAGGTATCTAATTTTTTAAAGTTTCCCGAGGAGCTCTGATTTGCAGTCCCATTTGGGCACCATTGACCATAGGCTCTTCCCTGCATACTGTGGACTAATTTTCTGGGCACTAAAAGAGAAATTACTGAGAATTTTCAGTATAGATCACTTAGATTGCAGTTTATGAATTATTGTAAATTTATGCATCTATCAATTTATAGAAGAGAGAATTATATCTCTATCAATCCATATAGAAAAGTCAACTAAATAAAACACACATAATGAGAGATATTATTTAGGATTTATAATCTTTGTATAGTGGTGTATATGTTGGTTTCAGTTTTTATATTTTCAGTAATTTCTTATCAAGGGCAATGTCTTGTTCCTTTTGTATCCTTATATCTAGTGAAATGCATGGTGCATAGTAGGGTACCAACTAAAATTTTCCTTAAAGAGATGCATTGATAAGTTTTCTTATTATGGTTTTATCCTGCTTTATACAAAGCATTTAACCTATGTTATGATGTTTGACCCTTCAAGCAATCCTAACAAGTATATAGTAAGGAGTTTTTCTGAATTAATTGCTCACTCTTTTGAATTTCTACAATATTCTTTTTCCTGAAGTTATTTAAGTGCATGGTCATACCCTCCACTATATTTTAAAATCTCAAGGGCAGAAGTACATCTTCGTAACTACAAAGCACAGTGCCTTCTTTATAGGAGAGACTCAGTTGAATTGATGATGATGATTATTTTTTTAAAAGCAAAAATGTTTTTGGTTTTAAATTCATCGAATCAGGTTGCAATTGCTTGTCTGTAGACCTGGCTTTAGAACAGTTATTTTTTGTACCCATTATATGCCCTTCTCTCATATTCATGATTGGACAGCATTAGTCCTTGGATGGATCACTGAATGCTATAATCATAACTTGGCAATGCATTTTGCACTTGGTTCTTCATTATGGTTTGATATTGGAAGGAGAGTTCCTTTTAAGTCTGAATGAATTATAGCCAGTGGCTCTCTTTTTGCCAAGTCCACCAACACTCAATTACCCAGGAACTGATTCTATAGTTTTCAGGTTATACAGGCCATTACCTCTTCCCTTCTTACTTCTTGATGTCTACCTTTGTACTAATTCACTGCTCATTAGAGTGTCTGAAGGAAAAAAAAGTACTTTGAAAAAGCAACAAAGGTGAAACTCAGGTTGGTCATTCTGTACTTGTTAGTAGCCCTGATAAAAGGTTTCATGCAAAATATGATTATTGAAAACTTGTAGGATACAGTCTGGATTGCGCTCACTGTATGTGGGTTTTACTACTTATTCTTCTATCATTAGTTATCTCAGAAGGTTTAGAGTTTGCTCACAGAGAATAGTTGTTCAAGGAAACAAAATCTGTCTCTTATTTTTCTTTCACAAAATAATTATAAAACATATAAATGTGCTTTTTTCAAATATTAGGCAAAGATGAGTTTATGCTACTTGATAAATTAAAAAAGACTGTGTTTATGGTGGGACCACCCTCAGTGGGGAGACATGGTGATTGATATAAATAGAGTTGACATTCTTGGAAATTTTATCCAGTGATCTGTCTTTTGCTTCAAGTATTTTTGATCTTGTGGAGTCCCTATTATAATTTCATCTCATGTCTTGTTGCAATTAACATGAATACAATATGTTGTGAATTTATATTTTGTATATACATAAAAATATGCTAAGTAATGTAAAAAATGTACACGTATCTTTGTTTCTGTGTTCTGATTGGGGGGGAGGGATGTCCTGTACCTCTTTCTCATATTCTGATGTTAAATTATCAGTGAGGTGGTAACTTTCTATATGCAGTGAAAATGAGAATTGAACACTGAGAGAAGGTATAATTTATGATTCATGGGATATTTTAAAAAGAAATGGTGCAGAAAGCCGTATCTACATTTTTTTTTCCTGTGTAAATCACATGGGAAAGGAAAACAGGGCACATTTTTTTCTTCTTGTTTAGATCTTGAATTACAAAATTGGTTGTGAAAAAAGATTTTCTTTGAAATGCCCTTGTCCTGTTTATTTTTCATAATTAAACTATATGGCATAACATTCTTATTGAAGTTAGGGAATGATCACAGAATGTTCTAGAAGGCCATTCAACTCATTTTCTAGGAGGAGGAGCACTGGAATTTTACAAGACTTATACTTCTCTTTAGAAGTGCCATATATATTTTTGTTGTCCCAGATATATGGACTTAAGAACAGAAAGGTCTCAAATTATTTTTCAACAATATTTTAGTAATGTACTGCTAAGTAGTTTTGCTCCTCTTATCTTTTTCTTTCAAATGTATCAAAACAAGTTCTTCAAAAGCCCGTTTCTTTTTTATATTCTATATTTAACTCTGTTATAATTTGCTATCTGCAATTTGCAATGCTTGTCCTTTAAAAATGTATTGCATTGATATTTTTCTTAAAAAAATGTATGCCAGTGTTTCAGTTAGTTTGGATAATCTGGGTTTGATCAACCTAGTTATAAAATAGTGGACATAATGGCTAGAACTTACACAGATGGATAAGTCATCATCCAAGTGTCAAGCAAAAATAGCCGGGAAACAAAACTCTGCACTTTA
>NW_006433716.1:2225363-2297477 GCF_000325575.1 Pteropus alecto | reverse complement strand
TCTTTCCCCCTTCCATCACTGGGACAATGATATTGCACGTCTTTAACTCCTCCCTATAATCAGACTCCATTCCCCTTTTCCATACCCTATCCCTGTCCAACGAACTCTCTCCTCACTGCATAATTCACATGGGATTCCTCCCCTTAACACCCACAGAGCAATTCTGGCTCTGTTTGATATATTCTTGACTACTCTTAACTTCTTTAGACCTCCGTTTCCTCCTTAAATGCTTAGGGCAGTTATCTGTGATACACTCTGATAACAAAAAGTTTCAAGGCTAAGAAAGGTTGACAAGTGCACATATTTATATGTTTCTTTGACATTTTTAACACATATTAACATGTTATAAGAATACTGCAACAGAGCCAGTAATTTTGTAAACTTTTGTTTAATGTTTTTCCAATCTTTTTATCTGTTTTCAAAGCACCTGATAATGTCTTCAATAGATTCTGGAATCAGTTTTGATTTCTGTGAAGAAAAATTTTCTCAATCATCAAATTGATGATTTCACATATATATTAAAAAGTAATATTTTCCCTTACTAGTAACATTAAAAAATATATCCTTACTATTTGGTTATATCTTTTGCTAAATAATTAAAAAATGTAGCAATCTTTCTTTTCTCCCACTGTTCCTGTTTGGAGAGATAAATGAGCTGGATCTCCCATACTGATAGTTCTTGTTAGAGTGTGGTAATTATTTTGAGATTAAAAAAATAAAATTAAAGAATGTTATTTACCAACAAGGGCTCGATTCAATCATTAAAACAATAAAAATACCAAATGAATCTATTAGAAGCAATGAGGAAATTGAACTAGTGTGAGGATGAAGGAATAGGATGAAGGCTATCAACAACAAGGATATTTTAATAATCCAGGAGAGAGTTTTAGGTTGCACAGATTAGGATGATGGTGTGATGTACACTGAGATAAGTGAACAGATTCTAGAGATGTGTATGAGGTAAAAGGAACAGGGTAAGACAATTAGATGGGGAATTGAGTAAGAGTAAAAGAGACAGAGGTAACAATACTACTCTATTTTTGGCTTGAAAAATAATTTTTTTGGAATTAGATAAGGGCCAGAATTGGGGGGTGTATGGTATACATAGAATCATGGATTAACTTTTAGTTAAGTTGAATCAGAGTTGCCGTGAGAATTTAGAAATGAAATTGTCAAATAGGCAATCAGATATACTGACCAAAGAGCGATCTATAGTAGAGAAAAAAAAAAAAAAAATTGAATTCGTGATACTATAGATTACAATTGAAATATTGAAATCAGGGCCAAGTGTGAAGTTATTTTATCTTACAAATAAGCAAATCTGTTATTATTATTATTATTTTTATTTTGTACCTTCATTTTATGCAGCATAAAATTATTGAGCTACACTAACAAGTACATTTCTTGCTATTAGTGACTGACCTTCTCCTATGTAGATTTGTATTCAGCTATGTAGTAATTATTTCTGAAAATATACCTAAAATTTTTAAACTTGATTTTAATGTTTGATTTAATACTTGTTATCAGTGCAGTCAGCAGGGATGATTCCCATTTCTAGGAAATAAGTTTTCATAAACCCAAATAACCTTTGCTCTGTTCTAAATGTAATTCCTCCAGTTGTATGCTAGCTATCATGCCTTCTTGCCTACTCAAGGTCGTGATTACAAAACTATTCTTCTCTGTTACTTACATCATCATTTTTTTTTCTTTTTTCTCTCTACTGGATCAGCATATATATGTGGTTTTGCACTGGATCCATTTGGCTAAGCTGTTACCAAGTTTCACTGAAACTTCTTCTTTGTATGACATCAGGTTAGATTTGGCCAAAAGAGAAATTTGCATGAGATTTGGAAGGTTGAAAGGTATCAGTAGGCATTATTTTCTGAAGGTCACTGGGAAAAGACATGGTGTGAGACAGCTGTATAGGGACCAGGAGGTTCTAGATTGTCTTTGCTCTCTTTTATCATATGAAACAGATACAGAAGTTCTGGCCGAGTCCACTTTCCTCCCTCTCCCTTTTTTTGGCCTTCTTCATGGCTATCAGCCCTACTGACTCTAGGCCCAACATCAAATGCAGAAGCTGTAGATTTTATAGTCTTGTCCAGTAGCACTTCATTAAGGTCCCACTCTGACACCTGGCCATGCCTGGCTTTCCAGATTTCCTCTCAAGCCTTGATTACCCTACCACCTCAGTGCTTCAAGAAGGCTGGTTAGTAAATTGATTATTTTCAACCGACCTTCCAACTCTGCCTTTTGGCTTTTGGACATTTACTTCAACTTCTTTCATAAATGTGTAAAGTCGTACCAGTCAGCATTCTCCAGAGAAACAGATCCAATGCTATAGGGTATATATTATATATTATATGTAGGATGGAAATAATATATAATATAATTTAATATAATATAATATAATATAATATAATAATAATGTAATATATATATTATCTCCTATTGGTTCTGTTTTTCTCGAGAACCCTGACTGATATGTGCTATATAAATAAAAAAAATGAAGGAACAAACATATAAATAAGCAAACAAATCCTATTTCTTCTGTTTCTCTGGAGAACCTTGACATACATACATATACATGTAGGGATACATATAGAAATTACAGGAATTGGCTCACATGATTAGAGTTGAGAAGTCTCATGATCTGTCATCTGAAAGCTGGAGAATCAGGAAAGTCAGTGATATAATTCAGTCTGAGTTCAAAGGTCTGCAAGCCAGGAGCACTGATGTCTGAGAGCAGAAGATGGATGTCATAGTTTAAGCAGAGCGAGTATATTCACTCTTTCTCCAACTTTTTGTTCTATTCATGCCCCCAACAGATTGGATGTTGGCTACCTACATTGGTAAGGGCTCTCTTCTTTGTCTACTGATTAAAATGCTAATCTCTTCTGGAAACACTCCCATAGACACACCCAGAACTAATGTTTTACTAGCTATCTGGCCTTTGATTCCACTGATATTCATTCCTCATTGCCTTCTATATCCATTTGGTTAATTCCCTCACCTACTTCAAATATTTACTCAAATCTATTTATTTAAATAAAATATATTTTGACAAACTTATCTAATACTATAACCTACCTCTGTCTTCACCTTGATACTCTAACCATCCCCTCATGACCCTACTATTTCTTTTTATGTAGCATTTATCAATGCAAATACAAGATATAATTTACTTAGTTATTATTATACTTGTTTATTTTCTGCCTGTCCCAGCTAAACATTAAGTTCCATTTGGGCAGTCTTCATCTGTTTTGGTGATTGATATATGCCAAGTGCTTAGGTTGGTGCCTGGCTCATAGTAGGCACTCAAGAAAAGTATGCCAGGAGAGTTTTGTTAAAGCCACTCTAAGTTATAGCAGCCTATGGATACTAGCTTGAATATTATTTTCCTAATATATGAGAGATATAATACAGTCTCTTTTTTAGGATCTTATGCTTTATGAGTCATAAAGTCGTCTTCTACATAATTTAAGAATGCTTTGAGAACAGCTTGTTTGTCACTATTATTTATCCTTACCCCAGAAAAATTATAGGAGAGTTGGAAATCCCCTTTGAATATGAGGCAGAGCAATTTAGAGCGTACAGTGTTGACTTACAGTTTTTCATTGTCATTCACCTTTCGTACCAATGGTCTATTGCAAATAGCCATCATTGTTTATTCTTTAGTTTTTATTCCTTGCATTTTTGAGCTAGATTGTATCTATCTTGCATTGTAGACATTTTCATGTATAACATATTCTTTTGCCATTCTCTTGGTTGACATTCCAGTAGTGGAATGAACCCTCTAGGTTCTGGTTATGCCACTAGGTTATGACCTCCTTTCAGTGTAAGCACATTTAATTTTTTCAACTGTATGCCATATGCCATACACTTGTGCTTTGCCACTTCAGTCAATGCATAATATCCGTCTCTCAATACAAGGAAAAATTGTGATCTGTGCTGTTTTAAGTCTAGAAAATATATAGTTGTATGTTTGAGTTAAAAATCTATGACCTATTTTACCTAAAGCAAAACCAGTTAGGCCATTTTAATATTATTAGATCTTCTGATGTTAAGAGAAGTGTAATGTAAATGATTGAATTTTAGTCATTCAAGCTAAAATGACCGAATATTTAGAATGTTTCTTAAGTATGATTTATTTGGCAAATATTTCCTAAATTATAATAATGATAAAATAGAGGTAGAAACTATAATCAAAAACAATCACCGAAGGGGAAGTGTAAAAATACCCTAATAGTACTAGATACACGCTATAATAATTTTATATTTGACTGTTCTTATAGTTTCACATTTTTAACGGGCTACTTTTTTTCCAGCCTTAATAGTGGCTGGGTATTCTCAAATTGTATAATTCAGCCATGCCAAGTTGCTCTCAGTTTCTCTAGCATATCAGGCAGTGTTATATCAGACATTGTTTTTATTATCTAAAATACCTGATATATACTCTTTGACTCTGACATTTGCACCTTCCCAGATATTTTTTTTTTAAACTTAGTTCAGGTGTTGCCTCCCTTTCCTGAATCCTACCTAGAAGAAGCAACTACTTTTCCCTTTGAATATATAGAATAATGAGTTATACATAACATCCATACAAGAGTATGCAGCTTATTTACATATAGGTACTTTCTTCCTACCAGACTAAGTCTCAAAGGAAATGATAATATCTTAGTTGTCCTAATATGCTCAGAACATAGCATAATGAAAATGTATGGTAGTTATTAAATTTTCAGGTGACTGAAAATGGCTTAAGTGAGGAGAACTCTGGAGTAATGACAAGATGAAGAATAAGTTCAAGAATTCTGGGTTGCATAGAGCAGACTAGATGTGATTGATACTATTATCTCTGATCTTCATTAAAGTATGTAAATAAGCAAAAAATGATAGTGGGAAATTTAAAATAAATCCAGTGATCTATTTGAAAAAAAGTAGGGGAACTATGTTGTTTCATCACAATGTTCTGAGGTCAGATTAAACTCAAGATGCAGAGAAACCATAACCTAATAAACTAGGAAAATTTTAATTCAATGGAAACTATCTACCTCCCCCACCCCTCTGGTAACCACTAGTCTATAGTCCATGTCCATGAGTCTAGTCTGTTTGTTTGTCCTGTTCATTTGTTGCTTTTAAAGGTTTATATCTCACATATATGTGATATCATGTGATTTTCAACTTTTTCTGTCTGGCTTATTTTGCTTAGCATGATTATCTCGAGGTCCATCCAGGTTGTTGCAAATGGCAGTATTTCATCTCTTCTTATGGCTGAGTAATATTCCATTGTATATATGTACTATAACTTCTTTAGCCAATCATCTATTGTAGGACAATTTTATTAACCTTCTCAAAGAACCAGCTTCTTGTTGCATTTATTTTTTTCTTTTTTTGTTTGTTTGTTTGTTCTCAATTTCATTTATTTCTGCTCTAATTTTGATTATTTCTTTCCTTCTGCTGACTTTAGGCCTCATTTGGGCTCGTTCTTGTTTTTGGAGGTAGGCCTGTAATGATATGAACTTTCCTTTTATGACTGCTTTTGCCATGTCCCAAAAGTTTCGATATGTTGTACTATCATTCTCATTTGTTTCTGTTTCTCTTGATCTCTCTTTTTATTTCTTCCCTGACCCAGCTATTCTTCAGTAGCATGTTGTTTAATATCCATGTATTTGAGGTTCTTCGTGCTTTCTTTTTGCAGTTGATCTCTAGTTTCAAAGTATTATGATCATTGAATATGGTTGGTATGGTTTCAACTTTCTTATATTTATTGAGGCTATCTCTGTGTCCCTGTATGTGGTCAATCCTTGAGAATGTTCCATGTGCACTAGAAAAGAATGTATAATCAGCTGTTTTGGTAAAGCTCTGTAAATATCAATTATGCCCAGTTAGTCTAATGTGTCATTTAAGGATGTTATTTCCTTATTGATTTTCTTTTTGGGTGATCTGTCCATTTCTGACAGTGGGGTATTTAGGTTTCCTACTACGATGGTGTTTCGGTCTGTTTCTCCCTTTAGTTCTGTTAGTAATTGCTTTACATATTTCAGGGCTCCCTGATTGGGAGCATGTTATGTCTTCTTGGTGCATGATTCCTTTTATAATTATGAAGGGTCCCTTAGTATCTTTCTTTACCTTTTTTATTTTGAAGTCTATTTCATCTGATATCAGTGCCACTACTCCCGATTTTCTCTGAATGCCTTTTGCTTGAAATATCATTTTCTACCCTTTCGCTTTGAGTCTGTATTTATCTTTGGAGCTGAGATGTGTCTCTTGGAGGCAGCATATGCTTGGGTTTCATTTTTTGATCCATTCTGCAACTCTGTGTCTTTTTATTGGTGAGTTCAGTACATTAACATTTATGGTGATTATTGAAATATGAGGTCGTCTTATAGCCATTTTATCTTTTGCTTTCTGGTAGCTTGGTGTTTTCCTTGCTTCCCTGTCCCTGTATTTCTGTTTTCTTTATTTTATTTTGGCTTTTGTGGGTTTTCCCTGTGGTTCTTTTTGTTTTTTGTTATATACTTCAGTTTTAAATCTTTAGTGTATGGTTACCATTATGAATATGAAAAGGATAGTTATTTTCTTCTGCATGTGCCCTATCTCCATTCTCCTTCGTGAATTTGGTTCTTTGAATCCTCCCCTTTTCAGTCATTGTTGTCTCAGATTGTCCCTATATATGCTGAACATTTATTACTATCTTGCTATAGCAATTCCCTTCTTAAGATTTAAGGTATTAATGTTCTTAGTAAGGGTTGCACTCTTCTGCTTCTATTTGCCTGATAGGCATTTTACTCTTAATTATGTTTTGTTTGTTTGTTTGTTTGTTTGTTTTTGTCTATTTGTTTTAGGTGAGCTGACCCCTTTCAGTATTTCCTAGCGCAGGCCTTGTAGTTGAGAATTCCCTCAATTTTTGTATGTCTGGAAAGGTCTTTATTTCTCCTTCATATCTAATGGAGATCTTAGCTAGATACATTATGCTAGGCTGGTAGTTCTTTTGACTAATATTTTGAGTATTTGATTCACCTCCTTTCTGGCTTGTAAGGTTTGTCCCGAGAAGCCCGATGATAGTCTAATAGGTTTTCCTTTATCAGTTACCATCTTCTTCTCCCTGGCTGCCCTGAGAATTTTGTCTTTGTCGTTGATTTTTGATCATATTAATACAATGTGTCTTGGTGAAGGCCTTTTGGGTTGAGATAATTGGGTGTTCTGTTGACTTCTTGAATTCCAAGCTCCAGTTCATTCCTTAGACTTGGGAAATTCTCGTCAACTATTTATCTGAAAATGCTTTCTAGTCCCTGCTCCTTTTCCTCACCTTTGATAATGTCCATTATTCTTAAGCTTCCGCTCCTGATGGTATTAGCTTTTTCTTGTTTTTCTCTTTTATGATTTTTCATTCTTCGGTTTCTCTCTTTTTCCTTCTGATTTATTTCTTGATTTCTGTCTTCAATATCACTGATCCTTTCCTCCATTTGGTTGACTCTATTTCCCAAGCTTGCTATTTCATTCTCAACTCTTGCAGTGTGTTTTTTTTTTAGTCTCCAGAAGATATATTCTGCCCTTTTTGAGGGTTTCACTCTCCTTGTTCTGCTCATCTAATTGTTTTTCAATTCCTGAAATTGTTGATATGACTTGTTTTGGAACTTACTGATTATTTTTAGAAGTTCCTTCATGAATTCTCTGTCATTTAAGTTGCATATTTCTAAGTCTGTAAGCTTATTTTCTAGAGATTTTTCTCTATCTTTCTGAGATGCCTTGTCACCTTGGTTGTTCATGGTGTTTAATGGACTATTTCTCTGCCTGGAAATTAATGGAAATGTATTCAGCTTTTTTTTCCAGAAAGAAGATTTATTATATAAAGGTCTCTCTTTAGCCTGTTGCAAAGAAGGCACTTTTCTTTTTATTTCCAGTACGTGAAGTCTAAGCCTCTTGGATCCCTGCTTTATATAATGCCTGTTTGTCCCCTTATAGATGTTTAATCATGCTCACTACTCTCAGTCTCTGTCATTGTTAGTGACAGTTTCAGTGACATTTGCTCAGTTATCTTTGGGGCTCCCCTGTTTGGTCTTGGAGGGTATGGGGGGAGGGTCCCTCTGGGTTGGGGGTTGGGGACTGTGGCTCAGCCTTGGTTTTGTAACCATGGCTGGTAAAAATCAATTGTTGTTTCTCTGCCATCCCACTTCTGTGCTTTCTGCCCTGATGACTTGGACCTGCCGTAGAGCTCACAGCAGTCCCAGGCAGAGCTGTTCAGGGAACTCGCCATACCTTCTTCCTTCCCCCTTCTCCTATAGGGAGCTCTGGTGGCTGCGAGATGCAGCTTCTTTATTTCTCCCAGTTTACTGCCCAACACCCAAGAGTTCTGACCTGCGGTAGCTCTTATGGACAGATCCCACACTCAAACATGCTGGTGTGCAGTTTGGGAGGTTTTTGTTGAGTTTTAGATGTTCAGCTTATTGTTTCGAGGAGAGACCTGAGGACATATTTCTCCAAACTCTCTACTCATCTCTTTCTATGTCTATTCAGAGACTAACTTTCCAGAACAAATATGATAGAGAAAGGGATAGGCAAAAGCGTGTTACACACTTGGATGCTTAATCACATGTGGAAAAGCTTCAGAAACAGGGACAGAGTAGAAGAGGGCTGGGATTATGTGTGCCAGAATGTCCTGTGCTTTACATTGCTGAGAGATAGAACAAAACTGCATCTTGCTTTGTAGCTTAGTCAGAGAAACTGCCATTTTGAGCAAAAGATCCAATTTTAGTCCTGTGGACCTAGAGTTTATCACTGTTTGTTAGGTATCACACATTACAATAGATGCTATGCAGAGCAATCTGATGTTCGGATGATAAATTAGATGGGGAAGGTGTCAGAATATATCCATGTGGGAGAGTAAAGTAGACAAATGATACTTCACCCACGTTGTTGTCATCAAACTTTAGACTGATATCGACTTTGCTATTCAAAGGGGTGGGGACAGAGCCTAAAAAAGGGATAAAAACCCATATGGTAACAAAAGAGAAATAGAACATTTCCCCGAAGACATGGAGGAAAAACACCAAATATCTGAAAGTGATTTTTTTGAGAAGCAGATGGAGACTTAAAGAGACATCTGTGTGGTGACATCTAAAATATGGAGTAGACAGGAATCATGGATGAGAAGCAATTTGAGCATCAGTATATAAATCTTCAACTTTTCCAAATCACCATCAAATGAACAAAAGAATATAAAAACAGAAGGAAAATTCAGCATTTTTAATGAAAATTATGGGAAGATGCCATCCATATGCTAGAAACATCAAGGATGGGACAATATTAAATGAAGGCAATGGAGAATTCCTTAAAAACCTTTTCCAGAGAAAGTAGTATGGGATTATAAGAATTAAACAAAGATGATCAAGAAATAAACTAATTAATATTCCCCTAATCTCTTATATTGAGACTATAGTTGAAGACAGGCTGAGGAATAGGAGAAAAATCTGTTAGAAATTCTTTATTAATAATATATCAGTTGAATTCAGAATTAAGTTACTTAAGAAAAACAAGAGCAGTAATGCTTGTTTTAAATAGGATGATTACGGATATTTCTAGCTATTGAAGGAATAATGGTAGGAGACAGTACCCAGAAAGGACAGTTGCATCATATGGAACATGAAAAATACACCAAAGAGAAATAATTTAAAAATTAGCCCCTCTCAGCGGAAGTTCACCAATGACAATATGTCTAATATGGCTCTAAATTAGGTAGGCAATTAGATCACAAAAGGGATAATATAAACTTACATAAAACCAGTTTTTAGCTTGAGATCTGAAAAGAGTTTTAAATACCTTCCAAGAAAACAGTAAAAAGATCAAAAATAGACCTTTTTTTAGTAACTACTGGTCTAGAATGTGCCTTCTCTTCAATTGTATGTAAATAAAAGAAAACAGCAAACATTGAAAGGAATCATCTATATAAAAGAAGATAAATGTAACACCTGAGATAGAGGAAGAAAGTAGTTTTGAAAAAAAATTGGAAATATTTTTAAAGAAATTCATGTTATGCTTTTATATAATTCAAAGAAATATGCACTCGGTTAAAGAACTCAGACCCAGACCAAAAAGAAAAAAAAAAAAAAAAAAGAGCCAGTAGAGTTAGAATGGAAAAAAGAATGGAAAAAAACTACAATAGCAGAATTAATAACTGAAATAGAAACAATAAAGATCAGAAAACCAGACACGTTACTTATGGAAAAAAAGCTTAAGAAGCTTTCATGGACTACATAAAGAAAGGAATAAGATGAAATAAGCAGAGAAGGAAAGGAGGACAGACAGTAAAGATCCAAAATATGAATATTCTGAAGAACAAATCAAAATTAAATATAGAAATAATATAGAAATATTAACAGAAAACTTTTCAGAGATTAAAAGAAACGAAAACCATAAAAACACTGACCCTGAATTTGAAAGCAACTAATCATTTGAAAGATAATAATGATTTGTAAAAAAGACACACCTGGACCTATTTTGCTGAAATAGATTAAAAACAAACAAACAAACCCAACCAGATACTCCTGCAGGAAGAAAAAAAATCAACCAAGGAAGAGAAATCAGAGTTGCAAATTTGTGCTAGTAACAATTTTGAAATGTGAGAAGTAACAAGTAATATAAAGAATTTAGGAAAAATGTACAATCAAAGTATTATTTATGTGTAAAAGCATATAAGAACACTTATAAAACATATAAACCACCTCTTTAAGAGATTGTAAATACATTGTTACCAACTGAAAAACTAAATGAAAATAAATAATGAATTATGTTCAATTGTTACATTATGGTTATTTAACACAGTGCATATATTACAGATAATTATGGAAGATGCTCCCCGACTTATGAAGGGGTTATGTTCCAGTAAACCCAACATAAGTTGAAAATATTGTAAGTTAAAAATACATTTAATAAACCTAACCTACCAAGCATCATAGCTCAGCCTAGCCAACCTTGAACGTGCTCAGAACACTTAGATTAGCCTGAAATTGGGCAAAATCATCTTGCTGCCCAGCATCACAAGAGATTATCATATCACATATGGCTAGCCTGGGAAAAGATAAAAATTTGAATGCCAATCACTTCTGCATCACCATAAAGTCAGAAAATTGGAAGTTGAACTAGTATTAAGTTAGGTATTGTCTGTATAACGTAAAATAATAACTAATAGTAACTGATTCAGAACTTGTAGAGAACAAGGTAGACAGAGTTCAAATATGTTCCCTTCATATTTTGATTATTGTAGTAATTCCAAAGTGGTGTTTTATTGTTGATGGTGATAATCGGAAATGTATACAGTCAAGTATTTAAA
This sequence comes from Pteropus alecto, assembly GCF_000325575.1. Classification (NCBI taxonomy): domain Eukaryota; kingdom Metazoa; phylum Chordata; class Mammalia; order Chiroptera; family Pteropodidae; genus Pteropus; species Pteropus alecto. Next base: position 2,286,148 of record NW_006433716.1, on the reverse strand, counting down.
AATATCAATAGTAGATAACTGTAGAACTAAAAGTAATATGTGTACATCCTGTATTTGTAGAGCAAACTGAGGGGCACCCTCCCTAACCCTGTGCAGCAGATACTGTTAGTGTCCCGTATCCTCTTGGCCTACTGCTGGAGTCACTGTATCTCCAGTGGACAGTCCTCACATATACAGCTTTCCACCACAAACACCCTTGTGTCTCACCTTCCTCCACCTTTGTCTAAGGGTTTACTCTGGAACCCCAGGAACTTTCTCAGCCTGCTGATAAGGCAACCCAGGAATTTAATACTTTCAGAGATAACTCCCATCAAATGAGGACTGTGAATCAGCTGAGAAAATCCCCACCTATCAGATTTTTCAGTGGAACAATCCTGAGATCCATTCTATATGTTTCTCACAGGATTTTCAGTAGGATTGAGACACAGTTGCTCACACTGGTTCTGCCTACATCCACGTGTCTCTTATTGCCTTAAAAAAAACTTCTTAATCTCACTTTTTCACTTCTTCACTTGTACTTCCTGTGATCACCTCCCAAAGAAACTCGATTTAGTGGTACTTCAGGAAAATCTAAACTAAAATATAGAAAATAAAGTCAAGAAATCAAGAAAGCATTAAAAATATGATGAAAGAAAAATAAATTTATGTGTTTTGACAAAGAATAGGGATATATTAAATTCTCCAACTGAAAATAAGATCTTTAGATTGCACATTGTCTGGGAGAGAGAGAACTAAAAGCAGTTGACCAAAATAGCTTAAAAATAAATGAGTGGGTAAATTATTGGTCAAATGCAAAACAAATTGAGGATATGGTAATATCGACAATAAGGATTCAAGACAAAAACAAAATGGATCACCTTATATAAAGGTTATCATTGAAATCCAAAAGAATTTTATCAGACACTAATTTATACCTTTAAGTAATTACTATTCTAAGAAAAATCAATGAATTTGCAACATTAACTAACACGATAAAGGAGGGAATATTAATTTAAGAATAAGACAAAAAATTAAAAACAGTAAAACAATAGTAATGATTAAATTTAAAGGCAATCCTTAAAAAATAGGTGCAGCTTTTCCTAATCATTACAACTATATTGATAAAACATATATATGCAAAATTAGAGAAGAGAATAAGAATATTACTACAGATAAAGGACTGATATATATATAAATAGTGATATATGTATATATATCATTAGGTTGATAGCACTCATTCAAAAATCTTGCTGTAATAGATTATAGTTTTCTAGGAGATACAAATAACCAAACTTGAACCAAAATAAATGTTCAAGTCTTATCAGAATAATAAAATTAATATAAATTTATATAATTGTCAAAGAATTATCTTCATACAAGTTCTGAGTTCACATTATTCCTTTGTTGATATATTTTTTTTTTCTGCACAGGTATCACTTTTTTTTTTTAACTAGATAGCTAAAAAACTTGAAGATTAAGTTATTTCAGATTTCAAAGCAACAGACACTGCCTTGCTTTATTTGAAATGTTTCATAGAAGAGTAAAACAAGTATTGCCAAGCTTTAAAATTAATTTTAAGTCACTACCATGATCATAATCCCAAAATGTAACAAGAGAAATGTAAAGTAAAAACTACATATCCATTTGACACGTTGCAAAAGGGACAAACTACCAAATTATACATTTGCAAATAATCCTTAACCGCATGTTGACCTTTAGAAGTGTTAGGACTGAAATAATAGTTTCATATCCATCAGTCTATTAATCTTTAATAATATTAAAAGCTCAAAGGACAAATATTTATCATTTTCCTGAAAGAGTCCAAAAGAACATTTAGTAAAATTCAGTATCCATCTTATTAGAAATACCTCTAAGAAACTGAGAATAAAAGGATATTTCCTCAATATAATAAATCATCTCTTTGTCAGACTATCAGCTAAGAGAGTCTTAACAATGAAACACTAAATAACCCCCCATTAAATCATTTGTAAGAAAGGTTCCTCCTCTTACAATTATTTAATATTTTTCTCCTTAAATCAATAAAACAGGAAAAATGAGTAAATATTAGGAAAATAGAGGTAAAATGACCATTATTAGAAGATCATTTGATTATTACATTTGCAAATAATCTGGAAACCTATTGAAATTGAACAGTTATTGAAAAATAAAAAGCTTTCTGAGCTTTCTGAGAATAAAAAGAGTATATCAGAATTAGTGATTTTCCTGCATAGCATATCGATTAAGAACATAGTCTTGGAATTAGACCAATAATATTTGAATTTTAGTTCTTATATAATTTTGGAGCAGTTATTTCAAACTAACTCTTAACTTCAGTTTCTTCTGCATAAAATTGAACCAGTGATACTTATTTTACAAGATTATGTGGTGAATAAATGAGTTACTATCCGTTAAGCTAGTAGAAAAGAGTAATTGGTGAATTAATAGTAGCTATGTTTTATTTTAGATTGAGAAATGTAATTTTAGTTATATATCTGATAAAGGTAATCAATAGTAGGACAAGAACATGATTGATCACATCCAAATCACTGTAGATCACTAAAATAAGAAAGTAAAGAAAATAAAACGAATAAAACAAAAAACAATAAAAGTCAACAACAGAAATAAGACCAAGCTATGAGGTTGAAAATATGTTAGATTGCCATGAAATAAAGTCTCTACACTCACAGCACTTGTCTTCTAGTATCTTCAAACACTACATTATTTGCCACTGATATTAGGGACAAGTCAAAAATTCTCAACATGTGATGATTCTCATCATCACACCCTTTAACTAGATGTTACTCTGGAAATTCTAGCAATTCATATGGAAATAAGACGTAAATTGTTTGGAAAGATAGCACTACATTGTTGCTTAATGTAGATAATACAGTTGCTTACTAGAAAATGAAAATAAACCAGAAACTTTTAGAACAAAAGTAGCCAGAATGAACAAATTAACCACCCTAATAAAATACAATAACAAATTCCTATTCATAGTAACATGAAGATAGATTTAAACAGGTTTATTACTTATATAAGGAAAATTAAAAACTACAAATCATTAACCAGAGACCTTAAATAAGACTTGAGTACATAGAAAAACCAGTGTCATATTTCGAATAGAAAGACCAAGTATTGGAAAATGTCAATACTTCTTAAATTAAATAAGGACTTAACATATTTAAATAAAAATCCAAGTGCAATTTATTTTGGAACCTTAAAAAGATTTTCTATGAAAGTTTATCTGGAAGTACAAGAAGTTGAGAATAGTTAAGAATTTTGGGAAAAAGTAGCATAGTAGATAAATTTTGCTAACAACATACAGTATAAGTTAATTAACAAAGTACAATTTCAAGAAAAAGTATGACTATTTTATATATGAATATAAATGTCATCAAAGTCATAAAAGAATATCTGAAAAAATGTTAGATCAGCACCTTAAAATAGAAGTATATTTAAGATAATGTGAGAAAAAAATAATGTAAGGGACCCCATTTAGTGCCACCCTCTGGTGCCAAAAATAGGCACTGTTGGTGAACCACAGATGTGCAGGTTACACGTGAAGCTTCCTCCATCTTCCCCAAACTCTTTGTAGCAAGCAGAGTTGAGAGGCCAAGAAGACCTTGAACAAGGCCTTTAGAAAGGACTCAGGCATTGGACTTTATATCTGTTTGCTACCCATCGGCTAAAAGCTAGGCTTGTGTTGATGGTCTTGAGTGGCAGACATCTCAAGCTATTAGGTCTAAAAAGGATATGGAAAACCACAGAGTTCTTGTGTTGGAACATATTGTTTCTTCTAAACAGGGTGTGTCGTGGACAGAGTAGGAATTCGTTTTCCAACATAGGGTACATAAAAATTTGAATTAGAATAAAATATAATCAAACTCATGATAAAGATTATATTAAATCATAAATTAAATAAGTAAAATTTTTTAAAAAATTTAAAATTTACAAGAACATTTCTTAAAACTGAAGGGCATCATTTCTAGAATTATAAGAGCCAACCTAATGCCCAGTACAGTGATGATCCAAATAAGTTTCATTATTGTGAATTATTATAATGCCAGAGATTAAGAGAGGTTCCTAAAAGATTCTAAAAAAATCATACAAAAATTGATCTAACAATCATACAAAGTAGAGCTTCATAAAAAGAATTAAGGTCACAGTGGCATTGGACATACGGTAAAATTGGATACCGGAAGAAAAGGAAGCAATGTCTTTAAAAGTCTAGAATTTTAATGTAAATTCCCTGTAAACTATTTCATGAAACACGGTCCAGCAAAGGAGAGAAAGGAAGGAAACTTGTAATATGATCCTGTGGGGGACCCCAGGATAATGGATGTGTTGAAGGACTGGAAACAGAGCAATCGTAACGTGAATATAGAAAGACTCCAGGGTGGATGTTTCAAAAGGGAGAAAAATTCTCAAGGTACTTGACCAAGCAAAAATGAGTCTTAGTATTCTGTTTGAAAGTTTGGGGATAAATTGGAGATAACTACATAGAAAACTAAGAAAATAGGAAACAAGACAATTAATACATACAAAAAATAGCGAGGAATTTTATAAGAAAATAAATATAATTCTAATGTAGTATGTGGCTCAAAAATAAGTTTTATTCATATTATATTAATAGACAAACCAAAAATGATTTAGAAATAAAAGCATTGCCATGTAACTATATTGGGAAGATGGAGGATGAGAAGTATGTTAAGGGAGGTATAAGAGACTTGGACCTTAATATCCTAATATATACATTAATGCACAATATTTAGTTATTTTTTTAATCTCAAACAGAGAATGACTCTTCTTTTCTTTTCTTTCTTTCCTTCATCTATCTTTCTTCTCTGTCTTCTCTTTCTTCCTTCGTAGGAAGCAACAGATAGAAGATCTTGGCCTCTGATATGGGCGATTCAAAGGTAGGGTATAAAAGGCAAAGAAATAGTTGTGGATAAAAGGTAATTTATGGAATGTAGTCTGTTGGACAGTAGATAGTGAGAATCTTATTTATCCAGAGAGAATGAAAAGCAAATATAGAAATGTCTGAGCAAGAATGAGTTTATCCAAATTCAAGGAACAGTAAGAAGTCTAGAGCTGCTCTAAGTACCCAGTTTTTGTAGGTTAATTAGGTAGTAGAGATAGATTCAGACTTGGTCACTTAGGACTTTTATAGAATGTGGTAGCAAGTTTGACTCTCTATGTGTGGAGAAAAGACTTGATAGCAAAACAAAAGCATGGAGAGCGCAGTAGCCCAAGGAAGCTTGGACAGGGCTAGTAATTGGAGGTGGTGGAAAAATAGCTCTACTGATCTATACTTCCTCAGCCACCTGAGAGGAATCCAGTGTTCAGAGCTCTTTGAGGGTATTCCAGATAGTTCTTTATCTGGAAATGCCATCGGCTACATGCCTGAATCTTCCGGATGTATGGTTCTGGAGCTCAGAGGTTAAAGAGAAAAAGGTTAACAAATAAGCCCTGGGGAGTGATGAGATATCAGAGAATAGTCTAATTATCCTCACCCCCAGACTCTTTCAAAGAAAAGCTTGTTAAACTGAAAGACAACACCATCAACCACAAATCAGTATATTAGAATTACCTGAAACAGCTTCTAAACATTTCAGTACATGTGTCAATATTGTAGATAATCACCAGTTAGATTGCTTCTAGAATACCAATTACTTCAAGAATGTCTTCCATCCGTGCTGTGTATTATGATGGGATATTTTGCAGAAGTGCTATGTAAACAGCTTGTACCACCAATGAACAGGGAAATTCTTTACAAACATTTATTGCTTAAGTGCATGTTAATGCTACTTTTTTCATTTTGTCAATGCAGTACAGTATATTTAATGCATTCAGTATAGGCTGTTGAAGCTGAAACAGTTATCCTTTAGTGTCCCAGAAGTCTAACTCCAAGCTAGCTAATTCTCTTTATCTATGTTCTGATAGCTTCTCTATTAGAATAAAGAAATTGTGTAATAGAATGACTTTTGACTATATGTTTCAATGTTAATAAGATGTGGTTTAACTGCTTCTACAAGTTTATCTCTGCCCTAATACTCCAGTTAAAATGAAACGGGACAGTTTGCTAAATCTATAGCATTTCAGTACTACCTGCCACCCGAGGATAGAGAGCACTCTTTATTGTTTTTCCTTTTCTTCTTCTTTTTTCTTACAACAAATATTTGATGAGCACCTATGATGTTCTAAGCAGTAAACAAAGTAGAAAAATTTCTTTCTCTTAGAATCTTATTCAAATAGAGAGCTATAGATGATAAAAAGCATTTAATAGAATATGTAGTCCATTAGATGGGGATAAGTATTATGGAGAAAAATAAAGCAGGAAAGATAATTGGCTGGTTTGTAATTCAGTGGAATACATGGCATGGAGAGGAAGTATGTTTTGACGTCTAGCTAGCTACTTGCTGATGTCCAAGATTCCATCATTAGTGACTTAATACTTAAATATTCTTTAGTCTTAGAATAAGAGTCCTTTTGAAGAGCTTAGTGGAAAGCACAGTATAACAAGGCGAGAAACTTAGATTTTAGCTTTATTTTTGCTGCTTTTCACTTTCCTGTGCGTTCCTCTCTCTGGACCATGTTATCTACTCTCTTTGCTTTTAATAGCATCTGAGGAATAATGATTCTCAATTTACTTCTCCAGACCTGATTTGTATGGTAGGCTCTAAAGTATGTTGGACAGCCCCCACCCCTGCCGCGCCCACATCAATGTCCCATAGGCATTTCAAAATCAGCATATTCAAATATGAACTCACTACTCTATCATTCATCTCTCGATACATGTGATTATTTTCCTGAATTTCCAATTTTGTTTAACAATATCATAGTTAAACTTACTTATATAATCTAAAAGTACAGTCATGCTTTCTGCATTTTTCACATCCACATATTGTTCTCAAGGTGTAACTCATCTCTCACTTATGGCTTCATTTTGCTTTCAAGGCAATTGATTTAGAGTAGCCCAGTTAACTGACTTTTCTTTTGATCATCCAGAATGCACACTAGGTACCACGTCAGGTTTTGGGAACACGAATGGAATGAAGGTGGTTCTTGCTGAGCCTAAAACACAATCAGACTTATTTGACTTGTTGGACCAGAAAAGGACTCACTGCTAACTGATTTGTATGGTGGCTTTTGTTATAGAGGCCTGAGGGAGACCACCTGAAATGGATGAGGACCTGAGAGCATTAGAAAGAACATGATGAGGCTCGATCTTTGCCCTTGTGGAGCATTTTTGTCATTTTTGAGCCTGTATGGAAAGAGTAGTTAGAGATATAACCTCTAGAGGATAGGTTTTCATGAAGAGCTCCGTGAGACACAGGTATTGGGATGAGGGTAGACCAATGGCATTGATTAAATCTTCTGGCAGTAAAGTGTGACACAAGTGGAGAAAGAGATTCCCTGCTTCATGGCTGTGTCCAGTACTGCTCTGGCACTCCAAGTGGTAACTCTTTCTAGGGGCTGTAAGTAAGAAGAAAGAGGATTATACTAGTGGCACTTGAAGCAAAGGACAATGACAAATAGAATAGAGATAGAATAGGAATCTATTTCTTACTGTTTTGGTCAAAATTAGGAGTCCTTATTCTAATGCAAAAGACATCATTGACACTCACCTAAACTTTAATTTTAAGAACTTAAACAGGATTGCTTAAGTGGGAAAAACAAACATTCTCTAAAATCCATCAGTTCTAGGTCCATATCCCATATTTTTCAGTTGCTGGTATCTAATCTGAGAAAGCTATGCATCTTTTCTGGGTATTAGTTACTTCAAATGTTTAATGGAAATAAACTATGAAGGTTATTGTGAAGATGCAGTGAGAAAGTATATAAAGTAAACCTACAACATAATTTCTGGAGTACTGTATTTACCCAACAGCTGGTCTTAATAATAACAACAATAAAAAGTTGGTGCTTCTTTGATGCCCATCCTTGTGATGGGAGTAAGGGATACCATTTTTGACATTATTCATGGAAACTATTGGAAGAAGATATTTAAAAGAAAAATATTTATTTGCATTATTACACTTTTCAGTGAAATTTGAGATAAAAAGAAGGGAAAGGCAGCATTGGAAAAATGTTAACTATCTATACCTTTCTATTGTTCTTTAGTAGCTGGTACATAATACATTAAGTCTAGCAGGCTTGTGGGCTTGCAAGATAAATGCCATGTTCTGTCTGGCAATATACCAGAGTTAGTAACAGTCCTGTTTGTATTCTCTGTGACGTTGTCTGACAGTTTTCCTAGAGCACATTATTTACTGCTGGTAAGAGTGAGTCTGCAGTGTCTCTTACTTTTAATCCAAAGAAAAAGTAGCATTTATGTTTACCTTTCAATGAAATAAGTTAATAGGAAACAAGGTTTACACGTAAATTTCCATGTTGAATTATCTTTCTGCAGAGGTGGAATTTGAGTTGTGGGAGGTGGAGAAACCAATTCATTGGTTTTAATTTCTACTGAAGTTGAAAAATAATCCAAGGGATAAAAGTAAAGTAAGAAAATAAAGTGTGTGAACTCTGGAATAAGGTCCCTGAGATTTTGTTTTGTTTTTAAACATGTAGTCACAATGATGGTTGGGGAGTTCATGGTTGGAGGACTTTGATTCACAGAACTAAAGGCTCCAAAGATCCTCTTAGCATCTGATGATCTGGCAATGGGTGAACTTTTAAAAATAAGTTCAGCCACAATGATGTCTAATGCCTCCAGAAATTTTACTGGGGCTCAATACTCAAATTTCTTACTAGCTGTCTCCTTTGTAAATAATGCAGAGATTTCAGTTCCCAGTAACAATAATTAAATATCATAAATGAGAATAATGATAACGCTGGCTAATATTTAAGTTCTTAGTATGTATGAAGTTCTTTACATGCATTACCTCATTTAATCTTTAAATTGATGCTACTATTTAGGTACTATTATTATCCACACTATCTATAAGGAATCTGAGACATGCATATATAAATAAGTTGATGAAAGTAGAATACAGATTTTCAGCAATTTGAGTTTATAATTGAGCACACTTTCTGTATGTTTACAGAACTCTTACCTTGAGACTAACTTACATAATGGTTAAGAGTGTAGATGCTGGAACACACCTATGTGGCATTAAATTTTCTATCTTCCAAGTCACTTTGGCCAAGCCTTTTACCTCTCTGTGTTTCATTTTCTTTATTTTAAGTGAGGATAATTTGAATTGTTTCCATTGCATAGACTAGTTGTAATGATTAAACAAATGAATTATGTATGAAAGATTTGGGACAGTGATTGACACATGGTAAATTTAAAATGTTCACTGTTATCTAGGCATTTATTATGAAATTTTAAAAAAATGTTATAAGAAAGGAGTTTAAGAAACTAATGATTGAGTAAATCAGATTAGACATTGAAAATGGAACCTGATTCACAAATTAAATCCATAGACAAAGTTTAGAATGAGCTTGGCCTTAAGGGAACTTGCCTCAACCATCTGGTTAAAACTCAGAGTCCATTGCTTTCAGAAAGATACATGCTGGCCCATCTGAATTGACATCTGTGTGCACACTGAAGTCTCAGAGGATAATTAACAGAGAAAACTCCAAAAGCAATATTGACAATAAGCCTGGGGAACTAAGCCATACAATTCTCCATATAAACAAGTGGCCTATATAACTATAGAACTATAAATTTTGGCCTTTCCCCAGGGGCACTTGAAATAACCAGATGCCAAATAAAAATGAACTTATTTCTGAAGTATATGGCAAACAAGATTTTAAAAATCACACCTCTCTTCTATCACTTTTATTTGCTATTAGGCCGATTAATTCATACTGCATTGTTTCATGACAGCTTTGAATGACATCTCATGACCACATTTTTAAAAATAAACTTTTTATTGAAGTATAGTACACATAAAATGCATGGAACATCAGTGTACAGCTCAATGAGTTTTCACAAATAAATGTATCTATTTAACCAGAACCCCATGAAGAAATAGACTATTCCTAGTTTCAAGATGCACACTTATTGCCCTCCTAGTCACCAGTATCCTCCAAAGGTAACCACCATCTTGATCCCTAACACTAGACATTGATTGTCTTTTTTTGGAATGGAATCATACAACTTGTACTCTTTTTTTTGTGTGTTCTTTCACTTAACATTGTGAAATCTGTCAACAATAGCTTATTCTCATTGATGTTTAAAATACCATAAATATAAACACATCACAATTTATTCTCTTGTTGATGGATATAGGAATTGTTTCTAGTTTGGGATATTATGAATATGTTGTAAAAATTTTTGTACATGTATTTGGTGAACATTTTGACTTATTTCTGTAGATTATATACCTAAGAGTAGAATTGCCAGATGCACGGATATGAGTACATTCAACTTCAGGATAGTCCACCAAAAGATTTTTCAGAGCTCTTGTAGCAGTTTTAAGTTTGTTGAGTAGAATATCAAAATCAGGCTAATAATTTTCTCATTAAATTAAAAATATATTGAGGGGAAATGCACAGATAATAAATGTGCAATTCAAAGACTGTGATAGTGTATATATTTGTAAACCCATTACGCCAACCAAGATAAAACACTTCTCCATCACCTCAGAATGTTTCCTTGGACTTTCTTCCAATCATTCTCCACCAAAGACAACCATCACACTTATTTCTGTCACTGTAGGTTAGTTTTGACTGTTTATGAATCTTTATGTAAATGGAATGATACTCTGCTTCTTTTGCTCAATATGTTTTTGAGATTCATCTCTGCTGTATCAGTAGATCATTTCTGTTTTTTTTTTCAGAGCAAAATTCTATTGTATGAATATAGTGAAATTTGCTTTTGCAAATTTCATTCCATTGTTGATGGACATTTGAGTTGTTTCAAGTTTAGGGCTATTATGAATACAGTTGCTAAGAAAATTTCTATACAAGTATTTTTCAAGGACATATATTTTGTTTTTTTTTTTGTGGGTAAATATTTAGGGAAGAAATTTCTTAGTCATAAGGTAGATATGTATTTAACTTCATGAGAAACTACCAAACAATTCTCCAAAGTAATTGAACCATTTTCAGACCTCATTATTAATATCAGAAAGTTCTAGTTTCTACACATCTTTGTCAACTTTTGGCTTTGTTTGTCTTTTTGGTTATAACCATTCTCGTGAGTATAAAATAGTATTGTATTATGGTTTTAACTGGCATTTTCTCTGGTGAAAATGACATTGGATGTCTTTTAATGAGCTTGTTGTCCAGTCCTTGGTAACATGTCTGTTCAGACCTGAGTCCATTTTTAAAAAATTGGATTGTGTTTTGATTTGTAGGAATTTATATATTCTGTATTCAGATCTTTATTCAGATGTATTTGTAACAAATATTTTCATTCAATCTGTGGCTTGCCTTTACATTTTCTTAATGGTATCTTTTGATTACTAGAAAGTTTTAGTTTTGAGAGAGTTCAGTTTTTTTTTATTTTTCATGTTTATTAGAAGTTTTGTTTTGATATCTTCTTAATAAATCTCTGCCTATCACAAAGTTGCAACAATCATCTTCTGTGTTTTCTTTTAGAAGATTTATAGTTTTACCTTTTGCACATAGCTCTATGACCCAGCTTGAATTAATATTTACATGTGGTCTGAGGTAGAAGCTTAGGTTCATTTTTTTCCTGTATATTTATCAAGTAATTCCAGTGCCACTAAAAAAACTCTTTTTTTCCCCTTTGAATAACGTCAGAGGACTTGATGAAAATTAGTTCAATAGTTTCATAAGTTTTTTCTTCTGAATTTTCTGTTTCATTGATCTGTGTGTCTATTTTTATGTCATTAGCACATTATTTTGATTATTTATCTTTGTGATAAATTTTACTAGGCAGGGAATCGTCTAACATTATTGTTTCAAGTAAGTTTATTTAGGCTACTACAGATTCTTCTCTGTATGTAATTTAGAATAAATTTGACCTTTGACCAAAAAAGATTATTGATTTGGATTGCAATGTATCTATAGGTAAATTTGGGATATATTGATGTATTTATAATATAGAATCTTTTAATCTAAATCATGATATAGCTTTTTAGTTATTTAGGTCTTAATTGGTTTCAGTAATGTGCAGTTTTCACTGTTAAAGTCTTTTATTTGTATATTTTTAAACTTATTTTTAAGTATTCTATGTTTTTTGACACTATTATAAATGAGGTATTAAAAAGTCGGTATTTTTTAATTGTTTGATACTGCTACATAGAAGTATAATTGGTTTTTGTATATTGGCTTTGTATCCCATGACCTTTCTAAATTCATTTAATTCTAATAATTGTTTCATATATTCTTTAGGATTTTCTATATAAACTGTTATATTTTCTGTGTACATTTCTGCATTTCTCCCTTCTTTCCAGTTACCTTAGATTAGCTGTTTTCTCTTTTATAGTTTCTATTTGCACCTTAGATTTTGCTTCTCCAATGTAAGGAATGCAGAAGACACAATAGAGAAAGGCAGAAAATTCTCTGCCTAATGGGGTCTTTTTGAAAGGCCATACTGTGATATAAAGCCATTAATCATCAATGCAGCAGCATCCGTCTTTGCAGGGGATTGTAGTGAAGTGTTCCAAGAGGACAGTATCATACTTCAGTTAGATAATTTAATTATTCTGAGTCTTAGGTTTTTTGTTTATTTGTTTTTGCTAAATAAAGATTATAATACATTGTAGCATAACATTCATGTGGATTAAAAAAGATAATGGACATTAAGCTCCCGGCACATAGTAGGTCTTCAATAAATGGTCATTTCATTTTTTTCTCTTTGACCTTGATTGAAAAGTAAATGACTTCATACATCTTTTTCAAAAAGTAAATCTGCTTCTGTAATTATTTGATTAAGCATATGTAACTATGTATTTCAATATGTATAGCTCTATATTTAAAAATATATTTCAATTCTCAAAGTTTATACAACTTCTCAGAGTATCTTTTTTATTCATCCTTTGGAGAAATTTGAAACAGAGGAGAATCTGACTAAATGAGCTTTATGCCAGCTTGATAATGGCTAGTCTTGAATAATGGTCAATATAATATGGGTTTTGAAGTAAAAGGAGATAGAATTTAATCTTAGCTCTACCACTTACTGCTATTGTGACAGATTATGTAACCTCTTTGGATTTCGATTTTCTAATCTATAAAATAGGCACGATAGTACCTACCTCAATGTCTAATACCCACACAATCACACATTACATAATAAGAATTTTAAACAAAACTCTCTTTCTACTTTCTTAGAATATTGGGAATTAAAACTATTCTTTATCTTCTGCTTTACTAGTGAATTCGTGTCTACGTTTTATGTATTTATCTGTAAATAAAACAATGAAAAAATACACTTTTCATATACTTGTTAACAAGGTCTTTGTAGGGTGTCACACCTAGGATATGGTGAATCCTCTGTTCAGTGAACTTGCCCTTGATCTGAAGATTTTATTTCAAGAATAAAATAGCACAATGCTTTAATAGTTTTAATTGCTAGGAACAGCACAAGGTGGCTATCTGATCTTTCTTTGATCTTTTATGATGTCAATTTGAACTTGCAGTTTAATAAGTGCAAAATATGAGAGAGAAACCAAAATAGTCATTTAAATGGAATTCAAGAAACTCAAATATTTCATTTCTTTTAGAGATCTATGAATCTGAGAAAATTAGGGACACTATTTTTAGTAAGTTTACTAGTAAGTTCAGGTTAAGTTAGCATTCGAGATGCACAAAAGCTTAAATGAAATTTGCTAATAAATAGAAGTTATTTAGAAGGTCTGACTTACTTGATTATATAGCATTGAGTGTATGACTTCAGAAGCGGTGGGAAAGGGTATGTATAAGGGAAGGTAAACAGATAAAGTAAGTACATTTGGATCTGGAAGCCATCTGGTTACTGACTGGAACCTCCATTGCCCTCCTCTGGTGGCTCAATGAACATTAGTTGCAGTAGTGTTTTAAGTCAGAGACTTGCAAATTTCAGCTTCATTCTTGAAAATTGTTATCTGATTTAATTTGAATGGCAAACACCCAGGCTGACTTCCTCATGTGCAAAGAGCAGCAACCTACCTAAGTTACTTGTGCACTGTGTGTAACACTTTGTAACCACCACTTGAATATCTGCCAACATGTAATGCTTATCTCTGTGGAGGACAGTAGGGAATTCCTAATTTTAGAAGCAATGAATAAAACAGCAGTTGAGTAGGTTAACAGCAGAAATAATCACCATTAAATGAACTGGTCAGGAATGAGCCTTACTGTTTTCTCTAGTGCTTATAAATGATTAGATTATTTAATAAATATAATGAATATTTTTAAATATAAATGTCCCAAAAGTATCCTTTAAGACCAAACATACAGGTTTGACTTCAGTATTTGAGAGAATCATTTTCTATCTGAGAACTTCCTGTATTAGGAGAAGTAGTATTGGGGAAATGCTTTTGGTTTTCCTTTCCACTCTTACTCAAAGAAAATTGCTTTATCTGATTGGTGAAGTGAGTGTCTAACAACCATTGGTGCATGTTTTGCTTTCGAGCATGAGTCAACTAGCTGAGTAAGTGTACTGCAGATCAGATCTTATCAAAGAGTAGGGGCAGGGGAGTTGACAAGTTTAGGTTACAGCAATAAAGCTGCTACTTTGTTATTATCGCAACTCCTGTATCTTTTCCTGATTTGGGTTTGAATTTAGAAGGAGAGAGGTAAGTGATTTATTGGTTCCCTTGTCTCTCAGCCTAAATGTCATAAAGATATTATTCCAGTGGACATATTAAGAGATTATCAGAGAACTTTATGCTGGCTGTGAAAGCTGGACTACTAGGAATGGAGTCATTTGCACACTGTAGGAATCGGGGGGCACAGTGATCAGCATTGCTGGCTGTACTTGATACCAGATCAGCGGGGAGAGCTCAATACTCCTTCTAACAGGAGAGTGGGAGCTATTGATTGCCAGTGGCTCCATTAGCTCTGTATGACTTCACTGAAATTAAAATCTTTAGGGCTTGATCCTCCCCTCAGATAGCTATATGTACACAGGGCCAAATCTAATCTTGTACAAAGTGGTGGGATATTTTTTTCTTCTTCCTCCTCTCTCACTCACCACCTAGGTATTTGAGATGAGCAGCCTCCATCCTTCAGAATTTTAATAGGCCCCTGTTTAGAGTAGTGTCTCACCTTTATGATTTTTTATTGCCAGTAAGACTTAAAAGATCTTTTCTGTCTGCTGGCCATTCTCCATTTGTGTATGGCTGCTCTTTTTCCATGGAAAAGAGCCTTTCACAAAACCACCTCCAAGTCTCATTAAGACACCATTGAAGTTATGGAATCAGGTAAATCAGCTGTTATAAATATGATACACTGAGGCAGAAAGATACAAGATTACTGTGCTTGCAGGTTTTATCACCTTGATGTACACATTGTGGTCTTGTTGTATTAATGGCAAGTCCTAAAATATTTATTTTGTTCTTCTCTTGATTCTTGACCTCCATCTATAGATAGAAACTAAAATTGTTTCCTTGATATTATCTGAGGGATAGTACTGTGCTATTGCTATTGAAAATTCAAGAGTCTCTCACTAGATTAAAAAAGAAAAAAGAGCAATGCCTCTTTTTTCAATGTAGCATTATATCCCTGCTACCTGAAACCCAGAGATAGACAGATATTGAAACAGCCATTTCTCATGGGAAATAATACTTACCATCTAATGAGACCATTTAAAAGCATGTATATGGAGTCTGAGATCTGGAATAAAGCTTTCTGTCAGAAATACACCAGCATCACTAGCGATGGAAAATCACAAAGCCATATATTTGTGAAAACCATTTAGAACGATAATGTAATGTATTGCAGCAAGCGTTTGTTGAATTTTAAAAATATTAACCACAAATGCATATTGCGAAATATTTTCACCTATACACTGTTTAGACATACTAAAGAACTATTTCTTTTTACAGAGAGTATTAAGGAAATTGGAAGACATCTGTTGTGAGATTAGAATTTATGCTAGCACAGCAATAAACTAAAAGGTGACTACATGTAATAAAAATCATCTATGTATTGCCTTAATCAAGTAAGATGGACTAGAAGACCTCTTGAGTTTTCTTTAATTTCAGGATTCTAGAGAATATCTTCTCCAAAAAAATATAAAGAGCTAGAAATTTATATTTGCCAAATGTATCAGGTCAGTGGTGGCCTTTGTTACTGAGTTTGAATCTATTACTTAGTCAATGACATTATTTAAAGACTATCAAAAGGTGAGAAGTCCTCAGAATAACTTGACTAGAAATTGGAAAATTTTATTTACATATTTATATTCTGTCTTTTAAAAAAGGACTGAACATGAATTAGAAATATAATTCCTGCCTTTTCTAATACTATAGTTTTACGGGAGAGATAAGTAAGAGCTAAAGGACACCTCTCCTTATCCCCCTCCCTCAAGGCACAGATAACGAGCACAAACACACATGCAAGTATATTCATGGAAATTATCATACACAAGGGTGTTTGGGTTCTGAAACAATTTGATATGGTTGGTATTATTCTGTTACAAATTAGTGGAATAAGGGCTGAAAGAATACATACTGTGCCTTGCAGAGAGGGCATGAGAGATGGGTTTTCAGGGAATGGAGAAAAACTTTGCCTTTAGTCAGTCACAGGTCTGATCTAAACCTGCAGGTAACTCTTTGTGGCAGATTTGAAAGCATTATTGCTCTACTCCTTCTCAGACTGAGATAAAAAGAGAAATCTTGAAAAAGCAGAAGGGATAAGCCAAGATTTAATGATTTAATTCTCCTTTTGAGACAAGACATTATAAAAAGTAAACGAGTCCCTTCATATGTGTTCAAGAAGTGAGCCCTCTGCTTACAATTTAGTGGATGGGGTGCCTGTTGTTTTATAGTCCAGTCCTTAGCTCCTTTCTTGTTTAGCACTGAATGGTTGTTTCAGGATGGGTAAGTCACTTAACCTTTGTATATTGTATTCTTTTCATCTGCAAATATTGCTGATAATGCTCACTGGGGATATGTGCTAAAATTAGCCAATATATGATTGTGAAGAACAATATATATGCTAAATAACAATGACAGTGCTGTCTCTCAGAGCAAATATTTAGATAAGAGAGCCTAGGCAGTTATGTGAATAACATCTCTTGCAGAGAGAGGCTTTAGCAAGTGATTACCTGGTCTATGAGACTTATGTTTTGTAATAAACTAAGATTATTTCTCCCAAATCCTCCCTACTACCCCAGTATATACCTATTAAAATTTTTGAAAATTAAATATCAAATCATTCTCTCTAGGAGAAGGAAATGAATGGAATGCTCTGTGTGAGTCTTTTCTGCCAGGTCCCCTAATTCTACAAATTATAATTTTCTGTCAAGAAGTCTAAATTTAGATATTGGGTCTCATTATAACGTTTAGTGGAGAGGCCCAACTCTATACAGCCAGCCTATGTCTGTAAGTTATCAATTTATTGAACCTGTAATCTCAAGATCTCTTCTTTTCTATTTCTAGAGAACATACTTTCTTAGAAACTTCTTTTTTTTCTCTTTATTTCTGTCACTTAAACCTACCTCACTTGCTCAGATCCTTAACAGGTTTAAAAATGGTACAGCCAGAAGGAAGAACCTCTAATCGCCACCTCTGTGACACAGAGACAGCATTTTGTTAAAGGCCAAAAGACTGCTACCACCTCTCGCTTTCTTGAGATATTCTTAATGGCATGTTGCTGTGTTCTGAAGTGAATATAATGACATAAGGTCACAGCAAGAAAAATTCACCTTCTCCCCAAAAGCATAGGTCTCACTAGAAAATAAGAAAAAAGAAAGGTCTGCAGTTGGGTTTTTAAGAAAACCACACTTTACAGAAAGATGAGGGAGAGAGCAGAGGCATGACCACTTAATTCTAAACTTGAATTTTCACTACTTCCTTAAAGGACACTCTAGGGTAATTGCATCTCACACCTACTTAGTTATTTATCCATTTCAAAATCCACTTCCATGAATTTTCTGTGTTTCAGCATTTTACCATATAACCCTATGAAGTAATTAAGATGAGTATTTTTCTTCCCATTTTATAGATGAGTAAACTGGGGCACGGAAAGAGACAATTGCCTATTCAAAGACTTCCAGTTCTTTTGCATCCATAATAAACAATTTTTTCATTATATGATACAACTATTTCAAGAAATTTATTTGTGAATCTCATTCTAAAGAAAAATGGAGTCTCTCAGAACCTTATTAACTTCAGTCTTAAAATGAATTCTAGAACATAATTTAGAATTTATTCTGACCAGTTTAGATGGAATAATATGATTTCAGGGATATCCTAAATATTCCTTCTACTATTCATTAAATAACCCTATTTTATGTTCACAGAGGAATTTCCTTTCATTACACATTAGAGAAAAGGCTTAAAAACAAAGACCTCTGATGGAGATGACACAATGGCTGAGATTTCTGTTAAGGCCTGACTTCAGATCTTTTCCTGTAAGCATATTAATTGAAGAAGGAGACAGGCTATGTTGGCAGAAGTTTTACCCTTTGAAGGAAGGCTAAAACTGAAGAATAGTGACACAGATGATATAGAAATTGTACTTCACTTAGATTACAGTTTAGCTCAGGGATATCCTATGGGCATCATGTCTGTATTGATTGTAGCCCATGCTGTGTCAATGGAATGCCCTTCCTTGGATATACCAATCATTACATATGCTGGAACATTTGGAAACCCTTGGGGGCTCCTATGCTGTTATATAGCCAGTGACAGCATAGGCAGCACAGATGGGCAAAACTTGGAATCAAAGAAAGCAAACATTTCCCCCTTATCTGGAATCATCATGTTGATTTTCTTAGGCAAGGTTTTCAGATGACTATTGAAAATGTCTGACCTAATATTTCCCCAACTGGTCTTGTGTACTCTTTAAGGCTAAGCTTTGGTGGCATTGGTATTCAGGAACTGTTTATAGTGTGTCAGAGCACTTCTGCTTATATACTAATTCTTAATTGTGGTATGAAGTCTGTGACAGCCATCTGTTTAAGCAGTCACATTGCTCTCTCATTCATACTCAATGCAATTAAAATATTGATAAGAATAATTTCACAAGGTGAGGAAGTTAATAGAGAAATAGGAATTGATATGCTTTTTGAATTTAAGTTGAACATCCAGTTTTGTCCATAAGCATTTGTACAATGCTTTATGTTGTTGAGCTGGTCATTTTAAAATTAATGCTTTTATCTCTTAGGAGGAAGAGCCTCTCATTGTACTGAGAGAGTATGCAGGACATGGCTATGCAGGTTTAGCATAATTTTTACAATTTCGTATGTGTTTCTTAGGTTTTTATGAGGGAGAACGTATGTAAATTCAGAGTAGTTCTGCTTGTGAAAAAGATGTTATTTATTCGTTCAAAAATATTTATTGAGATCCTACTAAGATTTTTTTTTTTACTAAGTACTCTTCAGAAAATTTTGTTATAAGTACATGTTAACATCATGTCATTGCAATGTCACTGCAGGGATAAAGGCCTCTAGTAGGCCAATTAAAAGATTCATTCTTGATAGGAGCATTTTCTAAGAAAATAGAATGATTACATAGTCATATTTAAGCTAAATACAAAAATCATAAGGTTATGTTTGGTCAAAGATGATTAGAATTTTGGCTTTCTGTGCAGGGTGGATAATCAGTCTCCCAGAACAAGTCTTGTAATTGCATTAAAGTTCACCATAAAATTGCTTAAGCCTTTGAACAGAATACTCACTTCTTTCTTGAGAGAGGTTTGAGACAATTTTTCTTTTATATGTGTTACAGATACTGTGTATATGCTGAGGCTACACAGGTGAGTGAATCAAGGTCTGAGTCCATTAAAGAACTTAAGAGTATGGTCTAAATTAACAGAAAAGCAGGTATGTGAGAACAGTAAAGAACCACCACTCATGGTTTCAGAAGTGTTTCCAAAGGGGAGAGTGGGCAGTTGTATAGAGGGGACTGGACAGTGGGTTGGCTACGTGGGAGAACTTGTCTTAGAAATGATAGTTTTTTTCCAGCTTTATTGAAATATAATAGACAATTAGTCACTTGTATTTTTTTTTCAATTATAGTTGGCATACAATAATATACCAGTTTCAGTTGTACAGCATAGTAATTAGAGATCTATATAACTCATAAAGTGATCACCCTACTAAATCTAGTACCTCTCTTCCCCCTTACATGTTTATTACAACACTGTTTACTATTTTCCTTATGTTGCACTCTATATCTCCATGTCTATTTTGTAACTATCCATTTGTACTTCTCAATCTCTTTGCCCTTTTTCTCTGTCCCCCCTTCCATCTAGTAGCCCTCAAAATATTCTCTGTATCTATGATTTTATTTCCATTTTTATTGTTGTTATTTGTTCTTTAGAATCCACATGTACGTGAAATCATGCAATATTTGTCTTTATCTGACTTATTTCATTCAGCGCAATGCCCTCTAGGTTCATCAAGGCAATATCTTTTCCCATCCCCTTCCTTTTACTCTGTGTGTGTCTTTTAATTTGCAGTGAATCTCTTGTAGGCAGCATATGTAGGGGTCTTGTTTTCTTATCCATTCAGCCACTCTATCTTTTGGTTGGAGCACTTAATTCTTTTCCATTTGAGGTATTTGTTGATAGGAATGTAATTATTACCATTCTTTATTCATGGTTTTTCTTCTTAAAGAAGCCCTTCCAACATTTCCTGTAATACTTGGGTGTTGATAAATTCCTTTAACTTATTTTTGTCTGGGAAGCTCTTTATCTGTCCTAGAGTTCTGGGTTCTGTAAGTATTTATATACTGATCATGGAGTTTAAGACTGAGAAATGAGGAAGCCATATCATTGTAAGAGATGAGGCTAGAATGATTGTCAGAGATAGGTCCACTTTGCTATACTAAGGGGTTTATATGTTATTGTGTAAGAATTAAAAGCAGTGGGAGATTGTAAACAGAAAACTGATGATACAATTTTAGAGCAAATCATTCTTAAAGCAGTTTATTTTTTCCACTCTACAAATATTTTTTTGTCTATTTTTTCCTAAGTGTTATCCTAGACACTGGAATCACAGTAACTAAGTACATAAATATGCATCCTGCCCTCATAGAACTTGCAGTCTGATAGTGAGAAAAGATATTAGACAATGAACAACTGACATATATATAGGAAAAATTGAGTGAATGCTATTATATCCTCTCTAACCAGGTGACATTTAAATAAAAATCTTTAAAATGTATATTCAGAATTAATTAGGTAAAAAGTTAGAGGAAGGGTGTCTGAGTGACAGCTAGAATCAGGAAAGAACTAGCTGCATTTGAGGAATTAAAAGAGGCAAGCATCTTTGCAGTAGCATACATGAGGGACTCAACTAGCTCAAGAAAGTTTAACTGAAATTATTTAGCAGCCAATCAGCGCATAATTCACATGTAACATATTTATATTTTCAGCAAAGTGAGAAGTTTTTATAATTATCTAGATAAGGGTATGGGCTCAATATGGCCTACAAGTCAAATCTGGCGCATTGCCTATTTTTATAAATAAACTTTTTTTTTAGAAGACACTCATGCCTATTCATTTACTATTTTCTCTGGTTCTTTTATGCTACAACAGCAGAGTTGAGTAATTATGAAAGAGACTCCATGATCCCAAAGCCTAAATTATTTACTATCAGGCTCTTTACAGAAAAAGTCAAGCTCTGATCTAGATCCTTATAGTTTAACATAAAGTACACTTACACACACAGCCACATGCATACATGCGTGTACACACATATACATAAACAAAAATGTTACTTCAATAATAATCTCCATGATTATAGACATGAATATCTAAATCTTGATTGGTGGTGAGTGGATCCTTAAATCATTATCCTCTTTGTTGAAATAGTTTTTTAGGCTATGAGCACCCAGTAAAGGAAGGATTGTCATTCTTCCAGGAAAATAGAAAATTCTAGACTATAAGAGAAGAATTCAGGGTTGCCAATTTTATTAAATATGCCTCAAGAAAGGTGTGATTCTAAAATAATTTTTTACAAAGAAATTCTCCTTATATTTAGCTTCAACAAAAATATGTTTTAATGTGTAGAGCTTTTTTATTGGAAAAGTGTATGGTGCATTACTGTATTTAACTGGCAAAATTTTAAAATTGAAAATGTAGAATTACATGTATCAGAGCATATTTCATCATTAATAATGAAATATCTTACGATACTCAAGTTACAGTAAAATTTCAAATAGTATGTATTTTAAGTGCTTTATATAATATTGACCTTCGATTAAGTAAAAATGCATAATAGCAATATATTTGAGAAGCAATAGAAAATGCATCTAATTTTAGATGCTGCATCATTATTTGCAATTCCCAAATAAGAAGGAATGGAAAAGACATGGACAACTCAAAACAAATATTACGATCTTTAAAGATTATTTTAGAATAATAATATACATATATAGATTACACGTAATATGTAGTTTCATGTATAATAACAAATATCTGTGTACCTCCTACCCATTTTAAGGTATAAAACAAAATGAGAAAATTTGATATTCCTTTGAACTTCCTAATCATACCCCCCTCTTCCCTAGTAGAAACAATGACTCTCTTAATTTTATAATAATGATTTGGTTGTTCTTCTTTATAAATTAACCACATATGTATGTATCTTTAAGCAATAAGTTGTTTAATTTTTCTGTTTTAAATATTTTGCTTAAATAGTATCATAATGTTTGCATTTTTCCTGTAATTTGCTTCTTTCATTCAACATGTTTAAGATTTGTATTGATTCTTATAGCTGTAGTGCATTTATTTTTACTGCCTGTATAATATTCCATTGAATGAATATACCATGCTATATGCGATAAAATATTTAGGTTGTTTCTAGATTTTGCTATTATGATCAATACTGCTTTGAATAGTTTTCCAAATGCACATGTAAAAAATTTCTCTAGGAATATATCTAGGAGTAAAATTGCTGAGTCTGGGTTATACCCAACATTGCTAGATAATGCCAAACTCTGAACCAAGTGGCACTTCATCAACAATGTTTGAGAGTTCCTTGTGCTCCACACCTCTTCAAAAGAGGGTATACGACTTTTCTTCTTTACTTCTAAAGTAAAATAGTGGTGAGTTACACTTTGTTTCTTTTGGAATATACTTGGTTCCTAAATAGGTTGAATATTTTTCCATATACTTTGTATTATCTCTTCTGTGAAATACCTTGTGCCCACTTTTCTATTGGATTTTCTGTGTTTTATTGAATTGAGAGTTCTTTATATAAGAGCATAATACACCTCTGACCATTATATAAGTTGCAGGGTTTTTTCTTGCCTCTTTGTGGCTTGTTTTTGGTCTCTATTTATGAGTCTTTTAAAGACTAGAAGTTCCTAATTTAAATGTTTTATTTTTTTAAATATTTTAAATCTTTTATGATTGATTATTTTTATATCCTCTTTAAGGCATGTATCTCTACCCTGAGTAAATGATTTTGCATATGCTGTGAGATAGGGATCAAATTTCAATTTTTTTTTTTGTTATATGAATTACAAATAACTCCAACACAATTGTTTGCATACTTCATTCTATATGTGGGTGGGTCTACTGCTGTGGTGTCATTTCTGCCCCATTTGTCTAATTATCCCTGTGCTAGTACATACCTATTAAATTATCTGGCTTATTTGTAAGTTTTGATATCTGGTAGAGCAAATTGTCCCACCTATTTCTTGTTTGTTGGAATTTTGAAATTATTTAGTTTTTGCTTATCTTTAGAAGTTATTAGTTAGACCCTTAGTATTGGAAAACAGTGTCACGGATATACAAATTTCTCCCAGTATTTTGAAGATTTTATTTCATTGTCATTCTGTTTTTCCTTCTGAGAAGTCAGTGTCAGTAAAATTGTCATTCCTTTGTAGTAGGCAATCTCTCTCTCTCTCCCCTTCTTCTGGTTACTTTTATTTTTTTTCTCATATATTTTTTAGTAGTTTAAATGTGATATGTTAAGGTTTTATTTTAAAATTATGTCCTCATTGAAATTTGTTTATCTTCCTAAATTTGAAGATTGGTATCATTCAACAATTCTGGAAAATTCTCAGCTAGTCCATATTCAAATATTCTTTTTTTGAACTCCAGTTAGGTGTATGTTGGACTTCACTCTGTCTTCCGTGTGTTTCACCCTTTCTTTCATATTTTCCATCTTTTTGTCTCTATGCATTGCATTCTCTATCTGGATAACTTCTTCAGATATAACTTTCAGGTCACTAATTCTCTTTTCAGTTGTGTCTAATTTTCATTTTAACTCATAGATTGAAATTTTATTTTCAGTTACCTCATTTTTCACTACCATTAATTTATTTATGCCTGGTCAGTTTTTATAGACATTTATTTCTCCATAATACTTTAAATAACTGATTTCTTTAAATATTTATTTTATATTCTATACTGATATTTACAATATTTATTATCTTCATAGGTTTGATGTTGCAATTTATTGTTTCTGTTAGTTCTTGCCTGTAGAGGATTTGTTCAGTGATTTAAAAAACAAAAAATGAAATTTCATTGTGTGAAATTGTATATGTGGAAACTTTTGAGGCTTGTGTATTCTCCTTGTGTAAGGAAGTATTCTCCTTGTGTAAGGAAATGTGTTTTACTTGTTATAGGCACCTGAGTGCAGTACCAATCTAAGTATTCTTTATAGTAAATTTTTACTTTAGAGTTTGTCACTTAAAATAAGAAGTATGAATTCTGTTTCAAATACCATCATTAGTGTGCTCCTGTGGTTAGGAATTCTAATAAAAGACTATTTTAATTTTTGCCATTTTAGGCAGAGCTAAAGTGGAGAGAAGACTTCTTCTCTCCAATTCACTTGATTTATGTGTGTGTGTTTCACATATTTTACAGGCTACCAATAAAGACTCAGACTTTTCCCTTATGTGGTCAGTTAAAAGTTAAGTTCTAGGTTACAAGAAATTGCCAGATGCCCTTAGGGCAATTACTATCTCCAGTGATTGCTTGGTCATATAGAATCAAACTTCTTTATAATTTTTTATATTTTTCCTCTTTTTTTTTTTTTAACCCTTAGTATATTTGTACTTTAGAAAAAAAATATTTTCCATGTTTAACTAGAATATTTGCTGGGAGAGATGGTGTCTTTGTATATCTAATCAAATCTACTGTATTTCTAGAAACATTACTGGATTTTAATCTTTACCACGTCTTGTAATTATAATTATCTAAGGGAAAAGATTGTCTTCAGCCATAGTATGAGGACATCTTTGTGCATACATTTCTGAAATTTCTTTGTCAATTTGAAATTAAATAGTTAAGTTACTTATTACCTGTCATGTAGAAATGCTATAAGGATTGACAAATTTCTCAGCTCTGCTTTAATTTTTTTAATGTAAACTAATTTAGCGGTTTGACTGTAAACTTAAACTAAAGCTAGCATTATTTATGTCTTTTCAGATGATAGGAAATAGATATTCTGACTCTCCATATATTTACGTTTATCTTGGTAAGATGGATTAATGTGCATCTGAAACAGTATTTTATTACCAAGCCATTTTCTTTCATACTTTCATACTGAATTATTTAATTGAAAATACTAGTAGACAAATTGAGATTTTTCCTAATATATCTTAAAGACTTTCTTGCAAGAATATTTTCATAAACAATATTCTCATAAACAATCACATTTTGTAAAGTGTTAAGAAATCTAGGTAATGGATTAAGATAGAATATTTTGTAATTTAACATGGATTTAGTTAATATCTTTCTTAAATAGGCAATGATTGTCTTTGTATTGAACGTGATAAAACTATGTTTAATATGAAAACATTGATTTAATTATATTTCTAATTTTTGTAAGGCTGATCATCTCATGGATTTGAAAGAAAATTAGATTGCACAATAGATTTGAGTTTTTCACAGATATAAGTGGATACACATTAGTTTTCTGAGTCTTATTAAATAAAATGATTTTAATTTGTGATTTTGAAATAAAGTAGGATAAATATTGAAATAAAATTGCTAGTATCTAAAGTTTTATGTCTTTCCCCTTCTTTTTATCTTACTGGAGGTATATGGAAACTACTCTAATTAGTTAAAACTATCGTGATGGTCGCTTATTTGAACTATTAGAGTTCTGTTTTATTTAAGTGTTATGAAAAAGAATTTGAGTAATAAACCAGATGTTTCTATTTCAGCTGTTCACATGTACCTAGATGTCAAGTCTTTTGGGTGATGCTGACAGCTGGAATTTAAGCTTAGAGGGCATTCCTTCATAATGCCTTCAGGACTAATGTTACTGAAAAGAAAAGGATGCTTTAGAAACAAATATTCAGCTACAGTAGGAAAGAAAAATAAGGCAAACAATTTTTTGAGTGTGTCTGAGTCTGCATTTGTAACTGGAAGTCAATAGGAATTGTTTTTGGAATCGGAAATTAATCTTTCACCTGTGTTGCATGACATTGGACATTGCCTAACAGAGAACATAACTATAGAAGCTCAGGAGGCACATTACCAAATTGGAACAGACTGATTGCTTATGAACAATTTCCACACCAGCCAGATTGTTGGAGTTGAATGGAAACTCATTGTTTGCCAACTATGGTTTTCATCACCATTAGTGGAAGAGAGTTGGTCCAAATAAACTATGCCTTGGAGTGGCTCTGCCAGGACCCACTTCTGTGACCCTTGAATAGTACATGAGCAGTCCTCATGCATGGGGAACACACACATGCATACATGCATGCATGCACACACGCGCACAAACACCCACCCACCCAGCATCGTTTTTTCCCTAACAGATCAAGTGGGTAAAAGCAAACAAGAACAAGCAAGGAGTACCAGCCAGCACCCACAGTAAATATTGCCCACATTCTAAAACTAATCCTTCTAAATTGAATAGAACTTTAACCAAATGATTTTGCATTTTTGGCATAGTAGTGGCAAAGTCTGTATATAGCTTTTGCTCAGCCTCCTCAAAATGAAAAAGCTGGGATGAATACTTTGTGGGAAAATTCAGATGGACCATCAAATTCTGTAGCTATTTGAGTGTCAACATTTCTTGCCCCAGTGCCTCCACTATATCATTTGTTTCTGGATCTAAAAATTCAAATTTACAATAGTTAATGGACAGGCAGGCTTTCAGCTATAATATCACTGTATTTATGATAATTTTCCAGAAGCAATTTATTCTTGCAGAAAGTTCTAGGTTCATAACACAGGATAAATTCTCTATGCCAGATTTTTAGACACAAAGAATAGTAGGGGTAGAATTGACATCTACTCCTTGCTTTGGCTGCTACCTAAGTGGTTGAGTTCAAATATTCCAGACTGTTTTAGATCTGAGTAAAATGTAAAAAGCAATATTATAAAAATATGTCTGGTTTAACCATACCCCTATAAAGGTTTCTGCTTACCTAGTCAACCAGGTCTAGGCACTAGAATCTTGACTTACAAATATAATTTTGTATTTCATACATCCATAACCCCCTCATATGACTCCTACCACTTTTTGATCAATATGTTCTTTAAACATTTGTAAACATACAAATCTGTAAATATCACTGTGGAATATAACTCCTAAAATATTATAGAAAGATAAAACTCTTGCATAATTGTTAGATTCATATTATATCTATAAGAAAGGACAAATTTTTAGAAATCTTGGACCTTCAGAACTACCTTTTTTACACACAGTAATATGTAGCAGTTACAGAATACAAGTTTAAATATTTCGACATCAACCAAATGGGACTAAGAACTTGCAGTTATTTGCCTGTATGAGAGAAAGACTGTTTCCTCATCCTTGCAATTTTTTTTTTGCAAATAAACCAGAGACCCATAAATAACATTTCCCCACAGTCGACTTGTAGTGACTTAGTGTTGGAGAGTCTTGACAATGGACTTAAGAGATAGCCTTTCTAAACCGCTGTATCTTAAATATATCTTTATACTTTTATATATGTGTATTAAATGAATAAAAATTCATATGTAAATATGTTAACAGTGTGTGATACTGATATTATTTTACCAGTATGCCTTAGGAATCAGTAAAACTCTTATCTAGAAGTAACAAACAGGGAAGTGTCTGGCTAGTGTTAGTTCAATATTCTTATCTTAATTCTTTGCTTTTAGTATTCTAGTTTTGGGGTTTGTTTATTGATCCCCTTCTGTGTTTCAAACTTATCATGTTTTTTTTTGGTAATCTGTTTTGAAAGAGTCAGTGCCTCAAATCAGAGCCAGGACAACTCTCAGGTAATCGGTCTCCTAGTAGGATTTTAAGTTTAAGAGATTTTGGCTACTCTGTATTTAGAGCTTTAGTTATTCCTGTTCAAATCGCTTAGAGCCTAGATGCAAGAGTGCTGGAAATTAAATGGTTATATGATTCTAAAGAAGAAGGAATGCTTCTTAGACATGTGTTCTGTAATATTTGGCTAATATCTAGGATTGAACTCTTTCTTCCTGTGCTGTTGTAGTTTGCGAAGTTTTATCAATACCTTGAGTTTGCTGAGGATAATTCAACCTCAACATTTGATTTCATCTTCAAATGTCAAAAGTTTTTTTTTTATATATATATTACCAAACAATCACAGTAAAAACGTAAACAGGAAATGCCATGACACACTGATGAGAAACATCCTGCAAAATTTGTTTCTCTCTGCTATGGCCTGGACTAGTTTGTGTAGTTTAACTATCTTATGACAACTTCTGGGAAGAATATCCTATCCTTAAAATATGTATGTATGTATGTGTGTGTGTGTATATATATATATTAGATTTTAGATTAGATAATAGAAATGATTTTCTTAAAACCATTTTTATTTTTGAAATATATATAAAAAGTTACTAGAGAATTTGCAAAACAATGAACTTAATCCTATTATTTAATCTTCATTCTACCCATTCTGTCAATATCCACTGATATTTCTCACTGGTGATTAAGAATATAATTATTATGTATTCTTCTTCGCTGTATATTGTTACACATTTTAATTTGTATAGGAAAAACTTCTCTCTTCCTCAGTCCCTTCCTCATTACATCATCATATGCAGGACTCTTCTTTTTCATACATATTACACCACACTATCTGGATTCTGAGTATTAGGTTAAATAGTTTTTTAAAAATAATTCTTCCTGAGTTTTTTTATGATATTTTCATCCTATAAATATTGTCTCCTCCACTATTTTCTGAAGTATATTGAGAGAGTCTCATTGTGAAAGGTAGTAACAAATACTATTTATGTGAACAATTTTGCATTTTCTAAATAAATTGCCTCAATTTTTTCCCATCATTTTTTCAAGTGCCTCAGGCATCAATGAAAATAGGCTCATTAATTGCTAACTAAGTAATTTTTCTACAAGTGTAGTCTTGTTCCAAACACTCATTTGTGCATTCATTGTGCGTGACTGGAGTTACCAACATAGGCCTAGTTATTAAGTGAAATACACATTTCCTTGAAAAGTGGTCATGAGGGTCAAATTAAAATCCCACATAAATCATAGCTTCACTTATGATCCTCGCTGAAAAAGCAAAATGCTGACTTATTACTTGGATGGGAAAGCTTAGAGGCATACACATTGTTAGAGCAAGAATGTAGCATTCATATAAAAGCTTTTCTCTATTTCTTGACCCATTTTGAATGTTTACTTTTCCAAATTATCTTTTCTCGTCCCGTCAGTGAAACATGATCTCTCTGATTTGTCATAGCATCTTATCTGTGATTTTCCTTTTTAAATTCTATTCTTTTTCTTGCATTTATTTGAATACATACCTTATCTACCCACTAGATTGAGTTTTTGTTCTTTTGTTTTCTTTGTTTTTTTTTTTTTTTGTTTGTTTGTTTGGTTTTTTTTTGACTGCATGGACTTTATTTGATCCATCCTTACAGTATGTACTTGGCTCAGTACCTTGGACAGAGTACATGTGCACTAAATACTTGTTGAAAACATGAATAATGTAAGAGTTATGTAAAAAGTATTTATTATAGAGAGATAGATAAGAATAAACCTGAAGGAAAAGGAGCTCCTTTTTGTTATTTTATTTCTTCCTCATTCTGTTTCCATGCAAAGCTCAATTCTCTCTATTGATTATTTGGCTCTTCATTCATTGAACAGGAGTGATACATCAGACATAGAAGGATGTGTTCTGCCAGTTTTGAGCTCTTAGAATTCATATGCACAGACTTATGAAACAGACCCAAATATGTTGGCTTATCTTAGGCAAAACACAATTTCCAAGTTTTTAGGAAAATAAAGAAGTTTGGAAAACCATGAGAGATTTGTAAAAGACTCAGCAGTATAGTGGTTCTTGAAAGTTGTTATTTTGATTGCTTTTGTTACCACCATAATTCTCACTGGCGTTTATCGAGAATTCTATATTTGCTTCAAAGTAATGTGTGTAGTATAGTAGGTGTATTTTGGATTTTGGGTTTTATGATATGAACAAATGAATGCAATTCAAATGAAAAATTGTTGATTGCTTCTTATAGGGAAGAGTCTTTAAAGTCTCTGTTGGCTGAGGGAGAGATATGAACAAGAACGTTATAATCTAGTAGAGAAAAGAGGTATATCTATAGATATTGTGAAGAAAAAAACTATAGTGATATAGATATGTTTCTACTCAAAGACAAGGAAATGAGCCAGGGAACTTGAGGTAAGTTTAAATTCTATATGACTCTGATTTTATAAATCAGGAGTAGAGAAAGACAAAAGGACTTTAAATTCTAATTTCATTTTTAAATCACGGAGGATAGGGTGGCAAAAGGCAACATTATGGTTGCTTGGTGGTTTCAGCCAGTATCAGAATGCATTTGGGTGACAATATCAGAATGCTTTCGGAATGATTTCTGTTTCCCTGGTACTATGCCAAGCATGAATATTTTAATCTGTAACATTGTTGCTAGGTATGATTTCCAATTTTTTGATGGGGAAACTGAGGCTAAGAAAAGTAAAGAAATGTTTTGACCATTGCAAAGACAGGAAGCAGCAGAGACTGGAGTCAAACAGCAACGGACCCTCAAATCTATTTCTAAGCCATAGGGTTTATTTCTTTATCATAGTGATTGCCTGTATAAATTAATACATTAAAATGCTAATTCTACATTAATTTTTTATGTGTGATTATTAAAACTAGAGTATAATTTAAATGCCATTAAAACAAGTGATGATATGATGTGAGAATAAGAAACAACTAGAACTTTCATGAACTGCTGGTGGGAGTATAAATTGGTATAAGAATTTTTGAAAACTATTAGAAGGTATCTACCAAAGTTGGAAAAAATAATTATTCCATAGACCAACAGTTTTTCTTCTGTATACTCCTTAAATCACTGTGATTGTGTGCCAAAGACATTTACACTAACATTTGTAACAGCATTATTTGTAATATACCAAAATTGGAAACCACTCAAATTTTCAAATAACACTGGAATGGATAAAGAGATTTTGTATATTCATGGATATTAAATAACATATGGCCATAAAATGAATGAACAACATAGAGTACCACATTGAATTATCCTACAATATTAAACCAAAAGAGATAGGTACAGCCAATAAATACACATTATATGAGTCCATTAATATAAAATTTTAAAAATAAGCAAAAATAATCTATAAGTTAGTCAAAATAATGATTGCCTTGGATATGTTTCTGGATTGTTAGTGGCATGCTATTTATTGACCTATTTGGTACTTACCTAGATATATTCCTTTTCTGATTATTCATTGAGTTTGACCTTTGCTTTATACATTTTTCTATGTGTATTTTTACTTCGGTAAAACATTAAGCATAACAACCAACATTTATGGTAAAGGTGATGTCTTGGTTAACTAAATACACTTTGTAAAGTGCTAGTCAATAACAACTGCCACAAGAAAAAAGATTTGTACAGCTCTTGTAATTGGCTTGGCAGTTTTTTTCTAAGATGTATTATTTTACTTGCCTCTAAGTAAAAAATACAGAAATAGTGTAGTATTACTTTAAATATTTAAATTTTTTTATTTGAAAAAGACAGTAAAAATAGGAGATATAGAGCATTGAACCAAACTGTATTTCTAATATCTATTTGATTTCTTGCCATTGTCTTCTTCTAGAAGAGGAAGGATAACAAATCACTCTGGTAATTTGGATTTGGTTTTATTGAGACTTTACACAAGTGTCAAGTGAGAAATTAGAATAATGTTGAAACTCCAACTGCTTCATAATCTATGCCAAGAACAGACAGTTTTGGGGCCACTCATCAAATCCTTGAGCACAATCTCTCATCTTTGTCACTTGCTTTAGTTTCTGGGACAATAAATATTCACATATTTATCTGCATACACACACACACACACACACACACGTACTTGCAAATAAACTCACACACACACACACACACACACACACACACTCACACATATATGTATGTATGTGTCCAAATAAATATAAACATACCCATAGATATATATTTGCAGATAAATAGTTGGTCATTGCAGACAGATATCCACCCTCATTATAATTGTCCTTGACCTTCTCTTCCTAGAGCAGAGGGTACCCTCAGTGTACTTCAGTTCTCTGACTGGCACGAAGCTGACTTTAGTCACATTGGTGCTTGAGTCCATTCAACTTCCAGTGCAGTCTCTTCTTGTGATGCAGTTTTTACCCTGACAAGAACTCTATTCTCTTAACTTAGTTATCCACAGAGAGTGTAATTTAAGAGCACAAACTCTAGAATCAAGCCAGTCTAGGTTCATATCAAATCTTTACCACTGCCTATATGCTGACCTTGAAACAAACTTTCAAAGGAAGGGAATTATATACTTACTGATGTGCAGATTTGTTGAGATCATCCATATAAAACTCTTAGCACAGTATATGCCACAAAATAAGCTTTAAATAAACATTACTTGTTGTTTGTTAACAGCTAATGTTATTTGAATACACGATGCTTTCCTGCGTATTGTGCACATTGCCTGTGCACATTAACTCAGTTGACCCAAAGGCATAATCAAGAGAAATAAGGCAGATCCAACAGAGTGCTTTAAGATGTTACTAATTATTCACGTAAACAAAACCAATACACTTTCTTGTAATAGGAAGTTTTATTCATCTAGAAAGTATAATTTTTATAAAAGCTACAATCAATGGATGTTTGCCTCAGTGTATGTTTTAGATATTCAGGTCTCATGTAAGTAAAATCAATTGAAAATAAGTGACTTGTAGTTAATTCTTATGCCATAAATGTATTTGTGTTTAAAATGCTTTTAGTTAAAAAAAAGAAAAAGGTTACCTAGGTACTTGAAAGATTGCACCAAAGATTGAAGGAGATATTTTACCATTCTTTATTTTATGTTTAAGCTTTGTTGAGATCAGTGAATTCCAAATTATTATGCATCAGTTAGTAGGTACAGAGAAAATGCTTTTTAATGTCAGGAAATTTCAACCTCATTCCTCTGGCAAAAAAAGGAATTGCTTAGATGAGTATTCTTGAGACCAGCATGCTATAATTACACATCAGACATCTAAATATATGTCAACATTAAAAAGGTGTGCATTTTCAGCAATATATTCTGGGTTTTAGGGAATTAGTTTTGAACCGTAGCCACTAATTTCTCAAAATATAGTTCACCATTATGGGTCGGTGCATGACTGCATGGAATTACCGCAGTATAACAAGGTGCTCTCAGCTATGGAATAGGAAATATAATAAACTACATGCTTTCTGCTGCTTTATCGTATATGCTTTATTTCCCAAATAGTTTAGCAAACTTTTGCCTCCTACACACAAACTGCAAAAATGCCAGCTCTCTTAGGAGACAACTGAAATCTACAGCCACACAATTTCTCTTTTTCTTAAGAGAAAAGTTTAAAAATAACAAACTTTTCTCAGCTATGTTAAGCATATTTTTCCCTGGGAATCACTTTGTTTTTATATTTTCTGCCTCTCTGTTAAAATTGAAAACATGAATGCTTCATTGCCTAAGAAACTGAGTAAACTTTCTTTCTGAAATGTACCTTTTAATGTCTTTTATGATTTTGTTTTTCTTCCCTTATTTGCACTCTCAGCTGTGGATGAATTTTCATGCAATGCATCATTTCTCTAAGAGTTTACACACCAGAAGAAATAAAAATGGGAAATGGTATCTATTAACCGAGAACAGCCTTCTCAAGTCCCCAGCAGATGCTGTTGGTGAGCAGCCCTCTGTTTGCTCAGCACAGCAGATCAGCTTAACCCTCCATAGGGTTGCCTGGAGAAAGGAACATATTTCTGGTTGTTAAACAAAGAAAAGCATTCTTAACTTGACTTTACCCTCATATTGTTTTAGATTACAGTGTAGACCTGGGGGTTTATAAATTTACATCACACATTACTTCACTTTGTCTAAAATGATTTGCAATTTATAACCCACTGGCTTATGATTGGTTGCCTGTGATCAACTTTTTGTGCTTCCTCCCACACCATACCACACATGAAATCACACAGTATCTGGATACACAAACACATTTCTTTTGTTTTTACAAATTTATTCTAATTGACTAAAAGCTGTGGTTTTATATCCTTGTGTATTTTCATAGTTTAGGGGAGAGCATCAGTGAATCTTTCTGTGTTGGAAGCAACCAATTGGTTTGTGCATAAAGATCTTTCACCTGTCTTCATCTGGGGAGTAGCATAATGATATCTGGAACATTTATTTGAGTATACCTGTGATATGAAGGATGAGTAGTGCTGAGTCTTGGACAGAGCATGACTTAAGCAGAACATAACTTGTACAAGCAGTATCAGAAGGGATGAGGTTCTAGAAGGAGTAGTGCGGCAGAATATTTGCTTTATAAACCACATTGCCAGGGGGAGGTATGTAATAAACTAGCTATGTTGATGGCAGCATAATGTTCCATATTTCTGGCTACTTTTCTGTTATTTGTGGCTTGCCCCATCCCTACCAACTGTGCATAGAACTTGAAGACTTGCATGTTATATGTAAGCTGAGTTTTCTCTACGGTGCCGTCAACTCCCCTGCAAACCAAGAACGGAGTCTCCTGCCTCATGTAGCTTTGAGAATGAAAGTTATACTTGAGAGGAGTCAGGAGGTTTCAGAATAACCTGTCTGAACTTTGAAATAAAAATGTTTGATCACAATTAAGAAATTGAAAGAAAACAGCAGCAGCAGTGGCGGACAATTAAATCTTCCTTCCCAGTCATTTACTGTGAAATTTAACTCCATTCCTAGAGCAAAATTGATGGCATTTTAGGACTTTACTATTTTTCAGGTATCAATAAATTTCTTCTAGTGTCTAATAGCCAGGAGGACTAGTAATAAAACGTAACAAAGTGCTTTCGTAAAAGAAGCTAGCATTTCCCTATATTATTTAGACACTATTTTAGGCACTCATTTAACTTGAATAACCCATATTTTTCTATAATTGTTTTAGCATTTTATTGTGAAATATAGCATCATTAATTAAACAAGTGTATAGCTTCTAGTTTATCACAAAGCCATCACCCTTTATCACCAACATTGTAATTACAACACTGCCAAGAGATCAGAAGGCCCCTTCACAACTCTTCCCAAACATTAGCTCATTTCTTTTCTCACTAATATTAGCAATTCTGTCCTTATCTTTATTTATAATTTCATCAACTAAGTATATATTGCTAAACACTAGAGTTAGTTTTATCGACTTTTTGAACTGAATTTAAATGGAATCATACAGTATGTATACTTTTATGTCTAGCTTATTTTGCTCTACGTTATTTTTGTGAAATTGTCCATGTTGCATATAGCTGTTTATTGTCATTGATGTGCAATATTCCTTTGTATGATTTTAGAACACTTAAAAAAGCATTTATAACTATTGATTAACGTTTGGAATGTGTTCTGCTTTGGACTCTTACAAACACTGCAGCAGTGAACATCTTTGTTCATGTTTTGTGATGTACAATTGCACAAATTTCTGTTGGGTATATAACTAAATGTGTAATTGCTGGGTGATAAAATCTGTTTATCTTCAACTTTAATAGATGAGACCAAACTATTTTCCAAAATGATTGTACCAATTTTCACTCTCATTAGCAATGTATAGCTATATTTTCATAGATTTGTTTCTGCACTCTGTACTCTGTTTTTCTGTTTGTTTTTTCTCAGATACTACACTTTCCTAATTACTATATTTTTAAAGTAAGTTGCAACATCTGGTACATTAAGTTCATCAAACTACTTCTTAAAGATTATCTTAGTTATTCTGGGCATTGATATTTCCAAATACATTTTGAAATCCACTTGCCAATATATAAACACACACACACACACACAATACTCTTTCCACTATATAAACACACACACACACCCACACACACACACACACACACACACACACACACACACACAAAACCTATTGAGATTTCGATTAGGATTGAACCATTAAATTAGCAAAAGAATTTCTTTACAGTATTGAATCTTCTATTGGTCAACATAATCCATCATTCTTTTATTTGGTCAATATGTTTTATAATTCTCTGTCATATATGTTATGTTAGAACTATCATATATGTTATGATTAATTCCTAGTTATTTGAATTTTTATGCTATTATAAATGGCATATTGTTGATATATAGAAATGCAGCCAACTTTTATATACTGATGTTGTATCAAACAACTTTACTAAACTCAGTAATTTATGATAGTAATTTAGTTGTAGAATTTACACATTTTTCTTTAAAAACAGTTGTTACATGTGTACAATGAGAATTTTTTTTCCTTTCCAGTTCAAACAAATAACTTTTTGTTTTTCTTTGTGAAGCTTTCACTACTTCACCATTAATGTAATGTTTATGTAGCTTTTTTTGTATAATCTTTATCAAATTAAGGAGTTTCCTAAATATTCTCAGTTTGCTAAGTATTTTTTCATTTATTAAAAGAAATTTAATTGTGGTAAAATACACACATCACAAAACTGACTAACTTCATTATTTTTAGTGCACAGTTAAGTACATTCACATTATTGTATAGCCATCACCGCCATCCATCTCCAGAACTCTTTTCATCTTTTAAAACTAAAACACTCTACCCATTAAATAGTAATTCGTCATACTTCCTTTCTCTTAATCTCTGGCAACCACAATTCTACTTTCTGCCTCTATGAATTCGACTACTTTAGGTAGTAGTGGAATCATACAGTATTTGTCCTTTTATATCTGATTATTTTGCTTAACATAAGGTCCTCAGTGTTTCTCCATGTTGTAGCATGTATCAAAATTTCCTTCCTTTTAAGGCTGAATAATATTCCATTGTGGGTATATATCACATTTTGTCCATTCATCCATCAATGAGCACTTAGGTTGCTTCCACCTTTTGGTTTTTATGAATAATGTTGCTGTGAATATGGATGTACAAATATCTGTTTGTGTCCCTACTTTCTTTTCTTTTCAGTATATACCCAGAAGTAGAATTGCTGGATCATATGGTAGTTCCAATTTTAGTTTTTTGAGAAACCATCACACTGCTTTCCAGTGGCAGCACTATTTTACATTCCTACCAACCATGCGCAGGAGTTCCAGTCTTTTTCACATTTTTGCCACTAAACATTTTTAAATTAAGAATTGATGTTGAATTTTATCAAATGCCTTTTCAGCATTTTTTGTGATCATATGCAACTTTTCCCTTTGTTCTGTTTATGTGGTGAATTACATTCCTGTTTACATATTATTGGCTTGGATTTCTAATGTTTTATTTAACATTTTTTACATTTATGTTCATGGGAGAGCTTTGCTTATAAATTTTTCCTTTAATTGTGTTTCGATATTAAAATCATACCACTCATAAAATTACTTGAGCAAGTTATCCTCTTTTTCTATTCTTTGGGAGAGTTTGTGAAAGATCGATATGATTTCTTCCTTAAATATTTGGTAGAATGTTCTGGGAAACCATTTGGGCCAAGACTATTTTGTTTTGTGGGGTGATTTTTAATTTTGGATTAAATATATTTTTTAAAATACAAGATTATTCAGGTTTTCT
Source organism: Pteropus alecto (assembly GCF_000325575.1). Classification (NCBI taxonomy): domain Eukaryota; kingdom Metazoa; phylum Chordata; class Mammalia; order Chiroptera; family Pteropodidae; genus Pteropus; species Pteropus alecto. Next base: position 2,248,172 of record NW_006433716.1, on the reverse strand, counting down.
CTTTTATAGTTGTTTTAAGTTGCATTTTGCTGAGACTTTGTCCATTTATCTAAATTTTCAAATTTTTAGTATAATAACATCCTCTTATGTTTATTTTAATGTCCATGGATTCTATAATGTTTTCCTATTCTTTATTTTGGGATTTCATATTTGTGTTTTCTTTCCATTTTCTTTGTCAGTTTCACTGTGGTTTATCAATTTTATTGTTTTTTCAAACAAAGCAAGCAGTATTTGGCTTTATTGATTCTTCCTATTATATATAATCTTTATAATTAGTTAATTCTTGTTCTTTTCTTTATCAATTTCTTCTGTTTTCTGCCATTGGAATTTGCTGTTCTTTTTCTAATCTTTTGAGATGGAATTTAGATAGCCAATTTTTAGTGTTTCTTCTTTTCTAAAGTATGCATTTAAAATTATAAAATTCTTTCTAAAAACATCTTATTTATATCCTATGTTTTTATATGTAGAATATTAAAATGTATTAACTTAAAAGACATTTTCTCATTATCATTGTTATTTCTTCTTGAATCAATGTACCCTAGTAGGAATTATTTTTATCTTTTGCAGTTTCTTTTTATTGCTAAGATTTAGTTATACACTCTCTTCCATAATTTCTTGATCAATATTTCTCTTTCTTGGGATATAATTTTTAATTAGATTTACTGATAGAATAAATTTTGAAACAGTTATTTCCGAAGGATGGAAAGAGAGAAGAGAATGAAAAGATACTAAAGTTATTCTTTCCACTGTATTCTATGTATGTTATTCCTTTTTACCACCTACCTACCACCATTTACCTTTACAAATTTCTTCCTGTTTGTACTCTGTTGTCACCTACTTCATAAGTTTCTGTTCTAGATAAACTTGGTTCTAGAAAACCTTTAGATTGCTCTCTTGTTTCCCAAATCCGTGGCCAAATTCAGTTCATAGTCATCATTTACATTTGATTACTTTGATTTATATGATATCTATATCCAAAAAGATTTGGAGGTAGCTTATAAAGCAGTCACTTTGTGTTCATGGTTTTTCTTTTCCCTTGAATTCCCTTCTACCTACAGAAATCTTACTCATTGCTCAAGAAACTGATTATATATCATCTGTATTCTGAATCATCTCCTCCTTACCACTGTGTTTGTCCCTCTGCGTTAATTTTCTGCACAGTATATGTTGTTTTATTTTGTATGTTCCCACTAGATTAAAAGTTTCTTAATGCAAAGATTCATGTTTTATACATCTATGTTTTCCCCAATGTATCATAATGCTAAGCCTTTTGTAGGCATATAAAATGCCCAACTAGGGCCAGAGAACATGGAAGAGAGAGGAAAAATCTTAAAAATGGAGGTACTAGAAATCCACATATCCATGACAACTTTATTAATTTTAGTGTTTAAGACATAGCCTTATCATATATAGAATATGTTTATAAAACACCTATCTGTGTGTATATTCACATATGTATTATTAAAAGCTACAAATATGTTTTTCTTAGGTTCACAAAGCTCCTACATATTTGTCTTCTGCAAATATCTTACTGCCTTTAGTCTGTTCAGATGCCAAAGGAAAAACAGATAAGCCAACATGTCATTCTTGCATATAACCTATGTTAGAGGGCCAAATACAGTATTTTGCTATATACAAGACACTCAATAAATGTCTCCTTTATTTACCTTCCAAAATCTATCTACTCAGGTGACATGTCTACCTAATCCATTTCAAGAAATATTATTTTCTTCTTTATAACTTTTTCTGTACTATAAAACCAAAAGAACTCATTTTTTTGAACAGGTTATGAAAAATGTCACCAATTTACTAATTTGGCAAAATACCATTCCCTGGATTATGTAACTGTTAATTCTAGTATTCACTACATCAGTGATCATATTGTGCTTATGTTTAAATAAATATGCATTTGCTTCATATAAGTCCATGGGCATAGTATAATGATATATGACTGTAGTGTAAATTGAGGTAAATCTTCATAGCAACCATCTTTGTCACAATGTGGAAAAAAGGAGAAGGATATGATGGCCTAAGGTGGTCACTCCTAACTCTTACATATCAGAGTACTAGAAAAAAGAAACCGTCAAAATGATTTTCTTATAAATAAAAATTCTGTATTTAAGTAATATATTTTCTATGTAACTTAACATTGAGTACATTTTAAATAGATGTAAAACAAAAACAATTGTCAAATAATGAAAATAGATGGAAGTGTGTGTGCTGTTAGATTATATTAACCATACATAAAAAGGAAGGCAGAACACTGATGCTGAAGGGAAAAAATCTAGCTATCATTTACATTTGGATGCTTAGTAGAATCACATAAAAAAATGGGAGTTTTTCAGACCTGTTCTCTGCAAAGCGCATAGCTTAACCATTAAAAACAACAACAATAACAACAACAACAACAACAAACAAACAAAAAAACTACAGCTAAAGAAAATAACAGTGAGCTTCATTTCTGATATTATTCATAAAGAAACATTTGTAATGATAAACTCAAGCTTACCAGTAGTGGCAGGTAGCTGTATATTCTCATCTGCCCTTTTTCATAAATCTTTGTTGGAAAATTATGACCAGTAGGGCACTGGCAGACTGAAAGGTCACTACTTTGTTTTTATAACTCTTGCAGTCTGAAATTTCCACAGAATGAATCCCACAATAGGCTCAAGTCTCTCCATGACTGAAGCCTTTTTCTGGAATTGTTTGATGCTCAGAAATTCTGTAAGATTGTGCTTAGCATTTGGTATATGTTGACTTTGTTTGAGAAGACCTTGTGTCTGCACTAAGGTATAATTTAAAGACCCTAATGCGCTCAGGCAAGCCAGGGACCCCTAGAACTAACATCAAAGTGGATTAGGTTCAAATTATTATTTCTAAAGCTGGGCAAACTTTCAATTATAAGATGAACAAATTCTGAGAATCTAATGTACAGCATGGTGACTATAGTTAATATTGTATCGTATACTTGAAATATGCTAAGAGTAGATCTTAAGTGTTCTCACCACACACACACACACACACACACACACATAATGGTAATTATGTGAGGTAATGGATGTGTGAATAAGCCTGATTGTGGTAATCATTTCACAATATATGCATACATCAAATCATCACACTGTGTATCTTAAATATATAGTTTTGTCAACTATATCTCAATAAACCTTCAAAAAACCAATCCCCCCCCAAAAAAATAACCCCAAAATTGTCTTATTTTTCACTTGATCTGGTAGAAACAAAAGCCCTCTGGTTTCACTCCAGGCCCTTTGTCTCCATCTCATGTTCAAATATCATTCATAGAAATATCCATATTTGCAGGTTGAGGAGGGGCTCAGTTCTTCAAATAGATCATGGGTTGGTGGTAGTAGAGGAATGGAAGGTTGGATCAATTGTAGGTAAATAAATATCTTATTTGGCACTGGAAAATGATTAACAGAGCCAAATTCTATAGCTCAGATACTGTCTATATTTCTTTTGCTTATTCTATAGCTCAGATACTGTCTATATTTCTTTTGCTTATTCAACCATTAATACTAATGGTTGAATATTGTAAGGCTATTTCCTTCCCAGAGAAAACTGTGTTGCTTAAGGATGAAGGAAAGTAAGAAGTGATTGAGCTAGAGAGATGAGTGGCATCCTTTGAATGCAATAGGAGTCCACATATATTGCCAAGGAACAGTCAGATGGAGCTTTACAACACACTTTTAAAAAATGAATCTAACCTTTCATCCATCAAATAGAACCCTCTAAAATATCAGTAAGTATCAACATCCAATTAACATTGTAGCTTATTCATCAGGTAGGGATATATAGTATGAGGACTCCAGCGGCTCCTGAATCATAATCGTAGAGACCTTTCTTCAGCTGTCTTTATGTGAGGATGCCTCACCAGCTGTAAGTCGAGTTCCTTCCATTCAGTTTGTACTTTAGACATTTATTATATAGTCCTTAGGTGACACACAGGTAGTATCTCACAGTGGTTTGTTGCACATCAAGATTCTGATGAAGAGTCAATCCCTGGGAACCTAGAATTGACCACCCACTTTCTCTCAACCCCTATAAAAAAAGTGAGGATACATAGAGTTGTTCGCTAATTCTTACTATATATGTTCTTTACATATAAACATTAGTTAGAGTGGGACAATAGTTGTACTCTCCTGATGTGTCTGCATTCAACCCTTCCTCGGGGTATACTTTTAATTCTGCAGCCAGGGTATTAGCAATATTAAACTGAAAATGTCACAGAATGTCAAATCTGAAAATGTCACTGGGAAAGGGGAAAAAAAAATGGTGACCCCGTACCATCCACAGATGAAATAAATATGCCTCCCTGGTACTGCACAATGGTTTTTTTAGTGGGTATAATTTTATACATTTTGCATTCTATTAATTTTCATGGCATCGATGGAGAAATATTAGAACAGTGAGAGTGCTGAAGACAAATTAACTCATCAATTACATGTATGGGACAGTGGAGACTGAGTTTATCTCACCATTTCAAATGGCAATAAAACTGTAATTACTAACTCGTGGAATCTTCATGGCAATCTGCATTCATTACCACTTAATTTGAAGCCAGTGACTGCTGTATACTTAACTTTTCTCTAATATCTGCTCCCAAGTAGAAATAGTAGAAAACAGTTTGGAATTAAGGCAGCTGTCCTACTCAGTCCCCACAGAAACATTTTTGTAATCATCTAAACTAAATTTTGCCCATGAAACCAGGGAGATTAGTTTGTATTTAAATAGTGCAGAAAATGGAAAATGAATATATTTTTGTTCAAGACGACAATTCCTCTATTTATATCTCTCTTACTTCCATTTCTGTCTAACTCTGCCATTCTTTCCTCTTCATCTTTTCTGTACAATCTCAAGTACAGCTCTTTCAGAGTTGTTTCCTTTAGTAATAATGGCAAAAGAGAAAGATGAAGCTGAAAGATTTAGGTTCTAATTCTGTCTATGCTATTTAACAACTTTATAGTTTTGAGCAAGTTATTTCACTTCTTTGAAACTCACTCTCCTCATTTGTTAAGTGGGGATTATTATGCCAACTTTCTAAGGTTTATGTGAGCATTAAGTGAACTAATATATATACAAATATCCCTAGTGCAGCACTCAGAATTTTAATGTTGGTTTTTCTTTAATCTTTAAAGAAAACCAGAAATTATAGGTATTACATATTGTGTCATGATTTACGGAGTGAATTGAATTTCTCTGACAGTTTAGTATCCAGAAGGATCAAAGCTGCATTTATTATACATAGGCCATTTGTTTTTGTTTCTGTATCTTTAATATGGTTGAAAAGCAAAGTTCTATATAAATCGAAACTAATCTTTTAACCATACGTTTTTTTACTTGCCACTATGAATTAATTAAGTCTGAAAGGCATCATTTAAATGTGATTATTTCTATTTCTTTAGTGAGTAGCTGACACCTGGGAAATGATAGATTACAGATGTTACAGGGTCATATGGGGCAGAAATCACCTGCATTTTATTTTGGGATCAGTGATGTTTTTCAAAAGTCTGCTTCTGTCAACTACAGATTTTGATGTATGTGCAAAAAGAAGCAATAGAAATAACTATCTATGGTGTATGCACTATCTGATTGAGGAACAGAGACATTAAAGCTCACTCTGATTTTAGCAAGGAAAAAACACAAAGAAGGATTGGAGTAGGGACTAGTTACAAACATAAAATGCAAACAGAATAAATCTTTTAAACAATGTTAAAATAGTAGTGGGTACTTCGCTAATAATTCTAAAATTCTATTTACAAGCAGCGTTTGGTATAATCGTTAATCTCAGCTCTACCTCTCAGAGTTACTTTCCATTTTAGAGATTTCTAAAGCTTATTCGCTCTCAGTAACACAGTTAACAGAGCACAGGTAAGAATCAAACTAAATTCTATATATTTGCTGTCATTCACTTGGCTCTCTTTCCATACCCCTAAAAGATGCAGATGTTGCCCCTGAATCAAGCCAGACTGAGAAAATGAAACGATTACTTCTTATGCTGATCTGGCCAATTACATATGTGCTCCATGGGTTCAAATTAATTCAACATATATGCGCAAAACATTCTTTATTGCTGGCCAGAACCTGTTGAGTAGCTGCCATGTCTCTGATGGCAAACTGCTTAGGTATGTTCAGAATCCATGGTACAGTGCCAATAGGGCATGGAAGAGAAAAATCGAGGTAGTCAGGGCTATGATGATCTATAAGACATCTTCCATGGAATAATTGCTATCTGTGAGACTAATAAGGGTGAAATGAGTTAATAAATGTAGAGTTGTTCCAAAAGTTCCTGCCACATAATAACTTCTTTATTAGTTATTTATTATTACTGTTATTCCTAAACTACTTCTGTAGTAAAGTTCTAGGATACAATTGCCAACTAGAGGGTGATGTTATATTTGCATGCAAAAAAGAAAGTAAAGGTTAAATTCAGCTATTTATGATATCTAATTGAAAATCCAAAGCAAGGAAGCTCATGCTCTGACCTTAGTAACTTAGTATTGGTTAGCCAGAGCTTATTAGTTGATATGTACAATCTATTGTGTTGTTAAGAAAAAAAAATATTTAATGGAAAAAAATGGCTCTGTCACTATAAATTAGTGCTGTTAGCTCACCTGATTAAAATGTGTATTTTCTATATGAACTTAACATAGAGAATATAGCAAAGGTCATCTTTATTCTAATTCTTTTTAATTCTAAGAACCTGTTGCAGAAAACCTGGTGGTCCTAGAGATTGGAAGGGTTCATAGAGGTTTATTCAGCAGGGTTAATAGCTTATTCATAAATTGACCTAAGCTGTTCCTGACATTATCTGTCATAACATCTCTGGCTCTTACTCAGTTTTCCTTCTTTGAATATTCTGAACTGTGTTGATAAGATGCAGGGAACTAGGACCTACCATAGTAAATGTTTGTTTGTTTGTTTGTTTGTTTGTTTAAAAAAGCCACTTAGTGGATCGTGAGCAAATGAGAGTGATAGCTTTGGTTTTTCCATAAATAGCCATGCTGTCTTACTCCTGTTTTAGTAGACCTTGAGTTGCAGTGTTAGAATATTTACTCCTATAACTACACCCAGGAAAGCCCTGACAGAATTTATTTTTCAGTATTTTAAATGTGTGTAAGAACCTCAGGGTCTTAAATTATCTGCTATATTCATTTTCCCCTTTTTTCATTGAATGTTGAGTTGTACACTGCTGAACTTCTACTTTTCTGCCTTCTCTATCATCTTCTAAATGTAGGCCTATTCCGAAGGTTTTTCTTTAAGTTTCCTTTGCTTCTCCTGCCCCAGCTCTTCTGTAGATCTCATCTGGTTCAGTAGGCATTTTCTCTTTTACATGAATAATTTTCGGCTCTATTTGACATATGTCTCTTGACCCAGCTTTCAAGTTGCCTCCTAGACATCTTTCCTTTGATATAATATCAGCAAATTATACACAGCATATAAAATATCATTTTCCTACTCCAGTATCAGCATTTTCTTCTGATAATTCAGTCCTTAGCAATGATAGTCCTATTTTCCCAGGTGCTAAGAAAGAACATGTAATAATATTGAATTAACCCTACATCCAATCAGATTCTTTGAACTATGGAATTTCGCCTATATTTACACCTTTAGGCTTTCCCTAACATCACTTTAATTCAGGCCTATGATACTTACAGCCCAAATTACTACAGTGGTCTTTAAGCTGGCACCTCATTCTAGCATCTTTCCATTTTAACTGCTGCAATGTTAGACTGAGATATGAACCTTACTTCCTTAAAAGCTGCTTTCTATGTCTTCTTAATAGATTACTTGTAGATTTCTCATTTATGGCTCTTATTTTTTATCTACAACTACCCTATACTAAGCTAGAAGTTGGCAAGCTACCTGGGGCCAAATTTGTTCTGCCACCTGTTTCTATTAACAAAATTTTATTGGAACATACCCAATTTCATTCATTTGCATATTGTCTGTGCCTACCTTCACTCTAAAAAGGCAGAATTAAGTAGTAGTGACAGAGACTGTATGGCCCACAAAACCATAATATTTACTATCTGGTCCTCTACAGAAAAAGTTTGCTGACTCTTTCTCTAGATCAGTGCTTTGAAAATTAAATAATTTTGTATGCCCTCAGTTAGATCTATGATTCTGAATTTGTAATGAGTGCTGATGATTCAAATGCTCTTGGACTATAGACCATACTTTGAGGAGCAAAGCTCTAGAGCAAATTTACCAAATGCTAGTCTCACTAAATATTGAGAGAGAGAAAGCATTTGTGGTTTCATGCCCAGATCAGGCTGTAAACTCCACCTAGTCTTTTCATGGTACATATTAATATATTAACAACTTTAGGAATCTCTAACAATAAAAGCAAACAGAAAAACCAAACAAATTAGGTAAAACATAAAACATGGACAGCTGGTCACCCTGTGAGTTGGTTAGTCTATCACTTCTAAAACTGCCAAAATCTGTCTTTTCTTTGGTTCATTTCAAATATTCCCTCTTTGATGAATCTTTTCTCGGTTCCATGTGATATACCCCCTCTGAATCTTCATGATGTGCTGCTTACATCTCTCTTTTGATCCTATCACCTCTGGCTCAAATTCCAAGTTTCCTTTACTGTGTTGAACAAGGGCAACGACAGTTTAACCTTTCACATATTTGCTTTGGATAAGCAATTGAAATGATAGTTTCTACAACGCAGAGAGAATAGTGGCCACCACATATCTATAATGAATTTCGGTTTTTGGTATCTTTATCAGTAGCTTTCCATAATCATTCCGAGATGATACAGTGTATAAACATGTATCACCATGTATTTCCATTGTGTACAGCAGAAGCCTATACCAGGCATCTGTATCTACCACAGGCATACTGATAATTATTTCCTTTTAATTCTATCCATTTTTATTGGATTTCTAATCATATTATTGTTATTCTTATATATCTCACACACTTAAATCTACACTTATTTGTATATCATGACTGAAAATATAAGATGTTGTCTCTAGTCAAAAGCATTTTTTTAATGTGCTGTTACTTAGGTAATAAACCATCTTATCCTTCTACTAATTCCATTAAAAGAGATGAGGCAGTCAGCCATTTTCCTTTTGTTGCACAGATTTGGATTCCACACATCATTTTGGTGGATATAACAATTTATCTTTGCAATTAAACCCCCACAAATATTTTATGGTCTGAATTCAATAGTGTTAAGATCTTTGCATTTCTGAAGTCCTGCCCTGTTTTTTCATAAACGCAATAATCAATAGGCCCTGTGTCATCGAGTCATCTTTTTTTAAAATAGAATTACACTGATAACTGTTGCCAGAGACTTCAAGACCTGAAATTCTGCGATAAATTTATTCATGCCCATAATCACGTTATTTGAGTGCCATCTTTCTTCAATCTCTCTATAATTATATTGCCACTTATTTATACCACACCTTTAAAAAATTTTTAATCTGAGGTTCAAAAGTAGAATTTTCATGTATTTTAAAAATTCTTACCTATTCTTTTCTTACAGAACAAAATCAGAGGAAAGTTTTCACTTACAGTTTTTTGAGACTCAGTCCTTTTTCCCTGCAAAATTGATGTACTATTTTCCCTTGTCCTTTTGTTCCTCTTCTTTCCCCTCCTCTTCCTTCCTCTCCTTCTCCTCATCTTTCCCCTCCTCCTTTTTTCCCTCTTTGTTTTGGAAACATTTTAATAGGTTTGTACATGAGCCATAAGTGATTGCCCCTTCATATTCTATACATGACCTTTATGTATACCTCTGTTATTTGTACTTCTTGGTCTTTTATTTCAGTAAATTATTTTATTTTGTCATCATATTAGTATTTTTTTTCTGTGATGGTCAAATTTGGACTCATTGTGATCAGTTGTATTGCAGAGAGGTTTTGAGAAATAATGCAAATTCAAATAACAATACATTTACTGAGGGCTTATATTCCAAGCACTGTCTCAAGTAATTTTCACATATTAAATGTTTTAATCCTCACTACCTACCAATTTTTTTCTTCATTTTATAGATGAAAAACTAAGCTCGAGAGAATTTAAGTAGACTTCTAAAGGACAGCCATAATAAAAAAGAGTCCTAGTACTTAAGTGCCTTTTTCTAATGCAGCCTTAAAACTCAACTAAAATTCATGCTCTTTCCATCAAAACACAAAAAACGTATTTTCGGGATTGTGTGGAATGGTAATAATGAGGTTGAAAATCTAAGTCATAGAAACAAAGCTATAGAAAATCTCAGGGAAGATTCTTAGTCACAAAATGAATTAATGCCGTTCTCTTCTGTTTTTTTTTTTTTGCTTGCACCAACCACTCCTTCCTCTCCTTTGATAGCTGCTCTTCCTCTGCACATCTTCTAAAGATTGATTTGTCCTAGATCTCAGTCTTGGTTTCTCTTTCCTCTCTACTCTTGTTCACTAGGAAATTTAATATATTCATGTGGCTTTAAATATTATCTATATAATGATGAGCCTCAGTTGTGTACTTCTAGCCCAGAGCTTTCGCATGAGATCCAGACTCTTATCTAACTTTTAATTTGATGTCTTAACAAGCACTTAAAAATTTATGACTCCAAAATAGAGTGATTCCTATCTTCCCAGCACTATTCCCCACTAGTCTTATCTATGTCAGTAAATATCATGATAATTTACACAGTTAGTCAAACTGAAATTGTACAGAGTATCCATGACTATTACTTCTTCCTGACCCCACCTCCAATACAACTTAACCGCAAATTTTATTGGTTCTATCTTTAGTATATGTCTTGAATCTGTCTACTTATATTGATCTTCACTCTTCTATTTTGGTTTAAACAATCACCTGAACTAATTCAAGTAGCTTCTAACTGGTTTCACTGCTTCTTCTAGTGCCCTGGTCCTGTTCACCACGTAGCAGAGTGATTTTATTCCTAAAGGTTAATCAGATCATAAGTACCACTGCCACACAACACACATATTACTTATGGCTTCCTTTTACTTTTAGAATAAATTGTTCAATATGACCTCTGTGGCCCCATGTATTCTGACTCTAGGTTACCGCTCCAACTACATCTCATAACCACTTTCCTTCTCTGTCATTATGCTCCAACTACTATGGTTTTCTTTTGTCCTTGCCCTTTCCAGCCTGCAGGCCTTGGCCTAGAATGCTCTGCTCTCATTGTTCTTCATGTATTTGATAAGTTGAGTTCTCAGCTTAAAAGTGTTTTCTTGGAGAGGACTTTGATTATCCTGTATAGTCCCTCAATCTCCACCACCTCCACCCATTAGTCTCTTGTCTCATCATCTTAGATACTTACATTTCTACTTATAATTTGCAAGAACATAAATCTTTATTGTCAAGTCTAATCTTCTTTTCTGCCTTAATGGTAATTTTTCTCATGAATATTTTGAATTTGGGAAGACCCATTTTTCTTCACATTCTATGCTATTTTTTGCCTTTTTAGTAATAGAAGTTTATAGATTGACTTCATTTTCCTCCTCACAAATTAATTGGCATATGATTTATAAAAACAAGAAACCTTATTATTACTATATTACACATACTTATACATAATTTACAGAGATGAGAAATGAAGTTACATTGCTCAGAAGGGCAAAGCTGGAACTCAAGCCCGCAAAACAAAATAGTGTCAAATACTACACTTGAAGTTCCACCTTGTACTTCTTTCTGTGCCTTCTCACCTGGAGTGCCTCATACCTCACTATACAAATGGATAGGAATGACATCACAATGATAGATGGAAGAATGATGCTAAATTCCTTTTTCATCGTTAAGATTAAACACTGCTCTAATTTCTCAACAGCAATTTGATCCTACTAACTAGTATTTACTTTATCTACCAATTGTATCTTCATATTAGTATACACAAAACTTGAAACTAAACTCATTCTTAAAATCATTATATTTAGTATTTTGTCTGAGTAAGTGTTTTGTATCAAAATTTAGGGGGAGTTTATAAGTTTAAAAGGAGGATCACCAAAATGGATTGCCCCTGCTATAAGACACTGTTATTCAGAGTTAGTCCACAGACTTCCTTTTTGGTGAAGGGCAAATCCTGACTGCAAATGTCGGCAGGCTTATCCATTTAGATGGCCCCTCTTAACATTAACTGAAAGACTATTTTTAACTTGGATATTTATAATGACAAGGGAATGTATTGAAAAGGAGGGAACTCACAGTATGGAACAAACATATTATTTATATAATTGCTTAAGCATAAGTAAAGTAAGTTTGCAGCAACTATGAAAATATGGTTCTAATGTTAGCCATCAGCTTGTGGTAACAGTTTAGAGAAAACTGGTTATGGTAGCCCCTGTAATCTTTTATGTTTCTGGATTTGCATGATTCCTTCATGTGCTTCTTTATCCCATAGTAGTCCACACAGATTTCTACTGCACTGATATTTAATTCATTCACTCAACAAATATTTGATTTAGACATTCGCTGGGCTAGGTGCTGGTTACTTTTTTTTGCATCAGAGATAAAAGTACTAATTATAGAGAGTCATTCTGTCTGTTTGCAATTGCCAAATATTTCATTTTTGAAATCCAGAGCTTTTTGATCAGGCATACACAGTTTCATCTCTTGAGTTTGTTTTTCTCTGGCTATTTCTCTTTCAATTTGCGACTGTATAAACTTGTGTCTGTGTCAGAGGTGCTAAATCATGGCTTTTTCCAAATGCAAAAGCCCCCAGTTTATGCATTTTGAAAATGTTTGAAAAGAATTCCTACAAAATGCCTCCTTATAAAGTGCCTACAATAGCTATGCTATAAGGAATTTTACAGCAATACTTGATTTTTAGGTATAAAAAATATTATATTCAAAATTGTATGTTTTCTTGAAAATAACTACTCGTTTCTTAGAACACCATATTTTTTTTTTCCCTTCTACAATCAAAATTAAGGTTAATTCTTTTGAAATTTTTTTCCATTATTGTTTTAATCCCTAGTGCCTGGTACATAGCAGACACTCAGAAATATTATTTGTGTGATAACATGAATGAATTAATAAATAAAATGGTCCCCAATATACAGCAATAACTCTTTTATAACACAATTCTGCCTTTCCAAGCTTTGTTAATTATTACATGTGTATTGCCAAAGAAATGGACTACATAAAGTATTTTATGCTTATAGCTAGAGTTTTCAAAATTGGGCATGCTTTGTAATGTAAAATATAAGAGGATGTAATTAAAATAAGCACATGAAACTCTTCCAAATGCAGACCCTTGGAGTGCTGTCAAATCTCCTCTCACTGGCTGTTTAGAGTCTAGCTTAAAAAATATCCTTTTCTACAAACCGTTTCTGCTCCTGACCTCTTCATTTCTATTATTTTCTTTACTCCGATCATATGTTTCCTCTGCTCCTGGATCTTCCTTTGTCCTTGAACCTGGGATAAATAGAACACTGGAAATGCTAATGCATTCAGAGTTGCCTTCCTAGCTTTCCTTGAATCTTTTCCTTTGCTTTCTTCCTGCTGGCACTCTGCCTCTGTGTGAGTAGTTTACATTCCTGGAGGTCAAACTTCTTTGACTTTGACTGTTCTTTCTCAAAGGTAGGACAGGAGTGATCAATTCAATAGACTTTTCCCCTCCGTCTGTTCCCATCTGTAAACACTACTCAGATGTTCCCTACTTACAAGGTTCTCTTACCTCTGAGATTTATATTTTGGCATCTGAAAGTCTAGATATCATCTCACTTATTTTACAGTTGAACAGTGTTGAAGTTTGGTTAAATTTGATACATTGAAAGCAGACACTGCTTCCTATAACCCAACTAAGAGAACAGAAAGGAATAAGAGGGGTAAAAGTCTATAGGGACAAACAGGAATAGAGACAACAGCAGCTAAGTGATGACATCAAACTTCATGTGGAAAGCAGATAAATGTGTAATAAATGACTTGGCAGAGCAGGCATGGAACTTTCTGTACTTCCAGAGAAGGATTCCAGAGAAGAAAAGATCACTTTTTCCCCACTAGACCTTGGAAAGTCCCTCAGATTTCTAATCTAGTCCCTCAGATTGAAATCAAGGGATTTCAATCCCTTGAAATCTCTCCAGATTTCTAAGGGATTAGAAATCTCAGGATCTATGAAAGGCAACCTTTAAGTGAGACAGAATCAAGAACATTGGCTTATATTTGTTAAAAAAGTAATTAGAAACATTAGATGTCTTCTCCCATCTCTAACAGTCAGGCAGTTGCTACTTTCCCAGCTCTGAAAGAGAAATTATGTCTCTTTTCCAGGGATGCTGACTTGGAAAGGATTTTGAATCAGGGATCCCTGGCAAAGCAGAGGTGAGATGAACTTCCTTCCTGAAAACAAGAGGCTTAAGCAAATGTCTATTTATCTAATGATGAAAATGTCTACCTCTTTACTTTGTCTAATTTCTATAATGTAAGCACTGTCATTGCCAGAATCAAACATTTGAAGATCTCCTTGTAAAAATCCAGCTTGAAACCTTATTGACTTATAGGGCAGCCCACGAATTCGCAAGCCCGGCCCATACATAGAGTTCTAGATTAGGTTTTAAATTTCACTCTGTGAGTGGACAGTCAAGGACCACTAGAAATTTGACTGAAAATGTCAACATGAGAGAAAGATACGAAAACAAACTAAAATAAACTCTAAAAAAAGCCTATACAGTTAATGGAAGACTGTATCATGAAACTATAATTAATATTCTCAAAGAGATAAGAGAAAATGCTATATTTATCAAACAGAAACAATATAATATTAATCAAGGAAACAATCAGGGACTGAAGAAGATTTTTTTTTAAAGTAACATATAATAGTTATAAAAATTGAAGTGTAGGAAGAAAAAAATGATGTAATCTAGACAGTAGAATGAAAAGAAAGAGATAAAGTTCAACACCCAACTAATAGGAGTTTCAAGAATAGAAAAAGGATCAAAGAATCCGGTGATGGTAAATATCAAGGAAATAAGAGAAGACTTTTTTTCAGGAAGGTGGTGCATATGAGTTCCTAGAATGAAAGGGTCCATGAAGCACTCAGCAAAAGGGTGAGAAAAGACTCCCTCCAATACTTCCAAATGTCAAAAATAAAAAGTATCTGGATTTTTTAAAAGAATGGGTTACATGTAATGGATCATAATCAGACCAACATAAGACTTCTTGATAGCAATACTGGAAGCTGAAGATGATTCTTTAAAATTTGGAATAAAATGTTTTCTATAGTTCTGTATATAGCCAAGCTTTAATCAATCTGAGGATAGAATAAGACATTTCTAGACACACACGATTACAAAAATTTACTTTCCATGCAACCTTTTTGAGAAAACTTCTATTGATAAATTGTACCACAACTAGGGAGTAAACAAGAACAATAGATTAGATTATGAAAACAAGAGTTATAGTACATACATAAAAGAGGAAATTCCAATAAGAGAGGTGTGCACATCACACAAAGAATCAGTCCAGAATACCAAACAGAGAGTATTGGGAAGGAGAACTCCTGGGAAACAATAGAATTGATAGATATCCCAGGGGATTTATGTTAGTGGAATACAGTATTGTGGAGAGCTTTTACAATTTTATAAAAGGGGTTAGGAAGGATTATTGATAGGTACCTAGAAAAGTTAAGGACTAAATAAACTAAGAGTCATTAATCTCACACACTCTTGCTCCTTCTATTCATTCCTGCACTAATAATTGGTATCAGCAATATGACTCAGTTCCATGTCCAACTTGATTCATGTGTTTGGTTATAGTCCTTTGTTCTTTCCTCTTGAAGACATACCTATTTACTATTTAGCCCAGATCTTTGCACCTACCAAGTTGTTACAATGTTTTTATTGCATAAAATATTGATTCATTTTGTTAAGTAGTCATTTATTTTAGACTATCACAAAACACCAGTGCTGTAATATAATTTCCTCCCCACTGTACCCCCACATTTGACAGATATATGCTTATTGAAAACAGGGACTTGGTCTTTAGATTATCTATTTTAAAAAATCCAGGATACATCATATTTAATAAATATTAGGTGTTTATAGTACGAGTAATTTGCCAGTTTTGCTAAAGCAAATTGTTAATTAGCCACCAAGACCCTAAAGTATCATCCTTTTACCTTCTGACAGGATTATACCTAAACTTTATAGATAAATTAATGTCTGCTTTTTATAAGAAAATTTATTTTTCCCCATGTAACCTATTCTACACTTAACAGTTCCCCACTGCTAAGAATTTCTTTATGTCTCAGTTAAATCCTTTGGATTGCTATTTAAATCCCCCCTTTTCTTTATTATATCAGTTGAGCATGTCCTTTTCTCTCTCTCTCTCTCTCTCTCTCTCTCTCTTTCTCTCTCTCTCTCTCTCTCCCTCTCACCTCCATCTCACCCCATCCCCACCCTCGTCTCCACATACCTACATATGCTATTGATAAGTAAATTACAAAACACTATTGCTAGTGTAGAAACATTTAAAAATTTTTTCTTAACAGAGCACGGTATCTTTAAAACAAAATAAAGGAGACTATAAGTTGAGAGCTAACTTTAGCCAATTGTCTCCTGATGTGGAAATTGTGCTGCATAACATCCCTTCAAGTCTTGTAGATGTGAAGAGAATTTGGTCATTTACTGACTTTGAAAGTCTTACAAATTTAGCTTTTTACCCTTAATGATAGACCACTTTTAGGGGGAAATTTCTATTTTGGTTTATTGCCATGACTATGGGACCATATTATTAGGCATTGAATCAAACTATGTCAAATGCCAAATGGTTTTTTAATAAATGATATTTACTGTTGATTTTTTCCTCTCATATAATGATAAAATTAGCATATTTAGGGACACATACAATATCATTTACTAAAAACAAATGGTTAGGTTTTGAACATTGGTTCTTGTAGAAAATGTGATTAATATTTATTAATATTATCAATAAAATTTAGATGCATAGTAAAATACCTACTTTTGTGACACAAATGTTAAATACCTCTGTGTAATACAAGTAATTTATAAAGCATAGGTAATATATTTATCCTTTATATTAAATAAAATTACAATTTTGTTAGCATGTTCTCATTCACAGATAAGTTCCCTACTCCCAAGAGCTGATACAAGTGATGAGGCTGCTGAAAAGGAATTTCCAAGAGAAATATACACTCCAAGTGGCTCATAGTTGAGCTAATGCATAAAATGTAAATATGCTGTGTGTTGTATTATTAATGTTCTCTGCTGTTCTGCAGACTATTTATGCGACTACTCCTAAAGTCCTTCACAGTGTGTGGGTGGTCAGAGAATTTCTGACCTACTCCTTGTTGCTTTCAGATTATTGAACCAATTTGGCTGTAGTTAATAACTCTATTAACTGGATAATGGTTACTGACCTTTTATCAGCTCAGTAACACTACATCCCCATTATAAACAACTGGTTGGTGACATAAATCTATTTATATAGTAATACACAAAATACTTTGTCTCTTAAGGGCCGTCTCACAGAAACACTAACCAGTACTGCATTTTTTATTGGAAAAAGCTGCCTCAGGCTTCTGTAGGGCTGCAACTGGGTAGCATCTTCTAAATCTCGTCTCTGGAGTTGAGCAGATGGCAGCTTTCAGATTGAAAAGTTGATTCAATGCTGCATTTAGTGTGATTAAAACAAATGATGAGCCTGGAGCTGAGTCTACACAGCCCCACAGAACAGGTGGCAAAATGGAAAATGAAGGTAACCAATTTATTTGTCTACACAACACCAAAGAAACAGCTTGATGAATTTTCCCCTACTGAAGTGACTTTTTTTTTTCTCATCAAATGAATTGAATTGACCAGCTGTATTGGCGTCCTGTAGACACAGCCTGAAAAGTCTCCTGCTCTAACAGGCTTCAAACTAGTGGGGGTCTGTAGTGACACAGCAGGTGCAGAGAGATCTAAGCCCTTAAATGCAATGTATACACAGAGCTTTGCAGACAGCCCTGTGGAGCTCCCACATAAGATGGTTTTTCATGTGTAAATGAGAAGGTCTTTCATTTTTCAAGCTATTCCATTATATCTCCTTCTGTTGAAAGACAAACACAGGAAGTCAACCGACATTGAGTTAATTACAGAAGGGTGGCCAGTTCCATAGTTAGGACTATATAGGCTTCAGTTATGGGGCTTAAAAGCACCAGTATATTTTGCGCTATGGTACTCAGAGTTCAAGCCACATTGGGGATTCATGGCTTTCGTGAGACACTATTGGGAAATCCGTTCTGGGAGCACATTGACTGTGAATGTAACTCTTAACAGGTTAGGGATTGAGAAGGGAAAATTGTTTTAGGGCAAAGAATTACAAATAACTCAATGGCTGATTTACAAAGTGAGAAGTTACCTGGCATGATGTTTCAATAGAAACTGCCCCCCGATCTGAAACTTGCTGCTAGAAAGGAAATTTGAAATCTCCTAGGATGAATAATAATAAATGTGGATAAAAAATATATTTAATGACTCCAAATAACGTTAGTTTTTGAAGGAGTCAAAATTTGTGTTTTTTATTTACATATTTATGATTTTCTCATATTTTATTTAATAATCCAGGTCCTAGAAATATAATGGGACCTTAAAATATGTAAAGAATGGATTTCTCATGCTACATGCTTATGTATATATTTGTATATGTTCACATACATACACATATCTTTGTGTTTTATGTATATTGATGTATATGCACAAACATCATTTTTTTATTTCTTATTCTCTCTAAAACACTTAAATTTTAATTATAATGACTTTAATGAAGACTAAATAATGAATGCTAAAACCTCTCATGTATGAAGTATCCTCTATGATAGACTTTGAAAAATGAAGTTTTGATGATACTACTATTATACCAATCTTATTAGTGAAAAAACTGATTCAGAGAGGTTAGGTAATTTTCCAAGGTTATAAAGATCATAAATGATAAAGCCAAGAATTTCAACCTAGGTCATAAATCTTTGAGTACTGCAATGTACCTTCTTTTGTTGAATATGCATTTCAAGGTAAATGCTTAAAGTATATTTTAATATGTGCTACAAAATGAATATTATATATACATATGCTCAAAACTTGCATGTTGACCATTTAATTAATTTTGTATGGCATATTTCTAATGCAGGAAATATTAAAGTATGGTTTTCTTGGAAAATGTAGATATCAGCCATATCCTTGCTTTCTTTAGTCGTATATATCTGTTGGAGTTGGTCTTTTATATATAGCTCACATTCATGTTCTATTGTAAGTTTATCTTCAAAAGATCAGTATTAGAAATATAATTTTAAGGCCACGTTTTGGTTTCTTTAGTATTATTTGTAGCTACTAGAAAATAAGATTTAGCTTGTTTCCATATAGCATCTGTGTGTAATATAGCTTTCTTGAGTAGCAGGTAGCATTTTTGTTTGTTTTGAATAAAGAAACTGAGGCAAAATCTGCAATGAAAGTATTTAATATTTATAAAAACAAAGAGAGTATAAAAGATGAGTCTGGGTTTCAGAGACTCCTTTGAAAAAGTCCATTATTAAGCTCTAGGTAGCCAAATACTGATATGATTTTGGGAACATATTATTAAAGTACTGTCCCTAATGTTCTAGAAGGTATGTTCTTGGGAAAGGTCAGATGGGCTCAGAGCTCCTTGCTCTATTTTTGTTGCAATAAGACTTTATTACAGCCATTGACTTTCTGATTGCAAAAGGGAAAAATGAAAGGATATCCGTCATGTCATAGGGGACAACTTTGGCACAATCCTCTCAGTTGTTCAACAAGTTGTCTTCTGTCGGATCTGCTCCGTCATTGACAGCCAGGGGATTGATGTGTGCCGGACAACCATTAATGCTAATGGAGCTGTGCGTGTTAAATTCCACCATACTGACAAAGGACAGATTCAAGTGTTGAGTGTGAGATTTCTATGAAAAGCAAGTTGGGATTGATCATGTTTAAATAACTGTTCCTTCTGCAGAGCAGAGCCTTTCACGAGATAAATTAGCCTTTTGTTACCATTGGTGTTTGTTGGGAAATGAAAATTTTAGGAAAAAAACCCAAAACATATATGTCCCTCTTGGTTGTGATTTACTACAATAACCAATTTTGGAAAAAATGCATATTTTCAACTGCAAAAAATATTATTGTAATAGTTATCCTAGTCATTGCCTCTTCAAAATCTCATTTACTCAGGTAAAAAATGAGACATTCAGTACACTCTCTGTATGTTTCTGAATATCTGGGTATTCTTGTTTTTATAAGAAAGCAAACAAGAGGATAAGATTTTCAGTCTTGTCTTTTGAAATTTTAAATTAGTTGCATCCACAGATAATTTGAGTGAGGGTACTGGTAGGGAGCCATGAGTTCTAGTTTGGAATTTTTGATTATTTAAAACCTTTTTCTAAGTATTTTCATTAGCCTTGGCTTTATTCTACTTTATACTACAATGATTCTTTGTAGAACTATCTAGCTTTAGATAAAACGCTGAGAGAGAATAAGGATGGTTTCTTTATGAAAACAAAGATTGGAGTCATTTTCTCTTCTTTCACAAAATTATTAGTTCATGCCTATATGTCTGTTGATACCGTGTACCAGGTATCCTTTTAGGGACTGGGAGGGTGACAGTGAACAAAATAGATAAAGGCATGCTCTTATAAAGTCTAATTTTTAGTGTGGGAAGATAGAAAATAAATACAGCCAAATAATTACATAACAAGTGGTATTAAAGAATACAAAACAGGGTAATGGACATAGAGAGTTGTGAGAGATGGACTTATTTTATGTGTAGCGATGAGTACTCAGCTGGCATTAGAGGTAAAGAGCTTGATGCTAAATGTTTACCATTGAGGAATATGGAAATAGGCAACTTTTTTTTTCTTTTTAAAGAATAAAACAACATTTTACAAAGTGAATAATGGTGACATCTTTCTCTCATCTATCCACTATGGCATGACTTTGAAAGATGGAGCCTTAAACATGGAAATCTGTCACCAGTTCATTGTCATACCAGACAAAGGCAATAATTGAGAAGATTGAGCTTCAGAGTAATTCACATGATTGAAGAAAGGCAGGAAGGATTTTGCTACCACCCCACTGAGCTCATGAAAAATATTGCCTTTGGGATCCTTGAGAGAATTTGACCGTTACTCCTTTTCCCATTCTCTGTGCCTTCTCCTCCTCTCTCCCCAGGATGGGTGCAGCCATTATGCTTTATAGAATTTATTATACCATGCCCTTCCTCAGAGACATCTCCCCTGACCAACTCCATCATTCCCTGATCACTCTCTGGCTTTGCTCACATTTTCTCTTCACATTTAGGAGTGAGAGGGAAGGAAAAGAAAATTATTTCACTATATGCAGAAATTTTAAGAGAAGGCATTAAAAAATAAACTACATCCTATCTCAAGACACCTATTGTAGTAGATTTAATATTATTCCAAATCATTCCATTTTTAAATTACAGGCTTACTGACCAAGATTATCAGAAAACTGCCAGCAATCAGAGATGGGCAGTTTAATTCATACATTCATCACTACATTGCTTATATTGGTTTACGCTGTCTGAAGAAAAAATAAATTATTACCTTTCATGCATTTAAAATTTGACAACAATAATATCTAATATTTATCGAGCACACACAATGGCCAATTACTATGCTGAGAGGTTCACATGCATTACCTCATTTTACGCTAATGGCAATTCTGTGAGGGAGATACTGTTGTCATGCCTGTTTAGAGGTTAGAGAACAAAGGCTTGGAAATATTAAGTAACTTGCCTAATGTTACAAGGCTAGTGAATGCTAGATCTAAGATGAAGACTGAGGCACCCTAAATTTAAATTCTGCAGAACACCACAGCATTAAGATACCACTATTTCTAGAGATTAGTGAAGAGAATAAGAGAAGATGGAATCTCAACTTTAAGTCCTGTAGTTAGCCACCGTCCATCTCAGAGTTTAGTGGCTTTAAGTATTAAAAGCCATGTATCTTGTTACAAAGACTAGAAAACAAAATATGTTAATGAAAAGCTGATTTGGTATTAAACCAGTATAATGTGGAACTTCCAACAGTCCATGCTATGGGTCACATTCAGAAGTAGGTCAGCTGGGGAGTTCCTGCCATGAGTTTGAGAATTGCCCAAGGAAAAGGAGGGTAGAATTAGGATTAAGACATGGTGAAATGCATGGTTTTCAATCTAGGAGCAAAGGCACATTTCTCTTAGAAGCAGCATCTCAGAGATCAGCATTGCCAAAAGTGCCAGAATTTGATTTTTCTTTTTAAATCAGCAGCCAGACACACAAAGCTGTCAGTGAGCACCAGTCAGAACTCCTCCCTCAGCTCTTCATGTTCACCCTCAATATCATGATTCATTGCTAATTCAACAAATATTGAGGAGCTTTCACTTGTCAGACATTGTCATAAGTGGCAGGAAAACAACAGTGAACAAAGAAAGCATGAAATCCATGCCTTCAATAGAGCTCACATTTTAGTAGGAGTAGACAGATAATAACCTAAATAAGTAAAATTGATAATAATAAGGATAAAAGTATATCAGGGAGGGAAGAGAAACGTAATTTTAGTAGGATGTCAGAGAGGGCCTGTTGGTAGGATAACTTCTGATTAACGATGATCTTCCTGTTAAAGGAAGTATTATACCTGAGGGAATAAGATGGAACAATTTTCTCTTTTCTCCAGTCTCAGTGTCTCACTCTCCAGGTCTTCTGATTGGCTCACCCAGTATGTCAGCAAGGCCTGGCATGTCGTAATAGCAATCAGTTTGAATTCTATGCTAAGTTGTGGAGCTACGAGACTCTCTCTTACATTTTTTAAAAAAAAATTTTTGCGTTTCC
>NW_006433716.1:2054500-2225313 GCF_000325575.1 Pteropus alecto | reverse complement strand
TACAATGAAAACATAGGGTCTCTTTATCCATCTATACAAGAAATATATAATCTTCTGTACAAATGATTACAAATTTTATAGGAATTTGATCTTTAGTTGGTCAGGTATTGCACCAGTTGCTTTTACTTAGTGAGCAGGCAGATGTGGAACCAGAGCTTTTACAATGGTCAGGAAGGAGGAGTGTAGGGGCATGTACTGTGTGCTATGTACCTGACATAAAACCCCTGATGTAGGTAGCATTATCCTTATTTTACTAATGAAGGAATCAAGGCTGAATTGGCTAGCCTGCCTTCAAATGTAACATTCTGATGGATTATCCAAGTTATTCAATTTCATACATCAAACCATAATTTTATTTTTCTCTACTTTCACTGTTTGTGTGTGTTGGGTAGGGGTTATCTGTATGTGTGTACGATATGATTACATTATATGTTACACAGCTTTTAGGAGCTACAAGGAAAGTATCTCTCTTAAAACACTGTAATATCTTTTAACTTATTTTTCAAATTTTCATTGAATGATTGAATCTTGCTATTCAATTAATAACGGTGAAATACTGAATAACTTATCACAGAAAATAACAAGTTTTTGCAACATAAAATAAAATTCTATTTCATACTGTCTATTAATTTTCATCCTGTAGTAAATTTATTATGTATTCAAATGATTCCATTTTAAAAGTGCGAGCTTGTTAATGAAGGTCACCAGAAGAAGAGACCATAGTCATAGCTGGACAACTAAATAATGCACTTATTATTACTTTCCTCTCATCCTTTACTCAGGATGTACAAAATAATTATTGCGGTCTATACATTTAAAACATGATAGTAAAATATCTAATAATTACTGGGCACGTGCTGTGTTCCAGGTTTATGCTAAGAGCATTGTGTGCATTATTCTCTTCTCGTTTCACTCTCATGGCACTCTGTTGAGGAAGATACTATTAATATGCCTGTCTTAAAGATAATAAAAACATGGTTTGATCAGGTTAGAAAATTTGCTCCAAGTTCCATATCCAGAAGTGGGTTTAAGATCTTGACAGTTGGACACCAACATATATACTTAACTATTACATCACCTGCGGTTCCAGACGTTAGTGGAAGGAACACGCAATTCAGAATTGTAACTAACTCATCTTAGCAGCTTTGTGGATTTTGTTACTTTTTATTCATAAAACAGGGATACTCTGTGGAGAAAATTGCACCGCGCATGAAAATGCTTTGCAAATTTTGATACTACTCAAATAAATATAATTTATTCTTTTCTTAAACATGATTTTCTAATTTATAATAAGGGAAAACTGTGTAGACATAAAAAGATCGGTGGTTGCCAGAGGTTGGAGGAGAGGGAGGGATAAAATAAGTGGACAAAGAGAATTTTTTAGGGCAGTGAAACTACTATTTTTGATGTTATTAACGGTGTATACATGTCATTATACATATATCCAAATCCATAAAATATATCACACCAAGAGTCAACCCTAATATAAACTCTAGACTTTAGGTAATTATGATGTGTCAATGTAGGTTCATTAATTATTAACAAATGTACCACTCTGGTGGGGAAAGTTGTTAATGGGGGAGAGTATGCATGTGTCAAGGTAGAGGGCATATGGGAAATCTCTGAACCTTCCATGAAGTTTTGCTGTGTCCTAAAAATGCTCTAAAAAATAAAGTCTATTAAATAAAAATGCCTAATCAAACTTTTTGTTTGACATGAAATTCTAATCTAAAAAGAAGTGAAAAACAGGAAAGTTACTTAAAATTTCTTTTTAAAAATGCATAGCACCTAATGCATAGAATAGTATAGATTTTTATCATATGGGGCAACATTTTTCTTCTAATGGCTTATCTAAAGGAAAACTATGGTGTTAAAAACATGACAAAAATTTTTGGCTAAAGTTAGTATGGTGATGACAGAAATAGCCCTTTCCATATTTCAATGAAAATACTGATTAAACTATATTAGAAGGTAAAAATTCTGAATAAGTTATCCTGAAAACAAAAAGTCAACTGAAAAGCTATTAGAATTTATGCAAATTTCCAGCAAAATGATAAATTTAAAAATAAACGTATAATAGCTGTGATATTTACATACAATACATAAATAGAAAATATCTTTAGAAAATTATTTTTAAATTAGCATTCAAATATATAAAATGCCTAGAAATAAACTGAACAAGAAATAAGCCAAATGTTTTACAATGTATGAAACCTGATTATCTGGATCAATGGAGAGACAGACCTAATGCCTGATATTAAATATTATAAATATAATAATTATACATCAGTCTGAGAAGACTCTAATGAAAACACAGTAGTGTTTTGATACCATTTAGTAGTAGATGCCACACTCTTTTCTTGTGTTGTTTCAATTTTTTAAAAAATAGCTTTATTGAGGTATAATTGTTATGTAATAAAATGAGCATATTTAAAGTGTATAGTTTTATATTTTTCAATACATGTACACCAATAAAAATGTCACCACAGTCAAGATAATCAACACTTTTATCAAACTGAAATTTCCCCATGCCCTTTGTAATAATTCCCACCCTTCCTTCTCTCCCAGTTCCCCCTTCCTCAAGCAAATATTGATCTGTTTTCATTTTTATTTTCTAGAATTTTGTGTAAATGGAATCATGCTCTGGACGATTTTTTGAATATATTTTTTTATCACTCATAATGATTTCATCTGTGTTGTGTATCAATAGTTCATTCATATATATATATATTGCTGTGTAGTATTGCGTTGTAGGAATATGGCACAACTTGTTTATCTAGTTACCTGTTAATGGGCATTTGGATTGTTTCCAGTTCTTGGCTATGACAAAGCTGCTATAAACATTCATGTATAAGTGAGTACTTAAGACATGGAGAATAGGGTGTACTTCTTCCTAGGTGCTAAGTGTTATAATTGATGGTAGTGATAATTATATTGTCAACTTCCATTAAGTACATGTTAAGTGCCAGATACCGTGTCATATCCTGTATGTTAGATATATTTTACATGTGTAGCCATAACAAGATAAATTGAAAGTTTCAGCTCAAGCACCAAAACAATAAAGTTGTCAGATCCTCAGCCGAATGTGAGGCCACCTTAGAGGAATTGTCAAATTAGATATAATGAGTATTGTTTCCATGGCTATGGGGTAAAGATTTCTTCTTATAGTGAGTTGAGAGCACACCATGACTCTATCTACTTTGAAAGGTATAGAGCTTCAACTGGACTTCTTGGAAGGCTTGATATGCATTCCCTGCAATTGAAGGACCCTATGTCATGATACCTGACCACACCCGGGAAAGCTAAAGCCAAATTTGGCTGGACAAAGTGGGGAGGTAGGAGACTACTGTCAGAAAGTAACAACACACTGAGCACGATGGAGAATGATGTGACCTGGAGTTTAGTCTTGCCCAGGGGCCCCTCCTCAGAGGGTTAGAGGACTCCAATAGCAAGTGTAAGTTGTGAATAACTGGAGAACCAGGGCTGAGCCTATAGGAATGATCAGGAGGCTGCAGTCGGAGAGGCTGAGCAGGAGGCCCCTGAGAAGCCCCCTGAAGGCACACGCTTGCTGGAATATCTGCCTGGCCCAAATAAAAAGCAAGTAAGGACTCTCTTGTCCTGACTTTTCTTCCTCCACACTCTTTGACCTTGGGAAGATTAAAGAAGCAGCAGGGGATTTGAAGAAGAGGTGAAATAGCTGAGCATAGAAAGACCAGGCGTCAACTTACACTCTCTCCCTGAAGGCATGCAGGCTACCAAATTTAATCGCTGAAGCAAGACAAGGCTTTGTGACTTAAAGTTATTGTAGAATTACCTGTTACCAAAAATGTAAAGGGAATTGCTTTCTCTACTGGGTAAATTTCAAATGGGCAGTGGGTGGCAAACATTAAGTTACAATTTTATTATATCCTGTGTCATTCTTTTTCAATGTATTGGTTACACATGAATTAATAGCTCACATAATCCATAGCTTCTAAAATTTGACTTATTGAATACAAAAATCTTAAGCACAAATATTCATGTGAGAAGCAAGACATTTAGCTGTTAGTTGAGAAATTCAGAAGAAAATAATTTTTGCTCCTCAAATTGCCATGAAACCAGCATCACAAACAGCTTAGTGCTGACCTGCGTTGGGAGATAAAATCTAGTCATATTTCAAATAGCAAGATTTTAGAAAGCTCTTTGCAGATAAAAATTTAAGATGTGAATCCTTTGAGAATTGTTCATTTCATTTCTGAAAATGCCACTGTTCTAGTCTAGGTTCATATCAGCTAACTGCATGTCTTTCTCTGGAGCTTGCTGTTTGTTTTTAAGCAGGAGACATGAAAAATGAGGGTTTGGTATTGAGATGTAACTTGGTCACAGTAGAATGATCTCCATCTAGTTATATCACAGAGCTAGCAGAGCCTTAAGAAACTAGAGACAGGGCTTTGAAATGACAATTGCAAGTATAATGAAACAGTCACTCTTTTTACCCAAAGCTTATGAGTAAAGACATTTTTCCTGGCAGTTTTTCTTTTCTTTGTATCAGCCACTGACCAAAAAAAAAAAAAAACTAACTACACACACACACACACACACACACACACACTCTCTCTCTCTCTCTCTCTCTCTCTCACACACACACACACACACACACTCACACACACACACAATTCTGAGGCATGTATGTGTGTGTGCATGTGTTTTATTTAACAGTTGGGGTAAAATTTAACTTTACATAGAAGTCATTCTTGGCCAGGTTTATCCTAAACTTTCTACATACTAGAATTTCGTATTATCTTTCCTAAATATGAAAATGAAAGAAATTCTAACATATTTCTTATCTAAATGGCAATGCAAATCAAATTTCAATAAACTGTTTTTTTACGTTTAAAATGTGTTCAATATATTTTATCCTGCATATATTCTGACCAAGAAAATTCTTAGCAAGCATTTTTTATTCCTACTCAAAGTGAGATAATCACAGAGAAGTTTAAGAAATCTTTCGTATAAAGTAGATATGATTATAACCATTTAGAAAAAACGTGTGTGTGAGCAGGCATGCATATTTTCAACATACTTGGTTGGATAGGAAATATTTTAGCATATTTAACATGAATATTTTTATGTAAAAAAATCTTATATTGCCCTTGTTTCTAGTTTTAATTGCTTTCCTTATGTTTTTAATGAGTTTTCATTAATTTTATAATAAAAGTAGCTATATGGTTACTTTCAGAAAAGATATTTTCAGGAAATATCACAACCAAGCAATATATTGGTTGAGATACGACAACATTTAACTAGCCAAGAGCTAATAAGTCTACATTTTTAATTGGAGAAATATTTGAAATTTGGAGAAAATAATTATATTTATAGATAAGATAAATTGGAGACTGCAAACTCATCATTTTCCAAATGTGTGAACTGAGGTTCAGAGCTCTAAATGGTAGGGCCTAGAATTCTTTTTGTGTCAAGATATTGTTTATTCCCTTGAACCAAGTTGATCATACTATTTATTGTTTCATTATTGAAGCACTGCTTTGAAATCAATATGGAGGAGCTTGGGTGAATTTTGATAAGCATTTGTCCATATGCATAATCTTTTGATATTAATGATGGAAATGGGCGAGTGTACAGTTCCAAAGTAGTTACTTATATTTTAGTAGCAAATGTTTTCTTAATTTTTCCACATTTTTCACACTTAGCAGTTTTGTATTAAATTGATTCTCAATTTATATCTATTGGGTCATATTAACTTGGACTTATGAAATGTTTTTTATGGATGGTTTGAGATGGAAGTCAGTGTTATGAATAATATAGGTTGTAGATAAGGAATCAAACTTAACCAAATTTTCTAATGCATGTGGTACTTAATAACAAGATGGCCGGCAGATGCAATAACTCTTTAACTGATTTGGCTTATGTTTAATGGTTTAGGATTATATTAAGTCAATTTATTTGGAGTTTGTGAGCCTAAGGTTATTTTTGTGTGCTGTTTATAGAGGATATGTACCCAAGGGAAATAGAAGAGCGTGTATACACACACACAATAATATTTATATATTAAATAAGTATTATATACTTATATATACTTATATGTAACCAAACTTATAATCATACTTATCAAATACTTTATATGCATTGTTTCATTTGAGCCAAAAACAATGCCATGAGGTAGGGAATATAATTAGCATATTACCACTGAGGAAACTGAGGCTCAGCAAGAGTAAGCAATTAATCTGCCTGATTTCACAGAGGTCTACTCATTTCCAAAGTTATACATGCTATTTTTCATTGACTTCCTGCTTAAGATATCAAGCAGTTCAGAAAAATTCTATCATATTAATAATCTATTGTCAGAGTTGACAGTTTTAAGATATACATGATCTTAATCTATTCACTAGAAAATCATGGTCAGTCTTAGTTCATGGTAGAACCTTAACCTTAAACATCAAGAACCAGCTTGTCAGGAACAAGGTATCATAAAAGAGCAACCTGCTTGAAGGAATTACCAGAGTATGGTGGCAAATTTTGATATGGGTTTTTAAAGTTGCTAATTATATTATTTAACTCACTAGCTCATGCCCTGTAGGGATGAAACACATTAAAATTACTGTACTCTGAGTATTATTGTGGTGAGCAAATGGCAAAGACACATTTCCTTGGGATGTAATTTTTTCCTTTATACAAACAATATTCTCCTTTATTGAATGAGAACAGATGGATGAAGCTTCAATATAAATACTTATTGCCCATAGTAATGGATGATTTTATGAGACATTCAAATTGGACTTAAACAAGGGTGTGAGTTAGTATATCTGCTTAGCTTGATATTTTTATTCTGACAATAAGAATTTCTATGAGAAAGGGTGAAGCTGAAAGGGCAACTGAGACCCCTTTGAGTGAATTAGTATTCCTATTACATTACCCGTGTGGATAATATTCTTTACCTCTTATGTGACCCTTACAAATTTAATTAAGTGTGATGGCTGGCCAGCATGCAGATTATTTCTGCTGTAGAAAAACTTGAATGTTTTCTGCCTATGGACAAAATATTTGTGGAAATTCCTGTTAATTTATTTCACTTACCCAAATTTTCTAACTTGAGGTGTTAAAGTAGAAGAACAAATTATATCTGTTGCCTTGCTATTATGTGGTTCATGTCTATTAACAGTAATTCAGAAATGTGTGATAATACTGTATGATCAAGGCTATTGGAGATATTTTATAAAATGTGCTTTTAAAGATGTTTCATTTTAAACAAACTTGATATATAAAAATTAGATGGAGGTTTTATTTTTTAATTGAATTTATTTCTCTTCTCTCCACCCGACTCCTCGTACAAAATTAGGGATCATATTCCTTAAAGTAAACTTAAAAAAGAACCACAGCTAATCCATGTAATGAGGTACATTTTTACTAAGACATCAACACTTGGATGTTTTCTATTGAATGCCTAGTTCTAGTAGAGTTTGTTTTCTCCTCTGAGCAAATCCTATTCTTCTCAGCATCTTGGCGCATAATATTGCACTTACAGTATACTTAACTACATTTGATGATTTTGAGTTATGATATCCTTCTGAACCAACCCTTCCTACTGCCATAGAAGACTCTATATGGCTCTGGAAAAATCAACTAGTGCTGCAGTGTCTCCATTTCCCCATCTATAAGAAATTATTAACAACACCTTCACTGTGATGACCAGCAAGTACTGTATTTAGAGAAGCTGTGTGAGCTCTAAATTTTGCATTATTATTTTTGGAGCCTCACCCTATTCTAGACCCACTGGCTGCCTTGCTGTCTCTAGAACACACCAGTCTTCCTTAGAGATCTTCCAGATACCTACATGCCTCACTCCTTTATTTTCTTTATGGCTCTGCTCAAATATGACTTCATTGCAGAGGCTTATTTCTGTGGTTCAACATAAAATGACCCACTATTCTCAGCTACATTCGTTTTTATCTCTTTAGCCTGCTTTATTTTGCTTTACTATCATGCAATATTGATTGTTTATTTTCTTCCCACTAAAGTACTAGCTCCATGAGGGCAGAAATTTTATCTTATTTGTTTATTGCCACATCTTTAGAAGCTATAGTACATGTATGTAAATGAGTGACTAAGTTAGGCTAGGAGTAGAATATCTGAGTCCCAGTCCTTCTTCACTATATTAACATGGAAAAACTGTCAATTATTTTTGCATTTCATTTTTCTCACTTGTAAATAAAGGTCAATATAAATTTTTATTTTTCTCTCAGTATTTGGAGGAGGAGAAACTTACTTATGAGCACCTACTGCTGGGCATGCATTGCTACAAGTTACTTCCATAAATTATCTAAGCTCTATATCAAGTCGATAAATGGATATTAGTATTCCCATTTTACAGATTAAGAAACCAAAGCTAGAAGAGTTTGTGACACTTGTAAAATCTAATATAAGAAAGTATGTGAAATAAATATTAATGATATAAAAGTCTTTTTTATTATAGGATACTTATAATCATCAAACTAGCAAAGAAATTAATGAATAGCTATTTGGTATAAAACCATTCTATAGTTTATTAGATGGAAATGATATTTGGTTAGGTTAGTTTCTCCATTTTTATAACTTTATGCATGGACAAGGAATAAATAGGACAAAAATAATTTATTTGGCTATATTACCATTGGTACTTCCTATTGAAAGTTTTAGGGTTACTACTTTTTATAGAGATCTGTTACAACTTGAGATCAATAATTCCCTAAACATTCTCTAAACAGACTTTTTATAGTATAATTTTTTCAGACCCACTTAATTTTTTTTTTCAGTGAAGGACAAATGACCACAACTATTTTGATGGTACTTTGAAATTAATTTCTACCTTGTATACTTCTGAATAATTTTAAATTATAGAATGTATATGTGTAGGACATATACTATACTCAGGATACAGACAACCTTTGATAAGCATATTGACTTATAGGCCTTTTGTAATATCTTAAAAAGCTTTCTAATGTCTGTAGCACAAGGTTTGACGAATGTTCAAGAAACTCTTAGATGGAAAATGCTTCTTATACCCAAGCCTTTTTGGCCAATTCAGATACCTATATAAGAGGTCTGGAAATTCTTTTAGTCAAAGAAGAGGTCACAGAAAGCTCTTTCAGAGAGAATTTTCAAATTTAAGTGGGGAGGAAAACACAAAATAAAATTCTCTATAGAAAACCATTTAAATGACAAGATATCTGAATTAGTCTCTCACAAAGGCTTATTGGGTAGAAAGGGGAAAATTGTGGTCTCAGTGAACTGAGTAAAAAGGAACTATTTCTCATTCTAAGTGCTTTATATTTCACATCTCTTTATTAAAAATTTGGAAGAAATAATTATAACTGGGCCTAGAGCCATTTAGAAAAACTGAATGATTAATTCTTATTGTTTGTTTTTTTATACCAAGCCAAAATATTTTATTCTATTCACCTAAATGGCTTTAGGCCAAGCAAGCAATATGGTAAATGAAAAGTTTGTCATGTGGAAAGATCTTTAAAAATTAAGCAATTTTTTCATTCTTAATAATTAATTTTAAGAAACCCAGAGATCTTGTTTTAGGTATATTGACAAAATTGAATTATCTTTTAGTCTTGACTCTCCAGTCTTAAAATATATGGGAAAGTTCATTAGAAATGCACATATGATTTCCATTGATTTCTTTGAAGAAGGTATTGAGATGCTTTTTAGTTTCTGTGCTACTGATCTTAGGTCTGTCGCTTTGGACATGCTGTTTCAGATCCTCTGGGGCCGGTTTAAATGAAATTGGCCAAGTGAAAATGACAAGAAGAAATGCTTTTTATTCTCCTCTAGTGTTAAAAAAAAAAAAAAAGGTGGTGGGGACATGAGATGAATGAAGGAAATGAGTACCAGGCATCAGGCAAAGGGTGGGTACAAATATATTGCTTTATTTTTCTGATAGAACAAATTGGTCATACAAGAAACTTTTGATATCTGTCTATTACTTTACTTAATTATTCACTTGATGAAGGCGGTGTGAAATAGTATTTAGTAAAGATGAAAAAAACTATTTTATTAAGTGAAAAGGAAAGTAAGTATTTGCCATACTATCGTATATTTATTGAAATACTTGTTCTGGTGTTCATTAGAAATTTGCAGCTACACGTACTGAGTGTCAATTAAGAGGAGGAATAAAGTGAAGGTAAGATAGGATAGGGATGGGTGTGTGTATATGTGTTTGTGTAGGAAAAAGTGATTTAAACTATAGTTTTAGAAAATGGAAGAAGGGAACTAGATCCAAGTGCATATGCACCTATTTTCTATACAATGATAATGTATTGAAAACTTAAATAGAGGAAACATCTATTCTGGAGACATTTTAATGTAAACTCATCAGCTAACTCTGGCCTGTGGACTAATCAATACGTTACCCTTATGATTTGAAAGGAAAATATGCTTGGCCAGCAAGGATGCTTTAGGAAACAAAACCAACCAAACAAAAATGAAAGGAAAGTTCACATTGTTTTTTTTTTTCTTATCATACCTTGCTTTTTCCACGAACAGCAGTATCCTAGCAGTTTTTATCTGAAACATTAGCCTGGCCCAGTAGGTGTCAGATTAGATATACATTACTCCATTATCTTGGTATACTACTCTGCATCAAAGGATCTATGGACTTGGTGAAAGAGAATAAATAAAGGATATCTCTTTTCAGTTTTAGAGTAGCACTTTTAACATTAAGAAAAATCAATAACTGAATTGACTGCATTCAGTAGGGAGCATTATTGTTTCCCATAATGTATCTAATGCATATCATTACCAGAGTAATCACATTATTATCTGCCTCTGCCTTGATGCTTGCTTGGCTAGATATGAAGCTAGAGCTATTTGTAAAGTAAGGTTTTCTCCTCTTTTGCAAAATTGCTGCAAATTGTATTCTTCCCATTTTCTTTATTAGTTGTTTGAACCATCCAGAACCTCTGAATTCAGATTAAGTGGCTTGGTTTGTTGTGGTTATTATTTTTGTCCTTCAGGATTTCTTATTGTCTCTCTTCAAATTAATCTCACCTTTAGGAAATAGGACAAACCATTTGTGGTTCATTGTATTGTCTGGCGTGGAAGATGGGGGAGCATAAACTATATGTGGGAGTGGTTTTATGTTTCTGAGACATCTTTTAAAGTCATTAATTGCAGAATGATGCTGGAATATGTTTCACATGGTTTTGCGTTCCAACACTCCAATGCAGGGGGCTTAGTCTAAAAACAATGAAGAGTATCTCGAGACTAGAATATATTGTTTTTTTTCTGTCTTTGATTTTAAAGGGATAAAAGATATGCCTCTATTAATATTTAGAGACGCGTTTAACTTAGTTTAACTATTTCATCGATAAGGTTCATGATATTTAACTAGTTAAATTGTGTGAGCCTTAGTTTTTAGTTGTATAGTTGGAGTTATACTAAATTCCATGGTACCTCTTTTTGTTGGAGATTTAAGACAATGCATGTAAGGTACCTGGCCAAGAAGAGCACAAGAGGAACTCTTCCAGGTGACAGTATAACAAAAGTGGTGTATATTACAAGTGGCAATATAATAAAAGGTCAGTGGAACAGAAAAAACTCCCCAAAAGATGACTGAAATGAATTCATATGGAATATGTTTTTTCCGGGAATTCTTTATACTTCAGTACTGAAATTGCTGATATCTGGTTAAAGGGATAAACAGTGGGAAGGGAAAATAAATAGAATGATTTAAAAATATGAACCTCCGAATGTACAGGATACAATTAGGGCTTCTCAAGTACTCGACATTGCAGTCAAACTGAGATGACTTTGCATTATACGGGAAATAAAGGGAATATGCAGCTGGACTAATTCATCGGCCTGGCTGAGAGGCTTCAGAGAATGAGAAGACAGCTTTGTTTGGTAAAATAATTTTTTTTCAGGACAAATTGCTTTTTCTCTGGACTTTTGATCCCTCATATCTCATTTCACTTGCATACTAAGGATAGTGTTTCTTAAGGGCAGATTTCAGAGTTTTCTAATCAGAAATACAAATCACACATCTCTCTCCCTCCCTCCCTCTTTTCCTTCCTTCCTTCCTTCCTTCCTTCCTTCCTTCCTTCCTTCCTTCCTTCCTTCCTTCTTTTAATATGATGCTCCCTCCCTCCCTCGCTCCCTCTCTCTCTCCCTCCCTTCCTTCCTTTCTTCATTCCATAGGCCTGTCCAAGATATAGATGATAATTGATCTCAAGAAATTTGAACTTTGGCAACAAACTACTTTATGCTTACTTGGAAGTAATTATTTAGTTACATACAACCACTTGTCCATTCAATTTGTGGAATCAGATTAAGTCATAAAGCTGCCAATATGTTCCATATTCAGTTCTCTCTATATATTATGGAAAGGTAAATAAAGTACTTGGGAATGAAAAACCTCTTTGATTTCAGAATTCAAGTGTATTGCTCAATTTGGAACTGGCAAGGGATGCAGATGGACAAAGGAAATGAATGTAGAAAATGGATGTTCTAATTTTCCTTCTAGTCCATATGGAGAAATTTAAAAGAATCATGCTTAGGATTTCTAGAACAGCCAGTGGAACTTGCAATATGATGAGCAGACATTACTAGGATGTGTAGGAAAGGCTTTTGCTATGATTCTTAACTTTTAATCTATGTTCCACTGTAGTTTTGTGGTGTGAATATATTTATTTATGTTATTATATGTTACATATATAAAATATATTCAATATACTTTAAAATATATATTAGACATTTAAAAATATATATTAAGTTGTATACAATACAACTAAAAATGTAACTGTAGTAGAAGTTACATTTTAGAATTTCTCAATCAAGTTTGCAATATATGAAAATGAAAGTATAAGAGAATATATTTGTGTGTGTATGTGTGTGTTTTTTACTTGTTTTGTTTAATTTATTTGTTATTTTCCTGAGGAAAGTGTTTCAACAGATGCAGCAGATTGATAGTAAATGGTCTTTCAACCCAGAACAAAAATGTAACAAGTAACTCTAATCAAGTAAACTTAGCCTCTGGTCAGTGAGAAAATTCAGTTGTTTTGTCAAATTTCAAAGTCAATAGTGGCCACTCCAAATTTGACAATAGTCGTAAACCAACAAATCTGAACATATTCTCAAAGATCAGAAATTCTTTCAGTCTAACACAAATATTTCAGAATCTGGGAGGGGAAAAAAGGTGAATCAAAACCTCAAAGAGAATTAGAATGTTTCATGGTAGATACATGAAACCTACTTCAAAAAAAAAAAAAGGGGGAAAGTTACCAAATATCAGTAACAAAGTTACTACTGAAGATAATGATTTTCAGTAATTTGGTTTTAACGTTCTTGTACTTATGAGTGACATATTTATTTTGTATTTACCTAATGTAGCTAATGCATATCATTCAATGGAAGTATCCCCAGAATTAGGAACTCCATTGTTTAAAGGCCTTGTCATCTAAAATTCCCAGGACCAAAGGCCTCAAAAGGCATTGTCAGTTTTCAGTGGTTAAAAATTCTACTTTTGCTATCAGACACATGTACGTCCAGACTCTGACTCAGTCAGTCTGCATGAGACAAGTACCTTTTTATTTTCAGAAACTCAGTTTCCTCATTTTTGCAACAGGTATATTCATAATGCCTGTTTCATGGTATTTAATTATCCTTTTAGGATAGTTACCCTTCTAGGATAATTAAAAAATTATAGGATAATGAAAACACTGCAGCTAGTGACTAGAATAGAGTAACCATTGAATGTTCCTATTATAGTATAAAATATAATAGCTAACATAGCTATTATGAATCAATGTTTTGGTTTGGACTGGTTAACTCATTTGTTTAATAACGAGATTACAGCCTTACAGAAATCCATATATAGAGTCCACATATTTTTATGAAGCATCTATTCTATGTAAGTTACTTGGCTGGTTTTATAAAATAAGAAAATTAATATGACATCATCCCTTTTATTATGTAACTT
The DNA here is from genome assembly GCF_000325575.1 of Pteropus alecto. Lineage (NCBI taxonomy): Eukaryota > Metazoa > Chordata > Mammalia > Chiroptera > Pteropodidae > Pteropus > Pteropus alecto. The sequence goes on along the minus strand of NW_006433716.1, from coordinate 2,211,356 downwards.
ATAATGAAGCAGGGGATAAAGTGGTTATTCACAAGTAACTATAATATAAGGTAAAATTGCGATAGTCAAAATCAAGTAGGAAAGCAGTGTTCTGGTGGTAAGAAGAAAAAGGAGATACCTCTGACTTATTGGAAGGCAATCAATAAACTATAACTATCATATTTACAATAGTTATTGCTTACTCCAAATTCAAATCATTCTTGCAGAGCTAAATAAATAGGTCTTTTAAAATATAGAAGTATCACAAAATGATTTATTAAACCTATTAACAGCATTCACATGAAATCTCTTTTGTTAAAAATAAATAGAGAGGAAAGTGAAAGAAAAACTATTGGTATAAAGTTAAGACTATGACTATATTGTGCTTAAGGCAAGTAGAACTCATTGAGAAGAAATCTGTGACTGATTAAAATAAGAGCTAGCCTATTAATCATACAATACATTAGATAATAAATTGTGGTTGTTAACTTGATATGCGCCATTGAACATGGAGAAAAATATCACATAGGCAGACAAGTGCATCAATGTATAACGATCTAATAGTTTGTGGATATATTCTTTTTGTAAATATGTCTGCGGTATATCCAGTGTCTTACTGAATTGCCCTGTAAAATAAGGTTATGCTTTAAGTCACAGAGATCAATGTTGCAGATTTTTCAACACTAAGAAAAAAATCATACATTTTATTAGAAGAAATGGTGAGATAGAAATGAACATTTTTCACTCAGAATGTGTCATGATATTTCATTCAGTTTTCTAAAGGAGCTCTGAAGATGTTAGATTAAAAAAGATGTTTCAAAAAAAGAAAAACCAATGACATATTCCACTGACAGGTAATCATATGAACTAATTTCAAGGACCAGTTTAAACCACGAACAAGAATATTTAACTGTCTGTGCTGTATAGATCTAGTGAGCATACCCTGAAAATGCGCTGATAGCACAAATGGGAGAGAATAGAAAAAATGCCACATTCTGTAGACCATTACATTTTATAGAAAATAATGATAAACTTTAAAAAATGTTTGTTTTAGTAGATATGAAAATTTAATATTTAACTGATTGTTAAACATAGTTTTGACCTCTCTCATATTTTCAACTTGCTTTGACAAAGTAACATATATCAACAACTTACACCAAAGTTTCATTATGAGTATGGTCTTTACCTGTGCTATCCAATGTGGCAGCCACAAGCCACATGTGGCTATTGTATACTCGAAATGTGGCTAGTTTGAATTGACATGGGCTTTAAGTATAAAATACACATCAAATTTCAATGCCTTAATTAAAAAAAGAAAAATATCTCATTTGGATATTTAATAGAATGTATCAATTATACCTGTTTTAAAAAATATTTTAAAATATGGCTTACATTTTATATCTGTTGGATAGTGTTGTTTAATGGGATTCATGAAATAAACCACTGATAAAGGAAATAAAATTCTGAACAAAGTATCTTGATCTCCTCAGAACTATATAAAAATGGTTCATTTTCTTACCATAAAACTCGTTTAAGTTGTGTATAAATAGTTGTATGTAAATCATATAATTCAAAATAAGTTATTTATTAGAAAAAGGCACAAGAATAATAGATTATAATTATAAATGTATAGAAAGATAACATTGCAAAATCAAAAATACTAACATATATTTAGTTACACATTTGTTATCTGAAGGGAAAATCCTGTCTGTGGTCCTGCAACCATATTAATATAGATATTTGCTTACAAAGAACACTCTTCCTTCAGATAGTTTGAGAGTTTGTGGAAAATTTGTTTTCTCACTGAAGAATTTTAAATGGAATCAATGCAAATCAATTATACAAGAATCTTTGCCCAAGCCCCTCCATCCATCCCCATAAAAACAAGAGAAAACAAAACAGTACTCTTTCTCCCACAATAAGGCTGTATAAACCATCTGTTCTTTTTCCTTTTCTTTTTTTTCAAGGAATATATTTGCCAACAGGGGGGTCAATTAATGAGGGAAGCCCCAAATACAGTCATAAGCAAGAGCAACACAATAGTGACTTTCAGGATTTTTTGCTTTGGAGTACTACAATTGTCTGCCTTCGTGTTGATAACTTAATAAATCAATCTTTATTGCCTGAAAGAGTTTATATATAGATCTCAAAGTAAATCATTTATGCTTTCATTTGCATTTTTTAAGATTAGTCCTTCATTTATATTTTTAAAATACTATGCCTCTTTCAGGAATTATCTCCATATAAATTCAGAATGCAGTAGTTGTTCCCTGAGGCAGGAAGCCATCATATACCAGGAGTCACAATCAGACGGGGATGCATTCTGGTGTTTTGCATGCCTGTGTGTATGTGGGGGCGGGGGGAGGTGGTGGTGGTGTATTATCTCAATTTGTGTCCTGTCCTGTGGAAGGTGTCTGTAAGAACCACCATTGGGCTTTGCTGTGTGCTTCAGATCTGAGGATTAATCTCCAAGGACCTGGAAAAAAAAAATGCAACTTTCGAAAGTTCAAAGCAGAAACAGCTTGTGGATTCTAAACTTGTGCTGTACAATATGGTAGCCAGGTGCCTCGTGTGGCTATTGAACATGTGGAATATAGGTACTGTGACTGAGAAACTGAATTTTTAATTTTATTTAGCTTTAATTAAGGTAAAGTAAAACCTGACACCAGATTCAGTGGTTGGAAAACTTTAAAGCATGTTTAGGACAACTTTGGATTTAGTTTTTCACCTTTTTTTGGTATATGAATACATATGGTACATTTTATGATATATGAATGCAGATCAAATATTTCTAATCAAATTTCAAATTGAGATGTACTGAAAGTATAATACAAGCCAGATTTAAAGACTTAATACCTAAATAAATAATTCATTAATATTTTATATAGATTACATGTTGAAATGACATTAGTTTGCATATTTGGTTGAAATATATTATTAAAATTATTTTTACGTGTTTTCAAAATTTTTGTTAATGTGGATACTAGAAAATTTTAAATTTTAAATGTGGTTTACATTATATTTCTAATGAACAGTTCTGTCTAAACCAAAGAGGAAAACACATGGAAATATCCTTGAGATACCAAGATCATAAATGGGGTGTCGTGACAAGAGTGAGAAACTAATTACGAGATGGTAAGAGTAGGTGGCAAATAAGAGACAGATCCTACACTGACCTTACTGTGTTGGCAGATGGGTAGCATGTAATGCCTAAACTGGTTTAAGGGTTCAGGATTGAAAACATGATTTTTCAGCTTTTTTTTTTTTAATCTCATAATCAAAACAATTATGTTGTTGCCTTAATAATTTTAATTATATTTATAATTAAATATAAATATTTATAGTCTACGTCCATGCTATCCTGAACAAGCCCGATCCCGTCTGATCTCGGAAGCTAAGCAGGGTCGGACCTGGTTAGTACTTGGATGGGAGAGCACCTAGGAAGACCAGGTGCTGTAGGTGTAAAAAATAAAAAAGTTAAGGGATTGTAAGCTGACAAGGTCCTTGCCATCTGTGAGATCAACCAAGGGTTGCCTTGTCTAAAAAAATTAAAAAATAAAATAAATATTTATAAATATAAATTAAACAATTTTAATTATATAATAGTTTTATTTTAAAAAAGTGTTATTGCATTTCCATCTCCTTTTTGCCTCCCACATGGTACCGAGTGCATTACATAAAGATATTGAAAGGATTTTACCACAATCAACCCTTAAAATAAAATACACCAGAATTATAGGACAGGAAAAAGAATGTTAAGCAAAAGTTCATTTCCAAGAGTAGAAATCTAATGAAGCAGTCATATGAGCCACTTTGTTATGTAAAATCTGTTTCATAAACTAAGTATTAGATTGATTAATCCATTGGACAGTTTGCAACAAACTGTATTAAATTATGTTCACCGTGGAAGTCCTAGTACCCTCATGTTGAAGTCAAATAGCCTTCCTCTCCACGTAAGTAAGATGCAGGCTCACTGTAGAAAAATCAGAAACACCAACAAACAAAAAGGAAAAAATAATAATCACTTTTAACCTATACCACCCAGAAATAATGACTGTAAATTTGTCTTGCATCTTCTTTCAAGGAGAGACAGTTGGTTTTTAGACAGAGTTTGGTGTGTTTTAATAAGCACTGCATCACAAACTCTGTGTTTACTACTTTCACCCTTTTCTTTGAACTGTCTTTGGACTGTTTTTATAGTCCAGACTGAGGTTATCGGTAATAGAAACAACTTAATAAATGATGTCTTGTTGGCTTGAAAATGTTATTCACATAGATTTCCAAAATGCCAAAGATAAAACCAGGAAGTTTTTATTTACTAGAAAATCTTGTTGAACATTTTCTGACACTATTAGTAAGATAAAGAGAGTGCAGATGAAAGAAAACATGAATTCTGAGTCCTGAAGAGCCTGTGGTTATTAGTACTTTCAGCAGAAATCATGAAGGGCCACCTCATCAGGCAGATTGATGAAGCCTCATTAGGAAAAGGCTTAAAGTGTTTTGAGACTCATGCTTCACAGAAAGCCCTGTAATGGTCCAAAGTGGATGCTAGACAAATATGCCTACCTGCCAATGCTGCCCTTTGATTGGAAGGAGTTCTTGTTTTCTCTTTAAGAGGAAGATGTGCATGCAAGTGTAAAATCACTTGGCAGTTTTAGCAGTGCTACATCTGGGAATGCAAACCCACAGAACTGAAGGTAGTCAAACTCGTTGAGATGAAGTGAAATGCAAAGTATTCTTAGTCTATCCTTCAGATATTTATTTCCATTCCCTGAATGGCTCAGTATAATATTTCAGAACCCCTCCGTGTTTATTGATTTTAAGACTATTAAGTACCTGAATACCAACATTTCTACTGCCCCTTACCCAATTCCTACCTTATTCTCATCATTAGAGTAACTTAGGGGATATACTGCAGTCTTTGATCTCTGAGGTAATTTCTGGATTTAGATCAATGCCAAAAGTTCAGACAACTGTTAGGAAGTTTGGGGTTTCTTCAGGTTTCTGGTCCAATTGGCAATAAGGCAGGCTGGTGGAGAATTGTCAACCAAGCTCCTCTGAGGTACAAGGTGAGGTACCAAGAAGTGCCCTTGAACTAGGTTTCACACTAAGAATGTATGCACTTGATTTGAGAATTTGATACTTATTCTAATTCTGATCTAAACAGAATTACCAAACAATGTTAAGGTAGCCTTTCTTTCATGGCAATGTTGAACATCAAACTGCAAGAGATTTTAAAGATGAGGACTGAAGTTAAGGTAGACAGTATGGTAGACATAGTCTATGTGGTAGTATTAAGAATATTTAGAGTATACTCAATTCCAAATAACTGCATTCATCAATGTTCTCATTTACATATTGGTACTTTCATCCAACTAATATTCATCTTTTCTGTGCCAGGTATTGCAAAGAGCTCTGTGAACAAACAGCAGACATGATTTCTGACCTCTGGGAATCAGACATTAATTCATAGTTGTAAAATATCCCTAATTCCTACAAAGCAAAGAAAAAAATAATAATGGATGATGATTCAGTATAGTTGGAAGTGCTAACATAATGTGGGGATTCAACAAAATCTTCCTTGAGCAAGTGACATTTAAGCTCATGGAAAGTTTTGTGATGCATTGCTAGATGTTGGAAATATGAAGATAAATAAGGCCTAATCCCTGTTCTTGAGAAGTGTATGTCTAGGAAAGAGACATGCAAATCAGTAATAATAGTCTTCTGTGAAAAATGCTCTATAAAAGCATATGCGTTGTAGTAAATCCTGCAGATTGTGGGTAATTAATTTTGTCTGACCATCTCAGGAAAGGCTTTATGAGATGAGATTACTTTAGATGTGGGTTTTGAAAACTGAGAAAAATTACCAAGCAATCAAGATAGGGAAGAATATGGCAAGTAATGACTTATTACCAAGAGTAAGAAAGAGCCCAGTGTGTTTGTCAAACCCTAAGAAGGGAAGGCTCAAAGGCAGTTGATCAAAGGTGAGATTATATAGAGAGCAGGATGGTAAAATTTAAGGCATACCAAGTGTTGTGTGAAAGAGTTAATAGTTCTCTTTTAGGAGTGGAGGAGCCATTGGAGTATTTTAATTAGAAATTTGAAATCAATTTGTGTTTTTAGATTGATCATCTGAACATAAAAAGGAAGGATGGATTTGGCTTCTGGAGAGGCTGGACTCATGGACACTGATTAGGAAGCCATTGCAATAGAGAGGAGAGAAGGACTTCAACTGTGGCAGTAGCCAGGGAGATTTAAGAGATATTTAGGAGTGAAAATCAATGCTAATTGAAGAATGACTGGCTAGGATAGATGAAGGAGAGAGAGGATTCCAGAATACATTGAGATTTGTACCTTGTAGGTAATTAATGGTATTTACAGAGCCAGTGCTAGCTAGTAGAAAGTCTTAAGATTTGAGATCGGAATTCTGGCTTTACCACTAACCAAGTAAACACTTGAAATGTTATTTAAACTCACCAAACCTCAGTTTTCTCATCTATGCAAAAATGATTTTAAATAATTTTGTAGGATTTGTGGAAAGATACTTATGAAAATGCTTGGCAAAATGCCTTGCCTATAATCTACATTCAACACATATTTTTTTCACAAGGACTGAAGGACTGAAGGATACTTTGGATTAGGATGAATGTAAGATAATGAGTTCAATTTTATGCATGCTGACTTTAAAGTTGGTATTTTATGTGGAGACGTATATATCCAGTATGTATTCAGAAATAGAGGTGGAGAACTTGGGGGGTGGTGGTGAAAATACAAGCCTAAGAACTTGGAGATGAAACTATTTAGGTGATAGTTGAAATCAAATGAGATTCTACCAAGTATAAATTAAGGAAAGATTTCTTGAAGTGAAATCTCTGGTGCTCAGTATCTAAATAATTAGAGTAGGAAGAAGAGGAATGAAACAGTGGAAATGAGACCAGAACCTGCCTAGGACAAGAGGAGTACTTTAAGAAGGGAACTCTGACAAGTCTTAGAACTGACAAGTAACTTGAGGAATAAAGAGACTTCTTTTAATATAACAGATAAGTGATCACTGACAATCTTGGAGCAGTTTCCATATGGTGGTGAGGAGCAGAATGCAGATTGTGGTGAATTGAGGGAAGAACAGAAAATGAAAAAATAATTATGAAATATAGAATTCCCTTTTAAGAAATTTGGCATGGAGGATTGCAATGGTCATTAGAAGTGGTACGGGATGAGGAAAAGAGGCTTTAATTTATGGTAGTAGACACTGAGTATTGAGGAAGAGGAGGTAGATAAATGATGGTAGATAAATAATGAAGGGATGTTCTAGAAGAGGCTACAAGTTAGGAAATGTAAACCACAAAACAATTAATCTGCCTTGGAAGAAGGTACAAATTCTCCGAGTCAGAAAGAAATAGAATAAAGTTAGAAAGACTATTAATATTTGAACATTAAGAAACTTTCAATGTCAATCCAGCTGTTATATCTTGTTAGCTAATATTTTTTGTGTCCTAATAACTTATGTTTTAAGTTCTTTAATTATATTGGCTAGCACCTTTTAATATTATCTCTAGGTAAAATGAATTATTAAATTTTCACTCAGTACAAGCTAAGTGAAATCTCACCTCTGTCCTCTTTTTCCAGAAAACAAAACAAAACAAAACAAAACCCAAATTTGGAAAATACTGATTAATAAAGTAGCCCCAAGAATGACTGGATCTCAAAAATTGCACTATCTGTACCAGGATCTTCAACTGTCAGAGAAATATGTTCCCCTAATGATTTGTATAACCTAGGGAAATGTTAGAACTAAATATCATGCGATATTTAGGTTGACGTTGGGATGTTGGGGTATATGTTAGCTCCTAACATGTAATTATTACAATAATGAAATGATTCGTATTGTTTCACTATTGTTATAAATGAGTTTTTGGTTGAGAATTTGCCTGTTGAAAAGCTATTTTTACATATCCTTGTTCTTTTTTATCTTAACTGTTAACTCGGGCTTAGATTAGGATTGTAAACAATTAATTTTGTATCGTTTATGTTTGAAAACAAGTAACACGGGACCTTTCCAAGTAGATGAACACATAATTTAACTAGATCATCTTCATTTTATTGCATTATAAACACATTAGAAACACAAAACAACCAGCCTCTACTCATAATGGTGATTCTAGAAATGATAAAGACCACATTCTAGATTTATATTATAAAACAATTGCAGTAAAATTTGCAGATAGAAGGGTCACACATTTGATATGAGATGAGAAGTGAACCCAAAGCTGATGAGAAGTGAACCCAAAGTAAGCATCTCAAATAAAAGCTTTCAAAGGACTAAGACTATGTAGAACAGGTTGGATTTTTAGGTATCTTAATATTATAGGTATTTAACAATATTGCTGGCTGCTACTCTCAGCCCACTTTTATATTTTAATTTTACCATAAGTAGGGATCTTTAGTATTCTATCTTTGTTCTTCAGCACTTCTTTTCTACCTTTTACCTAGATGATCTCAAACATATTTTCAGATTCACTACTTATTTTGTTCAAGTGCTTTGAAATATGTTTCATTAGCCCTGATCTTGCTATATTCATATATGTAAATCTAAACACGGATATCTGTATTTAATGCACCAACAGCATTGATACTTAGTATTTTCAAAACTGGACTTGAGCCCTTCTCATCAACCTTACTTGTCCTCCTGCTTTTCCTACTTTAATGAAGGATGCAACCAAGCACCAGACACTTAAGATGGGAAGAAATCACAGTCACCATCCAAGTAAAAGTCAAAGTCAACATGTTGTATTTCATTCTAGGCTTTCTTTAAGCATGGCATTTGTTTGTTTAATTTTTTAAAAGTTTATATTTTTATTTTTTTTAAATTATAGTTGACATATAATATTATATTAGTTTTGGGTGTACAATGCAACTATTTAATATTTCTATAACTTATGAAGTAATCACTCTGATAAATCTGGTACCCATTTGACACCATACATAGTTCTTACAATACTACTGACTATATTCCTCATGCTATACTCTACATCCCCATGACTATTTTGTAACTACCCATTTATACCTCTTAATCCTCTGCCCGCTTCACCCATCCCCTCATCTCTCAATCCTGCAATCATCAAAATGTTCTCTGTATCTATGAGCTTGTTTCTGTTGTTTGTATATCCTGTTCTCTAGATTCCACATATAAGTGAAATTATGTGACATTAGTCTTTCTCTGTCTGACTTATTCCACTTACACAGTACCCTCTAGGTCCATCTCTATGTTGCAGATGGAAAGATTTCAGTCTTCTTTATGGGCGAGTAGTATTCCATTTTATATATGTACCACCTCTTCTTTATTCATTCATCCACTGATGGTCACCCAGTAGCCTCCATATCTTGGCTGTTGTAAATAATGCTGAAATGCACATATGAATGCATATGTCCCTTGGAAGTTGTGTTTGGAGTTTCTTTGGATAAATACCCAGAAGTGAGATTGCTGGGTCCTTCTTGGTCTCTTGTTATAACCTTTGTTTTAAGGCCTAATTCATCTAGTATTAGCATTGCTACCCCAACTTTGTTTTGTTTGTTTTCATTTTAATGAAATATCTTTTTCCGTCCCTTTACTTTCAGTGTATGCGTGTCTTTCAATCTGAGGTGAGTATCTTGTAGGCAGCTTATGTAAAGGTCTTGTCTTTTTATCCATTCAGCCACCCTGTGTCCTTTGATTAGAGCAATTAATTCAATCACATTTAAAGTAAATGTTGCTAGATATGTAGTTATTGTCATTTTATTTTTCATAATTTAGGTTTTTTTCTTCTTAAAGAAGCCCTTTTTAACATTTCTTGTGATACTGGTTTGGTGGTGATAAACTCCTTTAGTTTTTTCTTGTCTGCGAAGCTCTTTATCTACCCTTTGATTCTAAAATGATAGCTTTGCCAGGTCACCTTGATTGTAGGTCCTCTCTTTTCATCACCTTGAATATTTTGTGCCAGTCCCTTCTGGCCTGCAAAGTTGAGAAATCAGCCTACAGTCTTATGGGAGCTCCCTTGTAGGTAACTAACTTCTATTATCTTGCTGCTTTTAAGGTTCTCTCTTTGTCTTTAAGCTGTGACATTTTAATGATGATGTGTCTTGGTGTGGGCCTTTGGTTTGATCTTATTTGAGACTCTCTGTACTTTCTGGGCTTGTATGTCTGTTTCATTTGCCAAGTAAGGGGGATTTTCAGTCATTATTTCTTCAAATAGGTTTTCAATTCCTTGCTCTCCTCTTCTCCTTCTGGTATCCCTATGATACAAATGTTGGTGTGCTTGATGTTGTCACAGAAGCCCCTTGAACTATCCTTATATTTTTGGATTTTTTTTCTTTTTGCTATTCTCATTGAGTATTTTCTGCTACCTTATCTTCCAAATCACTGATTTTATCCTCTTTCATCTATTATATTGTTGTTTCTTTTTAATGTACTCTTTTAGTTATTGTATTCTTTACTTGACTTTTTTAAAAAAAATATTTTCTATCTCTATTTTTATGTTTTCTATCTCTGTTAAAGTTCTCACTGAGTTCATCTACTCCTCCTTCAAGTTCAGTGAGTATCCTGAGTGTTTTAAACTCTGCATCTGGTAGATTGCTTGTCTCTATTTTAATTTTTTTTTTTTTTTTGAGCTCTACTGTGTTCTTTCATTCGAGACATGTTTCTTAGTCTCCCTGTTTTGGCTGCCTCCCTGTGTTTGTTTCTGTGCATTAGGTCAGACTGCTGTGTCTCCTGGTCTTAGTAGAGTGACCTTATGAAATATGTGTTCTGTGGGGCCCCGTGGTGCAGCCTCCCTGGTTGCCTGAGCTGGATGCTCCAGGTATGTATGCCCTACTGTTGTAGTTGAGTTTTGGTTGCTGTTTTCATGTTAATGGGAGGGTCTGACTCTCAGGCCGACTGAGTGTGAGGACTGGCTGTGACTACAATGGAGGAGCTGTTGTATAGGACCTAACTCTACAGAGCAGGATTTGCTTTAGCAGGGTTATGGTGCCTGCCAAATCTGCTCTTTGGGCATGTTGTTTGTGGAGGTAGCTGGGTAGCACTTGTGTTTGGCCCCAAGAAGCCACAGGTTGTGCCAGCCCTGGGGCCTCCTAGGAGGGGCACTACTGTAGGACTAATTCAGCTTCAGCCTGTTCCTTTCCCAGGGCCACCTGGCATGAGATACAAAGTGATTTGCAGATGTCTTCCACCTGCACTGGGCTGGAGTTGCCTGGGAGGGACTAAGCTGTGAACCAAGGCTAGCTGTCACTGCTGCCAGGCTTGGGCTTCTTAGTAAGAGATATGGGGCATATTGAGGCCAGATGCTGCTTGTATGGGATTTGTGAACCTTTAAGAGATTTTAGGAAAGTCTACAGCATGAGCCAAGACAGGCTGTTTGCATGGAAAAGCCACTGGAATCAGCTTGGGTGGGCTTGCAAGTTGGGTAGCGCGGAGTCTCAAGGACTCATCAGGGTGTGGAGTATGATGTTATCCAGGTCGATGTAGACTCAGATGTAGTGGCCACCTGGGTCTTTAAGCCAGCTGCGAAGGAGGGCTCAACAAAGGAACATTGGTGTTTGCCAGCCTTTCTGTCTGGGGGAAAGCTGCCCTTCCAGCCCTTGCCCTAAAGCCAGACAACTCAATTACTTCCCATATGTCCCTGGTGCCTTTCAAGCTGCTGCACCAGTGCTGGAGCTCAGAGTGAGTGATTCCACCAGCCCTTAAGAGTAATTCCTGAAGATGCATTCCTGGGACACCAGCAACCCTCTATCCATCTCACTTAGCTACAAACTCCCCTGGTTTTCACAGCCGGAAGTTGTGGAGACTTTTCTTCCTAGCATGATGCTTTGGGCCGGGGAATTCAGTGTGGAGCTGGCACCACTTGCTCCTACAGGGGGACTGCCACAGCTGAGATATCCCTTGTGATTTTCAATTGCCACACATGGATGTGGGGCCAGCCTGTATTGTGTCCCCATCCTGTATTGTGTCCCCATCCCTCCCATCTGTCTCAAGGTGGCTTCTTCTATATAACCTTAGTTATAGGACTTCCGTTCTGCTAGACTTCAGGTGATTTTTATTAATGGTTGTTCTGTTGTAATTTCATTGTGGTCATGAGAGAACTCAAGCAGTGTTTACCTACTCTACCATTTTGACCAGAACTTAAGCATGCCATTTGTTTTTAATAATTGCGCTCATAACATTTTAAAAATTTTTAAAAGAACTTTGGCAATTTAGAGTTACTTTTTACTTCCATGTCAATATTGGTAATTTTATCCTGCCTTCAGACATGGGAGCTCCTGATTCTTGGGCTTTTGGACTCCCGGACTTAGATCAGTGGGTTCTCCTGATTCTCAGGCCTTCAGACTTTGAATTGTATCACTGGCTTTCCTGGTTCTCCAGCTTGAAGATTTCATATTGTGACACATCTCAGTCTCTGTAATAATGTTATCCAATTTCCATAATAAATTTCCTGTTTTATATATATATATATATATATATATATATATATCCTATTGATTCTGTTTCTTTGAAGCATTCTGACTAATACAGGTTTTGGTAATGAAAGGTAATACAGGTTCTAGAGTAATAGAATTCTATTGAAATGGTTGTAGGGATCTCTGGTATTGACTTTCTAATCTGATTAGATTTAAAGATGATAATGGATATTTCTAATAGTAAAGAGATAACAGATAATTTATGGTGTGAACTATTTATAGAGGTATGTAAAATGACTGCTGCATTAGATACTCCTAATCAACCACTTATAAGAAGCAAAAAGTTAGGTGATTCTATATATTATACTTTGAAACATGTTTGGAAAACTAAGGAATGAAACAATGTTGATAGGCTCCTACATTGCTGGACAAAGTGAAGAAAGAAAAGGATGAGTTTAGGAATTCAAATTCCCAGCTCAAACCTTGTATATATGACCTAAGAGCTGGTAGGTGTACTCTGAGGAAAAGCCTTATTTCTAGTAGCTGAAGGAATGAAATTGCTGACAGTCAAACATAGGACCTCATTCTGCCATTGGCTGAAGTACAATGTAAGTTGGATTCCCAGCTTTGTTAGGTGTCTACTGTTAAAGTGAGGGCATTACTTAGGGAAGAGTGGATCCTGTAAATTGGGATTGGGATGTGTGAGAAAACACTGATGAAGTTGTGGACATTGAACCCTTAAATTCTGATGAGTCTTCTTTGTCAGTGGAGGAGATCTCTACACCCTCAGCAAAACTGGCTTTCTTAACCCACAGTGGGAGGGGTGCAGAAGAAAGACTTTCACCAATACTATGAAGAATAAATTTGTGAGGAGAGCCCAGCACCCTTGAAGAGCTCTATGATCACTCTTTGTAGGCCAGACCTCACAGTGGGAACCTCAGTCACTCAATTGGGAAACTAAACACATTTTAGTTTCATTTTTAATTCATGAAATTACTTACAAATATAATTTTTTACTTTTAAAATATTTGAAATATCTTGTATTATTTGTCATTAGTTTTAATTTTATTGCCTGTGATCTGAAATGGCTCTTCATGATTTTCATTCTCTGGAATTTGTTGAAATTTTCTGTTTGTGGCCTGTGTATTACATAATTATGTAAATACGTAATGCTAATCCTAAGATCTTATAAGCTTAATGAAATAAGCTTCCAAATGAAAGCTTTATGAAATACAAATTAGATGTGCCAAATTAGAGACATCTTTAATATTCTGAGATATTCCTGAATATTGACATCCACCTTTAAGGAAGAAAGAGGCTAGGGGATTATCCCTTTAAGTCTGTATACATCAGACTTAGAAACAGCTATATCACTTTCACTCACATTCTATCGATCAGAATTCAGTTACATAGCTACACCTAACTGTAAAGAAGGCTAGGGAATGTAGTCTAGCCATGTACCCAGGAGGAATGGAACTTAGGAGAAAACTAGTTACTGTCTGTCAAACCAAGCACATTGTCAATTTTTATAAATGATCTATCTGTATTAGAAAGAAAATTTACATATTACTTGCGTACAGGGTTTAATACAGGTTAAGATTGCTTATTGTGTTCTATAAATATGTACTAACATTTTTTTCTTTAGCTTTATCAGATTCTAAGATAGGTGTATTAAACTTTCTCATAATGGTTGCAGAAATCATGTCAATATGACTTTTCCTTTCTTTATATCAGGGTTATGTTGTTAGGTTCATACAATTTATTGTTGCTGTATATTGTGGTCTACTTATCACTTTTATCATTATATAATATCATTCTTTATTCTTGTTAATGATCTTTGGCTTAAATTCAATTAAAAATCTTTTAACTGATATTAATAATGTAATATCTGCTTTGTTTTGGATAGGTTTTGCTTGATAGTCAATTCTTTTATTTCACATTTAGCTTGTCATGTTATTTTAGGTTTATCTCCTATAAGTAGCTTATGATTAGAATGTAAAATATTCAATCTAAAACAATCTTTTGATTCATGTATTTAGTTTATTTTTATTTTTGTTATTACATATTGCGTTTTCTGTTTGCCATGTACCCTGCTTCTTTTTTTCTTATTACTTGCTTTACTTGGATCACTGGAACCTTATTCCTTCTCTCTCTCTTTGAAAAATATATTATATATTCTTTTTTCATGCCTAAAGATCAACACTCAAGTGTTTACAAAGTATAAAGTTATTATGTTTGTGTATGATACACATGTTAGTAACTATTGCTTTTGTCTAAATCTCTTCTGATCTTTTATTTTCTGTTTCCCTTTATAAACATAAATATTTAATTTCTCTTTTTATTTATTTATTTATTTATTTATTTATTTATTTATTTATTTATTTATTTATTATTAGTCATGCCTACAGCACCTGGTCTTCCTAGGTGGTCTCCCATCCAAGTACTAACCAGGCCCAACCCTGCTTAGCTTCCGAGGTCAGACATCGGGCTTGTTCAGGGTGGCTTGGCTGTAGACCATGGACTGTGGGTCCACTGGGGTGCAAACCCAGGGCCTTCTGTGTATAAAACAGACGTACTAACTGCTACACTATGGAACCATATCCAGTTTCTCTTTTTTAAAATACAAAGATGGTTTTGTTCATTTTGTAGTCAATATTTTATTATATTACCAATATATTTATAAAATTTTTCTGAAACTTTGCTTCTTATAATCTTTTCCTACCTCTGTTACATAAACTTTTATGCCACAAAGAGAAATAACTATGTCCTTAACAGCTGTGGCAAGTTCAAGGCACAAAAGAGAAAGTTGTTCTTTCTTGTGATATTTTCCTGTGTGTTTTTTTCTTATTTTCCAAGGTATTTGTTTTCTGTGTCCTGGACAGTCTTTTGCATTTTCTGGGACCAAGAGGACTAAGAGGACATATTACTGATGAGGATTCATTTAACTCATTTTGAAACATTATAACCAATTTATAAAGGAATTTGAGATTTGACTGTTTAAATGCAGTAATAGTATCTAAAAACATTTGCATATCAGAGTTCTCAAGAGGACTAGATTTTTTTAACTCCAAAGAAGCCACTATAACAGGTATTCAAATATAGTTTTAGTTTGTTTTGGAATACTTCCAAAATATTAATTTACCATTTCCTTAAGAGTCACTGTCTTAACATTCCCTCATAGTTGCTGCTTAAAGACTAGTGTTTATTCAATGATTAAATTCTCATTTTTATTAAAATAATAACTATTGATTATTTTTATGGACTGTATTAGATGTTCTTGCAAATGCACCAGGATAAGAAAGCAAAATAATTGGTATAAATAGTAGAAGAGAAAATATAAAACATTTGTTTTGTAATAAAATTGAAAACCTTGAAAATACAAGAGATTTTATTTTAAAAAGTAAAATTAAGAAACAATTTTTTTAAGTGACTAGATGTAGAATGACTATCCAAAAGTCAATAAGTATTTATTTTATATGTAGGTATTAAAATAGAAAATAAGTGGAGATAAATGGATAAGTAAATAGCTAAAACAGCACCTTAAGTGTTTAATGACAAAGGATAGGTTTGGGAAAAATAATACTTATATCTGCAAGTGATATAAGTTGACAAGACAAAGACAACTCAAAGTTAGAGTATATGAATAGGCAATTCACTCTTGGGCTGTTCACATGGCACTGAATCATTGGAAAAGATGATGCACGAGCAGATAAAATAAAGGTAGATTAATTATCATATTTATCAGACTAGTAAAACTTATTTCTGATGGGGATGTGGCAAACATGGACTGCTGGTTAGTACTGGTATATTTGCAAATTATTACATTTTTCTCTCATATTTATTACATTTCAAAGTGCATAAATCTTTCACTTCAGATATCCCAATTCAGTAACACTATTTCTTAGAAGGTTTCAACAAGTAGGGATATGTCTATTCAAGTGTCTATAGCAACATTATTCATAGTGATAAAAAAAATGGAAATGAAAAAACTACTCAAAATAGAGGAATGTTGGAATAATTGTGGTACCACTACAGCACAATGTTGCATACAACCACCAAAAAGAGACTTATACCAGTTGGCTTAAAATAATTTCCACAAAGTATTTAAATATGAAAATCAATATGTCTTAAAATCTACTAAATTTTTTAATTGCAATATTTGTATGTATGTGTGGTATATGTTCATTTATATATATTTAGATTCTGATAAAATAATGAAAGAGAAATCCTAACTCTCTCACCTAGGTTTTCTAGAGTGGAATGATGAGAATGGAGTAGGAGAGGAATGGGGAGGAGACAACAAACTTTTAGGACTAGAAATTTAAAAGGCTTCACTAAAGCAAAGAAACGCCAAAACACACAAACCCTAGCAAGTATGTTATCCCATTTATATAGTTATCTATAATGAAAAATAAAACAATATAAAGATAATTAATTAATACCATGAATGAAATTAATATGTTTCAAGACTTTTGATGAGATGAGTTTTAAATCATTGGGAAATGGTAAATGTAAAAACACCGTTATTGGGAATTTTTAACATGAAGTTCAAATTTAGCAACTGAGAGATATCAGTGTCCAGGTCCTCCCCAAGTACATTCCCATCTAATCAATATTTTATTAATATAGCAGCAACAACAAGTAAGCACTCAAAGATATATAATGGTGAAATATTTGAAATAATTCTACCCACCACTGAAGCAGGACTTCTAAAACTATCTCCCCGCTGCTAAACCATTGTATTTATCTTTCGAAATGAGCTTACAGAATAAATAGAAACAAAACAGAATGGAAAGTTCATGTATTTTAGACTTAGCCAGGCTTCAGTTTTATTCTAGTCTTTGCCACTACTATCTGTAATCAAGAATATGTTATGACAATAAACCCTTATTTATTATCTCTCCATTAACCTATCTATCAATATATGTCTATAGCTGTCAGCACCAACTAGATGGTTCGTATAAGCACAAGTCAGTCATCAGAGGAGATTGTCACAGCCTAGATTAGTAGCTGTGTGACCTTAAATTAGTTATTTTCATTTCCTCATCCCTAATATGGAGAAAATAACAATAGTACTCACAAAATTATTGTGAGAATTCAATTAGATAATATATGTAAAGCATTAATTAGGGTATTATACACATAAAAGGTGTTTGATAGAAACAGCTTAAAGAATCAGAAATTAATATTCAATTCAGTCATAGAGCATAAACTTAGGGAAAATTTATTGGTCAAACCTCAACTACTCAGAACTAATATTTTGGACATTGTGGTATGTGTGTATGATATCATGAAGAATATTAAATGTTATGTATTATCAAAGAAAATTGTCCACATTGACCATAATGATAAATATGGAAAAAGTAACAAAATGAACAGTTAGAAGTAAAAAGCAGCCTTAGAAATTTAAAAGTTATTCTAATTATAGCCATTAATGAGAGTTACCAACCATACATTCTTTATTAAATCATATAACATATCATTTTTTTTTGTGCATTGCAACATACTAACATTACTTTTTCTACATCTCCAGGTAAATCACTTGCTTCTCATTGCTTCCATTGCCTCAGGATTTCAATAAGGATCTTTACTAGAGAAACTCTAAGTTCTATTTCAGTTTTAAAATACTATGATTTTATGACCACAAAAGAGCTTATTCCCAGTTTTCTACTCTGAGTCAACACTTAAGAGAATCATGGAAGACCTACTGTCTCTGGCTATGTATTTATTTTCTTATTCCAAAATCTTCCTTATCCTTCTCGTCTGTCATCCCCATTAATTCTTCAAGTTTCTTCTCCAAATATTTCTTTAATGACCTTCGTATTGCCTTCATTTTCCTCCGATGAGTGACAAAAATATGGAATCTAGAGTAGAGAAACAAGATAATTCCAACTTCAATATTAGTAGCCTAACTTTTAAAAGCAATTATACATTTTTTTTATTCCTTTCTGGATAACTCTTCAATCCTCATACTTCATTGTACCTCCTCCATTTCCCTTGTTTTAACTTTTATCCCATCAAACTTTCATTCACTTCATTCCTGTTAGTATCATATCCCAAAGTTTCAAATGACTTCTTTCCCCTTATTTCCATTGGAAGGACGGGGAAGGTTGAGCAGTCTCTTTGCCATAGGAGCGCCTGACCCAGTGTTTGTTTGGAGGGAGAAAAACTCACAGTAACAAAGCACTTCCCAATATTACAGCTTCTGCTAGCAATATCAGAAATAGTGCAATTTCTTGATTTTCAAGCTTCCTTGAATCCTCTTCTGGAAGGAGAAAGGGAAAAAGAGTAAGTTTTGGAGATGAAAAATAATGAGAACTTATTCATAATAGAAGATTTTTTTTTTAACCTACAACTATTGCTCTATTCACCACTTCTGTCACTGTTTTCTGATGGCTGTGATTTTTATTATTCTTAGAACTCTAGGCTCTAAAAAACTTTTACCCTTACTGCCCCTAGCCTAATTTCTCTACCCTTAGTCCAGTCTTTTTATTTCTCAGCCCTTCAGTTGGTCCAGTGCCCAACAATTCATACTAGTACAAATTTTGCCCAACATTTTAGCTTTTATTTGTAACAGCATGATCAACATAGAAGATGCTCAACAAATATTTGTCAAATAAATCAGTGAGTGACTCATTACCTTGACCCCTGACCCCTCCAAATGCCATACCACAATCTTTGTTACCTCCACAATACTCTCCTTTGAAGCATCGGGTAGTGATGCGAAGACAGGTCCAACAATCCAAGATGGGACCTTCAATCACAACTGATAAAGAGAAGAAAGACAGTTGGAGGAGACCATGTCATAGAATTTCCTTAGTTCAGATATCAAGTATGGATTAGGTCTCAGGCATTTCCAGGACTCTTAAGGTTACATTGTTCTCAATTTCCTTTTCCTCTAATGGTCAAGTTTTCTGATGGTTCAAAACCTTCTGTAATTTAAGTCAGATCTCAGGAGAAGAAATGGGAAAAATCATGCCATGGCTTATACTGGTGCTATGGGTTGTAAACTATCCTTTCGGAGACCTCTGAGCATCTCCAAAATCTGTGAGGTGACTGAGATTTCCATAAGCTAGATTTTATTGTCAGATATTATTGACATTCCTCCTTGGAACCACAGTGCTAAGAAGTGGGTTCTTAATGTGGACAGGTGGGAGAGATAGGGCTGTATAGAGCAAAGCATATGGGAGAATAGGAGCTGAAACCTAAAGGTGTCACATGTACTGTACTCACCACAATCTTCAGAACAAGCTAAAAGAGAATCAGAGAGTTCTCATGAGCTTAGAATCAACTTAGAGTTTGTCATATTTAAACCCAAGTAGCTTTTATTTGGTTACCCATTAAGTTTCAGCCACCCCTTTACCCATTCTAAATCACTAATATGAAACCACATTCTTCCTCTCACCCCTCATTTCTTATTTCTTTCACATAATTTCAGTGTTGTTAGATAGACATCTTTTATTACCAACTTCAGAGAACTTCTTTAATATTTCTTTCAGTTTGGATTCCAGGTTTTGGCGGACATCGAGAAGCTTGCCTTGAAGGATAAAGCCACCTAAGACGAGTAGAAGGAACATCAGAAAATAAAGGTGGCCTTTCCCCTTAGAATATAATTTTAATTGTTTTGCCTTGTTTCCCCCAGCAAACTTTCTTCACACTTGCTTGAGAAATACAGTATTTTAACATTGAAACAATACCTCACCTTTCCATGTTTCATTGCCCAGTTTAGAAAGTTCATTCTTCAGCCATATTCTCAAATTGACAGCCTTTTCAACAGCTAGAGAAGAGAGGTAAAATTATATGTGGGGAAATAATTACATCTGTGGAGGAAATTTTGTGGGCCCAGGTGCTCTTTTCCCTGCCTCCCTTCTCCCTTTAACCCCCAAAACTCTCAAGGACTCAAGCTTCCCTCACCCAACACCCGAAGCATCTTGTTCCCGTGGGAGACCTTGAAGCTTAAATTGATCATCTCCTTAATCTGCCGTTCAAGCAGATGAGTTTGGCCAGGGATTTCTGAGGGTACCAGCTTTGCCAGCAAGGACTTAATATCTTCTATGAATTTGGGGTCACATTCCAAGCAGCCTTTGACCCCATGGAAGGCTGCCAGGGACAGGGGCAGGAGCAGGAACAACCATAGGTCTCCCATTTCCTTGCCACAACCGCCCTTGCTCCAACAGCAGGTTGTCCTGGCAACTAGTTCACCTAGTTCCCTTTTCTTCAAAAATCCAGGAATAAGAGCCTTGTCCTGGAGAGTCTGACTCCACCTCCCTCTCCATTTTCATCCCACTTCTAGGCGACTTCATTTCCGTAAGGATCTTCAGTTATTTTCTGACTTTTATCCTTCATTCCAGGGAGAGGGAACTTCCAGTTGGGGAGCAGATACCTGAGTTCTGAGTGTAGAACACAAGGAGAGGGAAAGGCTTGAGCTCACACAAGCAGAGTTCTGTGCAGGGAAATATAGAAAAAGTTTATTTAGGTCTCTCCCTTACTGTGTCTTTACTAAGTTCCCACACCCCTTCTGACCATTAGGGTCATATCTCAAGAAAGAGATCTTATAGACCTTTAGATACTGCTTAACCAAAACTCTACTTCTATAGAGAAGGTAAGAAAAACCCAGAATATTGAGTTTCTTGGGGTCCCGGTCCCTGATGGTGAATATATAAGTGAGAATCCTAACATAGGATCATCTTGAAAGTACTAATGATGAAGTGTGTGAATATAAGAAAAAAGCCACAGTTATCATGAGATGACCTATTATGCCACTTACATGGAAGGTGGCCAAATACACATGTGTTTCCTTCAGTTTAAGGCTTTTTGAATAAGAATGTTCTTTGTTATTTAAAGAAATTAAGACTGCTTTGCAGACTTTTTAGACTACCAATTACCTTTTTTCTAATATATTGCTTTTATGACTGACCTGCCTCCTGTGTGCCAGATATGTACTAAACACTTCAGACAAATTACTGCAAGTCCTCATGGCACAACAATACTTTGAGAGTTTATATTCATTTTATAGATTAGAAATTTAGGCTTAGAGATGTGAAACAGTCCTCCTTGCCAAGTAATTTAACAGTTATAGAATCAGGATTCCAACACATGTCTGTCTGATTTCAGACTCTATGTACTTTAACTATTGCCTCATAATTTTCTGGGATAATACAGAAAGTGATCTCTTGGAATTTGATAAATCAGAAGATGGTGGTGGGCATTCAAATCCTTTGATGCTCCAAAATCAGCACCTCTCTGCTCTGATTTTATTTTCCCTTGGCTAGGGAATGATAACCCAAAGGATTTTTACATGCTGAGGGCTGAAGGCACATGATAATAGGGTTAAATTAATTCTGGAAACCAAAGTTGGGGACTAAGGGGGCTTAGAAACTTGGCTGGCTGGTGGGCAGGTGTAAGAAAAACTTTTCTTCTAGAGAAATATATGTTATGGATGAGCTATTTTTCCAGTTAACAATACATATCTTTACTTTTGGATTGGGCAGTTTAAAGAGATGCTATGCCATGTGACTGAATAATTCTACTATTCCATGGCATAATATCGTGACCCAGACTAAATGGCCCATCTGTCATATTTTATTCTTGTCTTCCCCTTCCAGGAAATCAAGAATTTTAGGATGAAAGAAAAATAGTTTGACTTTTTAACAATCTTGGGAAGACTGAAATAGCAAGCCATTTCCTAAAAAGACAGAGCTTATAATTGAAGGGAACGTACAAAAGAAAAAATCACAGAGGAAATATCATTCTCATGGAGTGAACAGATAACAAAGGAGTGTGCTAATGGCAGAGAGGTACACACAGAAGTCCATGAGAAGACAAACTGCACTGAGTCTGGAGGAACTTCTTATAGATAGGCTGGATCCAAGAGAATAGAAACCATAGTCAGTGAATATATGGGGATGAGTGAGAACCCAGTAATGTTCAGGAGTCTTTAAAAGAAGCATCCTGAAAGTACTGATTATGGAGTATGTAACATATAAGAAAATAACCATAATTATCATGGGCTAGTCCTTTGAATTTCATAAATGTAAAATATTTGATCCTTGGAAAAGAAGAGCCATCTGGGAATTGATTAATCATGTAATGATCACATTACTTAAAAAAATACTTATGTGAGAAGTAAAGGCTAATACCCACATCCTTCATTGATTATGATAATATTTGGTTTGGATTGGCATGGAGAAGATATGATTTATAGTCGGTATGAATCTGTAGAATAGCTAACTGAACTCTTTATTTGCTTAAAGTAGTATAATAGATACATAGTAGCACATGCATTCATAATATTATACTAAATATATATTTATTCATTTGTGGTTCTTACACAAATTAGATATTCATGGACAGTATTTTAGATGTTTTTTGTCCTATAAAACATTTAGACAGTGCTAACAATTAGAGTCCCCCTTTTTAAGGGTTAGAATCACTTGTTTGTATTGGCCTTTGTTACAAATTGTATAGTGAGTGCACTGAGTTTTAAAATCTGAAGAGCAAGTTTCATAAAGAACAGCAAGTAGCTTCTTATCATAATTTCCCCTTATTCTATGGTATTTCTGCTTCCCAGATTCATACAAAAAATAAAAATAGAAAGCTCTCTACCTCAATCTTCTTATAGTCTCTTCCAGCTGAGCCCTGCTGCATTGCTTCCCACCCCTATCACTTCAAAGTATTCTGTAGAAGCTTGGCAAATAATCCAGCTATCTCTTGCAGTGAAGGTGAGGTTCACCTCTTTCCTGACTGTAATTTGAGACTAGGAAGCCATCACTTGCTTTTTGGCCACATTATAAACTATCTGTTTGGGCAGCATAATAATAACAGTTACAAATGTTGAAATAACTACTATATGCCAGATACTTCACATGTAAAATAATTTAAAAATTTTCTATATACCCACTCATTTATATTTCATTGTCATTAAACTAATTTCTCTTTCCATATTCCACTCATCCTTTTGGGAAAGTCATAAGGTTGGAACGTGGATGATGTTGAAAGAATCTCTGATAGAAAATCAAACTAAAAGAAAAGCTGATTGCATTAGTAGGGATTGAGGGAAGAATAAGGGAAGAGGAGTAATGGAAGTAGAAGATCTGTGTTACAACTTCAACTCTCTAACGCGTGGTCCCAAAGAGAAGATATATTAGGTATGTTAGATAGATTAAAGGAAATACTGAGGGAAGAGTAGTTTTTGCCTTCCATTTTTTAAGAGCTCTGAACACTATACGAGTTACCCACATGTGGACAACTGTATCTGAGGAAGACTATTAGCATGGCAGGATTGGCTAATATAAGGCACTCCTAAGACAGTGCAAGTTCCCACGTGGTATGGAAAGACCAATATGCTTTCACCGGCTGCTAAGAAAGGATATGCGAGTGAACTCAGGATCTGACTGGGAAACTTGCCAGTTTGCATCATCAAAGCTTCAGGTAAAGGGACCTTATCTGAGAGCTGGATAGCAAAACCTCCAGGCCAGGAAAGAAAATGTCTGCAGAAGCCCCAGGGCATTGATGGGGTCAAATTGTCAGGAAAGACCAACAGACCATGAGGAAATAGAGAACAGGTCCAAAGTGCTCCACATGCAGAGTTTCCCAGCAAACACCACAAGAATCAGAGATAGGGTAGTACCAATCTCACCTTGGAAGGTATCAACACATTGTCAAAGAATAAAACAAATATTTTTAAATTAAAAAAAAAATGTTATGCAAGGGAACACATATCAGTAAAGAAATTCACTGCATAGTTCACTGAGGAGGAAAAGGCAAAGTTTTTTTTTTTTTAATATAAGAAAGAGTTCATAATGACCATGCTGTACTTAACTACCATTTTAGCATGCTAGATAAGACAGAGTGAGTCTGTAATTGGACTTGTAGTTAGTTAAAACAAGCCTGATTTTTCAGTGACTAGGAAGGCATTTTAATTAGGCCCCAAGTAGGTCTAGCATCCCAGGGTTACTCAATGTTCATAATTCCTTATCAGTTTCAGGAGGTTAGCGCCAGTGGAGTGAAACAAAGTTTTCTTATCTCCTAGACAAGTGCTTCTGTATGTGGAAGTCTTTCCTCTACATGCTATATACCCACGGGTCCCCTTCAACCAGGGAAGAGGTCCATGAGTTAACATAGGCCCCCTATCTCTTCATTCTTATATCCCATTTTGAAAAGAAGTAGGGAAGAGGAAAGAAATGTGAGTTATTCTTCCCGCCCAAAGGAATTTAGTTATCTAAAGAAAGCATTTCAATTGTTGGGTGGGATTGAATTTATCATTTTGTGCTGATACTGCTTTTTCCCCCCACCTCTTTCCAGTGAGGTGAGAAGTCAGACATATTATAGAATATGAAGAAGTTATATCTCCTTTGTATATCCGAGAGTAGTGTTAATAAATGTGTGACTGTGCAACACAAACACCATAATGAATGTGTATATAGAAAACTTTAAAATTATTTTACATGTGAAGTATCTGGCATATAGTAGTTATTTCAACATTGACTTTAACTGTTGAAATAAGTTATTAAAGAACGTGTAGAATCTCCATTCTTGGTGATTAGGGGTCACCACTTGTTGTTGGGCAGTCTTGTGTAGGAGTTTGGACCAGTTGAATGGGGTTCCTTCTAGTTGACACAGCTGCTATTATATACAGAGAATGTATATTCTCTGCATATTCAAGTATAAACATACTTTAAAAGTATGTTTCATATTAATTTTTTCTTACATTTACTGCAAATCTAACAACAAATGTATGTTCAATTTCTTTTTCAAAGAATGGAAACTGTGGTATTACGTATCTAGATGGGAAAAGAGTTTGTCAAGTTCCATATTCTATAAATTATTGCCATTTTTAGCATATATATACATACACACACACATATATATGTATGTATGTGTATATATATATACACACATACATAGACACATGTACATATATATTTACATATTTTTTGCAACCACTTTGTTTGCCCACATATTTTTTGCAACCACTTTGTTTGCCCATATATATATATGTGTATATATATATGTGTGTATATACACACACACACACACACACACACACATACATATATATTTGCCAAGATGGATTCTAGGACCACCCCAAATCAGTTTTTTAAGTGGTAAGGGGATGTTTTGCAGAAAAATATAAAATGTTTTTCAATTGCAGCTATTTGAGAATTTTACCATTTCATTTTCTTTTTCTGGTGCCATAAGAAAAGACCTTGACAAAGTGTACATTAACCACTTTTCATTTATGCCAGGTTTAGCTCTATGTCTAAAGGGCATATGTGATAAACTGGTCATACATTATCTCATTTGTAGTCTGAGGTTTATGAGCTCTCATAAAACAATTACCATATATACATTTTACAATAAATGGGCAAACAAAGTGGTTGCAAAAAATATGGAAAAGTCAATAATTAATTTTAGATTTTCAAATGTAGCAGAGACATTGGAGCTTTCTCTTCTTTTCAAAAGAGATGGTTTCTTTGTTAGGAATATGCAAGCATGTTAATTCATTACAGTGTGGTTTTTCTTTTTCTAAAGATTGTCGAAGGCCTAATTTATGTGCAAGACTGAAAGCTGTTTAAACGGATAATATGCCTTCTTCATGAGAAATACCACACTTTATGCTCCATTAAATTCAGACATTGACTCTCTAAGCTATGAACCAATTATTTCTTTCCAGAAACAGCAGCATAGTTTTTTCCACAAAGGACAACAGATTATTTCAGGCTGCTATTAATCTCCACATAGTCCACAAAATACATAGGACATTAGGGAGAAAACAATTGAGTAGCTATTTTAACACTTGTAGAAATGCTATACAAAGAGGAAATAAAAAGAAGATGCTTGTCTGCTACTCCTAAATTATTTCAAATCTTCCAAAAAAGAGAGAAAAAGTCTTTAAAGTAATCAAGAGTTACATTTGATGTTGAAACAGTGCTTGTGGATGGACACAGATGGATATTTATCTGCTTGATCTGTTTCCCCCATCGCGTATGGCTGAATACTTGTACAGTCCTATTGCATGCTCCACTAGTTGGATGGTACAGTGAGTGAAATGCCTATTAGCATCCTAAAATGGGTTCTTTTATGTTACAGCATTGTTATATATATGATAATGGGCCAATTCTCCTAGTAAAAACCAGAAAAATATAGTGGTACCTCATCATAACCTATCATAGGTTAGAATTTAATATAATAGCAGTGGATCATTTTGGGGGTACTCTAAGTAGCCTAACAACTTATAAAACAACACACACCAGTTCATGTATCAAAATCTAAAGAGAATTTCAATAATGAGAAGCTGGTAACTAATTATTTGTGTAAAACTTTACTTTTCTCATTCATCTAGTCAAAAATATTTGAGCTCCTACTATTTAACTGTCATTCAACAACTATTTATTGAACATTTATCAATAATATCAATAAAAAGAGTCTGAGGACAGAAATGCCTCTACCTTCATAGTACTTGCAATCAAAAACAGTGCTGACATTTTAATCTAATTTTTTTTATGTGCTCTAATGCCATTTTCTCCCTCCCATACTCCCTTCCTTCCTTCCTTCCTTCCTTCCTTCCTTCCTCCCTCCCTCCCTCCCTTCCTTCCATTTATCCACCCAAACTTCCATTCTTTCCTTCCTTCCTTCCTTCCTTCCTTCCTTCCTTCCTTCCTTCCTTCCTTCTTTCCTTCCTCTTCCTCCTTTTCTGTATCTGTGTTTATAAATAAGCAGTTTTCTTGTTTCTGAATGGAGATTTCACTTAGTTCTGTCCAAATTGAGAAACATTTGGGTAGCTTGGTTCACAGATGAGAGAGACGGACTTGGATTAGTTTAAGCCAGTTAAAATATTTCATCCCCTCAGGCACCGGATCAATTATGGGTATGTCAACCAGCGTTTGTGAGGTACTTGGCAAATACTAGTGGGAGGTTTTGGGGGAAAAGACATTTCCTCCTCCTTCCCTCAGAAGCTACCAGAAGAAACTGACTGCCCCCAAGACTTGGTAACATAAAAAATATAAACACTGAGCTGCAACTGCTGGAGGTGAGTTGGAGCTGGCCCTTGACTGCCTCATGAGAGCTGATTGCACAACCCACTCTGCATTCAGTGACATCACGTTGGTAGTTTGAAATGAACATGTTGGGAGTATTTGCACCATAGAAATCACAAGTTCTACAAATGAAGCACTTTCTCTCTTTCTTTCTCTATCTCTTTTTTCCCTTCCTCCCTCCCTTCTTCCCTTGCTCCCTCCTTCCCTTCCTCCCTCCTTCCCTCCCTCCCTCCTTCCCTCCCTCCCTCCTTCCCTCTCTGAGAGGTAGCTGCAGAGTGCAGAGACAGCACGAGGCCAATGGAGAAACTTAGAGAAATTGGGTCTTGATGATATAATTTAACTATTAGATCAAGTTTTACTGGAAACCTGTCTTATTTCTGGATATTTCAGTTATGTGAGCATAGAACATCTCCACAAAATAGCAAAGAAAAGTTTCATGGTCAATGTACATTTTTTGAAGTTATAACATTCCAAATCAACCTTATTCAAAGTGTGTTCTTAGATGCTAATTGAGGTTTCAGAAAAAGGGAATATGCATACTGGGAATCTTAAAAGAGGGATTGGCAAATTTGAATCTGTAACTCTGCTTTTCAAGGTAAATCTGGTTGACTCAGGAGGTTGATAATTGGAAAAGGCAGTTTAATTGTTGAAGACCTGTACTGCCTGCAGAGGTAAAGGTTAAGTAATTACACAAAATGCGGTATTAACCTAAGCACTGAATCCAATGATCAGTAAAACTTGCAACATATATTTGTTAAGTATTACTCTAGTAAAATTTGCAAAACCACATCTGTGAATCTGCACTAGTCACTAGCCATCTCGGCAGTGAGCTTAAAAGCTGAGACTAAGAGGGAAGACAAATACAAAATAACAGTGTGGTCAAATTAAAACTTCTGTTTTAATATGACCAGAGAGCAGTAGAGTCACTTGATTGTATGGAGGCTAAAATAAAATAGTGAGTCTTAATAGTGAACTTCTATCAGTTTTTGCTAATTTATTAAAAGTCGAAAGTAAAGAAAACAAAACTATGATAAACAAATTATTAATAGAGAAACATTTGTCCACTTTCTAAAGCTAATTTTTGAACAAAAACTTTTTCTTGTGAATTCATTGACAATATTAGCAGGGGAGTTAGATCTTAAGTATTTAATGAAGTCCTGATATGTGTCAGACACTTTTAGAAGTATGCATTTCATTTGCATATGACAGCCTCATGGACAAAGGGCTGATATTCTCTATTTATTAAGCAAAGACATTGAAACTCTAAAAGGAAAAATTACTTGTCATTGCTTATGTGTCCTGTGAGGGCGGGAGTTTGAGTCCAACTCTCATGTCCATACTTAGCTGAATTAGATCACATCAATTAAATATCTTGATGCTTATTTAATCTTAGCCCAATCAAAGGATAAATGGATTCAGGAGGAATGAAATTAAAGGGGAAAAGTATTTTTAGTTTTGTTCAGATTATAGAGAATATGAAACAGAGAGCAAACTAGTGAGATGGTTGAACTAATTCTTACACACATCCAAGTAGAGTTACAAAATGATATTGCTTAATATTTATTTAGAAGCTTGTTTTCTGACTGTGATTGGAACTTGGAAAATATTGATAGGTAGAGGAAAAGTCCAAACATGTGGTGAGACTCACGTGATCTTTAATGTGTGGAATAAATAAGGAGGTTTCTGTCAGAATGAAATAATCAAATACTTCCATCTCACAGCATCAGACAGATCACTCAGAAAGACAGAGGAATTTGGAAAAGCAAAATTGTCCCATTAAAATAGCCTTTAAAGTACTAGCTTTATGACTTTGGAGAAGTCAGTTAACCCTTAGTGGCTTAAGGTCAGGCACCTTAACATGGGAATAATAAAGCATACCTCATAAGGTCATTGTAAGGATTAAATGAGAGGATAATGAGCTAAGTACCTATAAGATATAAACATTCATTTAATGTTGTTGTTAATGGTATTGCTATTGCACATAATAAAAAAAAAATATTTTCTCTGGCTTTCTCCTTTTGTAGATCTTGCAGAAATCTTTAGGTCTAAGTCTTAAGTTTTTTCATTTGTAAAAATTGTTCTAATATACTATAATGCTGATCTGATAGTGTCGTGTTTTGAGAATTAAACTGAACAATGCACATAAAAGTACTTTATAAAATGTAAATTGAGGAGTGATTTCTTTATGATGTCCTCACTACAAAATCCTGTGGATCTTCTCAGTCTACGTTTTTTTGGCTTCTTTGTGGCTTAAATATCATAATTCACTTTTTATTGTCCAGTTTTCTTTACTCAGATCCTCTTTTCCTGTCCAGATCTTTTTACTTTCCTTTGCAGGATGTAGTTTTTTTCTTGACCCTTTAATTATAAGTGTTCCACAACGTTCCTCTCGACCTCCTACTATTCTGGCTCTGCTTAATCTCTACTATTCCTATGACTTTGACGTATAAATCCCTTCCTATAGCCTACTTCTAGATTCAAATATCCTCACCCTAAAATGCAGTTTACCAATGGGCTTGACAAAGATTAAATGATTAGTGATTATCAAAATATATTGAATAAATTTAATAAAGCTCTATCCAGCCCCATTATTACACTAGATATTGATATAGAAATAACTTAGCTATAGTATCAGACACCATTAAAATTAGATATTTATCATAATTCTTGGCTATAGACTTTGGGAGAAATAAATAGCCTTAGAGGACAAACTAGGCAAATCTATCCTAATTCAGCGATGGCAGAGATCATTCTGGCATTTAAGTTGTGGCATCCTCATCTTCCTCATCCATTTTCTTTTGCATGAAATATTTATTTAGCATTAACTGTATATAGACTGCTAAGTTTTCTAAAGTGATCCTAGGGTGTGAAAAAGATTAATTTTAGTTTCAAGTTGTTCACATATTTTTAAGGCCTATCCTTACCCTCGCACTAGCTATAGCTTTTAGGTTATTATAAATGTGAGTTACACTGAGGAATAAGAGTCCTTTTGTAAATATTCAATTTGACAAATAATCTTGCTTCTGATTTGAAGTCAGTCTGAAAGAAGAAGAAAAAAGTTAACTCCATCAAGTGAAAATTGATACACAAGTCTGAATTGAAAAAGTAATTTTCTTTTAAATTGGAAGATAACTCTTCTTTGAGAGATAATTACTTACCATTTGGAAACTGCTGATTTTATGCAAGGTCATAATAAGAAATACATAAAAGTTAGATTGACATATGAATAATTGACCTGTCTAGTACACTAGATTAGTATTTTCCTTTATATAGTTAAAACATTGAAATGTAGTTTTCAAATAGTTTCCTTATTTCAGGCTGGAAAATTCTTCAGACAGAAAGGACAACAAAATTGCCTCACAGAAACCACCTGATTTATTTAAATTTTGAATTTCAAATGAGTGAGAATGTCCAGTATACATAGTGTATTCCTATACTCTTGTTGAGCCTATTGTATATAAACTACTTTTAATTTGCATTAGCAGTTGGCAGTATATTGCAGAGAGAGAAATGTAAGATTATTTATAGAAAATAATCAGTATCATAATATGACTGAAACTCTTTGGAATTGTTAGATAGAAAATAAAAGTTTATTGTAGCAGGAATAACTGGAAAATTATCAGTATGGGGAAGTGGGGTTGAGATAAAACCAAAGTCACAGCTAATTATTGGTTGATTCAGAATTATGAATCTACTATGTATAATTTCTTAGCTGCTGGAAAAATCAGTTATAATATTAGGTTATATATATAATTTTCTTTACCAGTGAAGAAGGTACTTATAATTTCCATTTTTGCAGATAAACTGTTAGGTTTATGAATGTTAAGATGCTTTCTCATGGCTGTATGATTGATCCATGGCAGAGGCAAGATTAAAATCTAGATCCATTTGATCCTTGATCCCTAGGCCCATAGTCTTTCCACTGCCCTATTTTGTCACTTAATTACCTCTCTACAAAGTGAAACAATGTTATTAAAATATTCTGTATAAGGCAGTGTGATTTAACATTAACTAGTAAAATTTTTCAAGTTAATGGAAATTCATTTTGTGCTAATCCACTGAAAGTAAATTCTTCTGTCTTGGCATGGTCCAGGCCATATGTTTATGGGGCAGATGGTAAGATCTGAGGTCATGAAAGAATGATAGTGACTGATCTATGTGAGGATTATTAAGATGTTATGACGTAAAAGAATCAGTCCATCCTTAACAAAGTTTTTGAGCATGAAAAATTATAGTTGCATGCTTATATTTTTTAAGTATATTTATAGAAACATAATATTTTTGAACTTTCTAATTAATATAATTCAGAGATATTGAATACTCATCATTTTAAGGACAAGATTTTTTATAAATAGAATGTTATCATACCAATAAGCTTTATAGCTTAAAAAACTTATTACCATAGTTAATTTACTCACCGGACTAATATATTCATTTACTTTATATAATACAGCAGGTATTGAGCTAGGCTCTGGGGACATATCAGTGAGTGACATAGAAAAAATTTCCATTACAGACTACACAAGGAAATAAATGATTAAAACTGATGTAAAAGACCTAAGAGAAAAGAATTTGGTTTTAGAAGAGTACAGGAACCTGGGTGCTAAAGGGAAATGGGTGCTAAAGGAAATTTTTTCATGATAGTAATAAATTTGACCTGAGATATGGAAGATAAATAGGAGTTAAGTAAGGTCAAGAATTTTGAGAGTATGTTCCAGATAGAGAAGAAAGTAAGTGCGAAGGCCCTGAAGCATGAAGATTGTAATTCAAGGAACTGAGAGAAGTTTGACTGAACTGAGGCAGAGAGTAATATGAATTTGCAGATAGAGATAAAGTCCAGGCAACACAGAGCCCTACAGGACAGATTTAAGATTTTGGCTTTGGCCTTAGAGTAGGGAATAGTCTTTGAAATAGTTTAAGCAGTAGGTGATCTGATCAGATGTATGTTTAAAAAGATCACTCAAGCATCAGTTGAGAAAAACTTTAAAGGTGCCAGAATGTATAGAGGGAAAAAAGTAAGCTATTGAAAGCAATAGTGAAGATGAATGAAAATGTTACATTGGACCAGGGGAGTGGAAATGGAGGTCGTGAAGGTGGCTGAATGGTTTTTGGATTTTGTAACTATTACATAGACCTTGGTATTTCAAATAGTAAAAATTAGATTGTGTTTTTGTGTGTGTGTGTCTTGAGTGAAAAAATAAGGTATGGGGTACATTGGAGACTTTTCCGAAGGAGCAAGAGAAAAACTGTCTCTAGAGAGTATAATTGAACTGGAGGTCAAATGAGGTGAAGGAAGAATGACGTTATTTCTCATTGTGCCGTATGACAGGTTATCAGTAAAGGACCATTTACGGAGGTGGATAATATTGAAAGAAGATGAAGTTTAGTTAGGAAGATTTAGAAACAGTTTATCATAGTGCTTAAGAAATTAATCTCTACCTGAGAGGCCTGGCTTTAATTCTTGGGTCAGACACTTGTTAGTTGTATGGACTCGGATAATTTATTTATATTCTTTGTGTCTTATTATCCTCATCTATGAAATGAGGATCATGAAGATATTACCTAACTTACCAAGAGCAGTACTTGGCACAGGGCAAGAGCTTAATAAGTTAGTATTATTATTATGAGTCATTCAGATGTGTTGAATTTTATGTCCTTTTAAACACCCAAATAGAGATGTTGAGTAAGCTTTTAGAAATATGGGTCTGGAGTTCAGATGCAAGTTCTGGACTGCAGATAAATTTAGGAGTCAGGAGTGTTTAGATGGTAATCGAAGTCAGGAGAGGGGATGAGATTTTCCTCTGAAAAAATACAAAGTGGAAACAGAGAAGAAAGTAAGACTTAGTCCTGAGGAGCACTATCACCTAATGGCTGGGTAGGAGAAGATGGGCCTTATAAAGAGATAGACAAAAATTAACCAGAAGAATAGGAGGAAAATCACAAAGCTTTGTATCATGTACATTAAGGAGAAAATACATATGAAAAGCAAAGGAATGGTTACTTTTGTCCAATGTAAGGTCATATAGAACACAAACTGAAAGATGGCTGTTGAATTTAATTGCATGGGGTTCATCATGTAAAATCAAGGATGATCTTGGTAAGGATTATTTCTATGGAATTATTTGGTCAAATTTCAGAGTGTAGTGAATTGAAAAAGAATTTGGAAGAAAATAAGTAAAAATAGAAAGAGGTAACTCTTTTAAAAATTTAACTGAAAGAAAAGGAAATAGAATTGTTATTTATAGGGATGTGGAATGAAACCTGAGGATTTTTAAAGATAATATGAAAAACCTCAAGTTGATTCTATTAGAAAATGGTCCACACTTGTAATTTTTATTAGGAATTGACAATTACAAAAAAAGAAAGGTCATCAGAGTGTCCATACAGAAAAGGCAATACTCAAGTATTGATCTTGTATTATCAACTTGGTCTGCTGCTGATCCCTTTAGGTAGCTTGCAGTGGGACCAGGCACACACATATATCTGTCATATTCAAATATTCACATACGTCAAAATACGGTTCACCAGAAATATTTTGGACTACCCTGATTCCTTACATACAGGAATATATGATTGCAAGAGTTCCCTACATATAGAGATATATGACTGCTCTGATTCTAGGTCTTTCGAGAGCCTTTTTCTACCAGTTTCTCTATTCATAGGACCTGATTCTGGACCCAGTTTTATCACTGACTCTGGCCTTCAATCTTTTGGGTCCTCAGTAGCTCATATTCTTTAGTTAGTAATTTATTTATGTTTCATACCTTTACATTTCCTGACAGACAGGCAGTCTATTGTCATAAATTTGTAGAGTGATTACTGTGTTTTATTTGTTGTTCTAAGCACTAAGATACAGCGGTGAATAAAAACCAAAATAAAACAAACAAATCCCCCCAAAATCTAAGGCCTCCAGAAACTTATTTGGTAGTGAGGAAGAAAGGTAAATATATACACATCTGTATGCATAAACGAGTAAAGTAATTTATTCAAGATCACACAGTGGTTAAAATATTTGTATTCTTGTGACTGAGTCTATTTCATTAACCTTAGGAACGTTAGAAGAATTTCCCAATTCTGCCTACATCTTGTGAAATTCTAAGAATTATGTAGAAAAATTACATAGAAAATTATCAAATTTTACATTTGAATGATTCAGTTGTGCTATGGTTGAAACATCTTTCATGGTTGTTGGAATATACTTAACAGTTGCTTTGCATCACTTGCTGTATTCCCAATACTGTGTAACCAAAAGCTACCTAGGTAGTCTGACCTCTCAGCAGTCTCAGGTTAATCATCTTTTAGATGATCACAAAATAATGGAAAATTCTGGAAAATAGTCTTTTTACTAGAGGTATTTTCCTGCTGCTACTCTAGAAATAGTTTTAGGTAAGCTCCTGTTTTATGTCATGTAGTAGCTCGGAGCCTGTTTATTGTAGAGTCCATTGCATCTCACTATGTCTGATAATATATTTTTAAATCTTCATTCCCTTAAAGGGTTGTGAATGGAGGGTGAGAAGGATCTGGGTGAGGACTCTGTGTGAGCCTAATTCCAATATTTAAGCTGATTGAATGTCTCAGTATGCTAACAAATGATTACAGAATGATGGGCATAAAAGAAGTGCTTAATGCTGATCCATACATAAGTCTTGATATCCACTGGATCTTGCTGCCTTTACCTAATTTATTCCTCTCTTGTTTTCATTATTTCCCTCCAGCACTCAGTAATGGAATAGTTGAAGTAATAAGTACCTCAAGAAATAGAGTATTATTTATCTATACTTTTATTTCACTCATTTTAATGACTACCTATTGGGCAAACTGTTGGGAATCCAAATATCAAATACAGAGTTCATGAGTTCATGTACTCAAGTTGATTACAATTTAGTGAAGAGAGACAGAAAAATAAACAGAAAATTATACTAAATAGTGATAAATGGGAATATGGCATAGTAGTTAGCATTCTCAGCTCTGGAGTCCAACACAACTGGATTGGGAGTCTAAATTCTATCATTTAGAGCCATATAGCCTTTCAGCAGTGATTTAACCTCTGTGAAGATACCAGTAGTAATTGAGACACAAAGGTATAAAGATCAGATAAAATGATTCAGTAAGGTGTTTATCACAGTATCTGGCATCTAATAGGTTTGCCTGCAGAATTGTTGATATGGGTGTTTATTATATAACAGAGGCATAGAAGTGGTGATATAGGACAAGAGAAAGGACTTTAGAGGTGGAGTGTCTCAGAATACAGGGTCTGTATCTTGATGCTTGAAAGATGAATAGGAATTAGGAAAGTCAAAAAAAAAAAGGGGAGGGATGGCCAAGGCCAGTGGCTGAAAGTGCATAATGAGCATTTGAAGTGCTACAAGAAACTCCATGTATTTGGAGAAAGATGTTAGAGTGTGAATTTTGGAAGTCTGACCACGAAGAGCCTTGTGTAGTATGGGGGGGAGGGGTACCAGGAAATCACCTACGTTCCACCTTTTCATGGATTTGGCTATGTGTTATGTGATATTAGGATATCCTTCCAGTGAATTCATAAGTGTTCTTTTCTTAATTTTAGCAATCCAGCAGTTAAGTTGCTTGTAGTAAAAATAAAAACCATTCAAAACATTTGGCTAAAATAAGTTTTAAATCATTTTACTTACCTTTGTGATAATTGAAAGAGTTAAAGTTCAGCTCACATGGGAGTGTCCCTTATCTAATCCTCTTCATTATGAGGCTGGAGGTGAATAGTCTTTCTTTCTTAGAAATGACACAATCACTTTCCTAGCTGTTGTTCTTATTTCTGAGAAGGGGGACAGATGAGAGGAGTACTTAGCTATTACTGAATAGAAGCCCAACATCTATGATTCTTTTTGCATTGTTTCATGCCTTTTAAATATGTAGGTAAGGGGGCCTGCTACACCTCTAAAAATCAGAGAGAGAGAATAAAACCAGTTATGATCCAGGACAGTAGAGAAACTTTCCTTTGCCTTGTTCTTTCTCCACATCTAGTCTAAGTAAAATGCCTTCCTACATGGGACTAGTTTAGATCACCCTAGGGAATATTCTGAAATGTGGAACTGAAGTCCAGCAAGAAATAACATGTTTTTTGTTATTCACTCTATGTTTATGTGTCTCCAGCATCAGCAGTAGAGGTAGTGCTTTTGGACCAAACTTTGTTTCAGGTCTCTTGGGTATCTGCTGCCTTTCTCTATGTAAAATATGTCAGTGGACACCACCATTTTGATATAGGTCTCTGATCAACTACCTCACAAGGTTACTGTGAGGAGTGAATGAGCTATCATATGTGAAATTCCCTAGGAAGTTGACTCAGATGTAGTTCGTAATGTCCACTCATTCTAACCTAGTCTACTGAGAAAGATAAAAGAAAAGGATACATAGGATCTGACTTCTCTTTCTCTTTTCATTATTGAATGCAGGGGGAAAATGAACTTTTACTTTTTACTCATCTCTTGTTTATATGAAAAGCACGAACCCACCAATAAGTAATAAAATCTCCATGTTGCCCAGAAAAATTCTAGTATTTTCAACATAAGATTATTTATTCAATATTCCTTTCCTTTTTTTTCTAATTGTTTTGACACAGTTTTTAATCATGGAGAAATTTATAAAAAACTTTACTAAAAACAAGTATCAGCAAAATCTCAGCTTGGGGGTCAATATTTTTTTTTGGTAGAAGATTTCTTTTTATTGAAGGATTTGCAATGGAGGTGATTACATAGGAAGGGAGTGATAAGAGAGACTGAACTATGATTTGCTCCACATTGTTGGGAAATTTGGGAACTTGATTTTCTCTTAAGGTTTGATTCTCTCTTTGTCAGGAAGTAAAGCTATGCCTGATGTGAATGTTAATAATCTCATTTAAGGCTAAAGGAAATTCTAGTCTCTATTTCAAAACAGGAGCTCACCGCTTTTCGTATAAGGTCAAATTGGCAGCACCAGTGATTCTATTGGAGTCCTATTTTCTCCAGAGTTCACTGAAAATGAGTAATTTTGTGAATCTGTGTGTTTTGTGCCTTTCATTGTTGTTAAAAATTTCCTTCAGTGAACCACTTGATAGCTATTTTCTCACATCAGTGTATGCTCAAAATGTTTTCTCTTTTAATTAAATGAGATAAAAAAACTTAGGCTTAGGTGGATATGAGTCTCCCAAAACTCTTTACAGGTAAAAGGACGAATAATAATAATGAACAAAAAAGTTGGCCTAAATCTCCTTTTAGGTAACTGTCACCTATACTGCAGATCTTGTGTCCATCTCTAGCTTCTCCCTGAAAAGACTAACCCAAAGTCAAATGTCTTCTGTGCATCTTCATGAGACTTATTTTGTCTATATCTTGAAGTCATCAGGAAAGAAATTGAACCCTTTGTCGATGATCAAACTTCCTCTTTCTGTAGTCACTGACCTGTTGGGTAGTAGAACATTTATACCATCTTCCATGTAAAAAATGTGGCTTTTTTTCCCTCTCATTTATTGATTCATGCCACTAATATTTATTGTGTACCTATAATGTGCTAGATATGGTCTAGGTGCTGGCATTATTTTAGTGGAAAATCTGACAAACATCCTGCCTTCTTTCTAATAGCAATAAAATGAACAAGTGCATGATAATTATGTTGGATAATGATAGATGCTATGAAAAAAAAAGTGACCCAAATAAAATTAGCTCCTTTGGTATTATAGTAATGGTATTTGATAACTTTATTCTGCCAGCATTGTTTTCAGTCTTGCAAGTCACCTTCAGAGGTATTTTAGTGAGTTAAGAAAGACAGCAAATTCATTATACTGGTATTCTCTGTTCATCCCCTTTCTATCAGTGATGCTGTTCTCTTAATGTTGTTGGATATCTTGTTCAGTCTGTTCTCTGGTTCTTTTTGAGTATCTCTTTCTCTTCCCTCTCACTTGCTGCAGACAGGATTTTTCTTCTGCTCAGTCCATATGGTAACTGAATAACAATAGTCTCAATCTTCTTTTTGTCGTAAAGAGGTGAGAAAGAGGGATTTTGGCAGTGGTTTGATGATGAAAAGAAGCCTAGGTCTGTGACATTCCAGACTTCCATGTGTAAATACTTTCGCCATGGCCAATTTCAAACTACCAAATTGGCATCACTGAACACAGAGTTGTAAAATGGCAGGATCTTAAGTGTGCAATTCTTAAGTGTACATGTCTAGATGGATGTGCAGACATGTAACTATTCCTCAATCAAGATGTAGAATAATTGCATATCTTTAGAAAGTTCCTTTGGATCCTTTCCATTTGAGTATCTCACTCCCATGCCAAGGCAGCCACTGGTCTGATTTTCATTACCATAGTTAGTTTTGCTTGTTACTGAACCTTAAGCACAGTTATAGATTATGTGTTATTTTGTATCTAGTTTCTTTTGCTGAGCATTTTTTTTTTTGAGGTTCAAACATGTTGCTTAAGTTAGTTCAATTTTTTTTTTTTTTTTTGGTGTGAGTATTAATTGTGCTAAGTATCCATTCTATTGGTGGACATTTAGATAGTATTGTTTGGATGTGTATTTTTGTGGACACATGTTTTTATTTCTCTTGGATAAATATTGAAAAGAGCGACTTGCTAGGTCATGGGATTAGGTAGGTGCATGACAATAGCTACAAGCTGTTTTCTAAAGTTTTTGTATAAGTTTACTTCCCTCAGGGATGGATGCTATTTGCTTCAGATCATTGATGACTCTAATATTAATATCGACACTTTTGAATTTTAGGCATTCTAGTGTGAAGTAGTATCTCACTTTGGTTTTACTTTGTATTTTCCTGAAATTAATGATGTTGAATGCCTCTTTCTGTACTTGTTGGCTTTTCATGTATCTTCTTTTGTGAAGTGTCTATACAAACATTTGTTCAATTCTTCTGTTCTTCATGTTAATCTTTTAATTGAGTTATTTGTCTTTTAATTATTGACCTGTAAGAAATTTTATATAATCTGGAGTAAAAACCCTTCGTTAGATGTACATTTTGCAAATATTTTCTGCAAGTCTGCGTACCACCTTTTCTATTTTCTAAATGCTTGTATTTTGTTAATAACAGTTTTTAATATTAGTGAAATCCAGTCAATCATTTTCAGGTGCTTTTAGTCACCTATTTAAGAAATATCGCCCTCTTCAAAGTTGTCAAGATATTCTCCAGGAGTTTCTTCTAGAAGCTAAAAATTTAGCTTCCTGTTTAGTTTTCCAGTTCATCTCAAATTTTGGGATTTGGTGTTTGATAGGGGTCAAAAGTTATTTATTTTCATATATTTATTCTAATGTTCTAGCATCATTTGTTTAAAAGACTGCTTTCTCAGTGACTTACCTTGAGAACAAAGAAAAATGTATGTGAGTGCATTTCTGGATTTTCTGTTATAATCCACTGATCTCTGTTTTTAAATCAATCCAACACTCTTTTGATATATCTTGCTTTACACTGAGTCTTAAAATATGGTAATGTTAGTACTCCAACTTTAGTCGTTTTCAAGTGTCTTGGCTATTGTAATTTCTTTGCATTTCTGTAATGATTTGTACAGTTTGCTTGTCTATTTCTATTTCTACAAAATTTCTTTTGTAAATTTAATTTAGAATACATCTACAAATCAATTTTGGACGATCAACATTTTAATAATGTCGAGTCTTCTAATCAATGAACAGGGCTTGTATCTCCATTTATTTATTTAGTTTTGCATTTTTTGGATAACGGTCTTGTTATCCATAAATAGTTCAAACTTTTATTAATATTGGAAATGATATTTTAAAATTTATTATCTAATTGATGATAATGTGAAAATTTTTATTTTTTAAAATATTGATTTTACATATTGTACTCTTGCTTATTTTACTTATTAGTTTTAATATCTGCTCTGTAGATTCCTTAGGATGTTCCATGTAGATAATCACATTTTCTGCTAATAGAGGCTATTCTAATTCTTTCTTTCACATTTGTTTAGCTTTTGTTTTTTATCTTGCTTTGTTTATTTAGTGAGGACTTTCATCAAATACAATGTTGATTAAAGTGGAAAGAGTAGAAGTTCTTACCTTTTTCCAGTCTTGGGGGCAAGCATTAAAATCCTCACTGTTAAGAATAATATTAGCTGTAGATATCTATTTCAGGGATCATGTACTTTTTCTCCTTTATTTTTTTAATTGGTGAAATATATTGATTTCTGAATGTTATTCTAAACTTACATATTTGGAATAAACCTTGTTTTATATGTTACTAATCCCATTTATATAACTGGATATGATTTCTTGATAATTTTATGATTTTTACTTCTATGTTTAAGAGTGAGGTTAATTTATAATTGCTGTTTCTGATATTTTACTTTTCAATTTTTGGTTTCAGAATTATGATTAGCTCATAAAAGTACTCATAGAATATACTCTGCCTTCTATTTTTAAGAGTTAGTGAAAAATTGCTTTTTTTAATTCTTTAAATTTGGGGAAGAAATAACTTGTGAAAACATCTGGGCTTAGATTTTTCTTTATGGGGAGGATTTGATTACAATTTGTTTTTTTTTTTTAGAGGTCTTTTATTTTATTTTTTTAAAATCTATCATGCCATGAATTCATAGAGAATGGGCTCCAGCAGCTCAGGTTCCTTTCCATTTGTTCTCACAAAGTACGCTTCTCTGGGTGGAGCAGGCTGGTGCTTCAGCTGAACCCAGGTACATTTCTCTTTGGCTTCCTTCTTTTTTTGGTCATTTTTCTTCACACATTTCAGGAAGCTATCTCAGCTGTTAGAGTGCTTAATATGCTCAATACGTACATTAATTCTGTTGGCAATTAAAAAATAGATATGGGACATTAACATTTTTCATTTCTTCTTATGTCAGTTTTGGTAAGTCTGTTTCTCAAAGAATAATCCATTTCATCTAAATTGTCAAATTTATTGGTTTAAAGTTGTTCATAACATTGTCTTATCTTCTAATGTCTTTAGGCTCTGTAGTAGTAATCTGTCTTTCATTCCTTAATTTGTAGCATGTGTTTTGTTTTTGTTCAGTTTGATCACTGTTGTTACAATTCGTTTATTTAATTAATCTTTTCAAAGAAACTACTTTTGTGATTTATCTCTA
Organism: Pteropus alecto; assembly: GCF_000325575.1. NCBI lineage: Eukaryota > Metazoa > Chordata > Mammalia > Chiroptera > Pteropodidae > Pteropus > Pteropus alecto. Next base: position 2,169,845 of record NW_006433716.1, on the reverse strand, counting down.
TGCTTTTTTTTTTTTGATCACTGATCTGTATTTTATCATTTCCTTTTTTTTTTCCTTTTTGCTTTCCTTTTTCAAACATATTAACCTGGAAAGGTTAATTAATTTTGAAGTCTTTTTTTAATATAAAAATTTAAATTATAATAAAATTTTCTCTAAGACATGTTTTAACTTTTATGGTTTAAAAATTTTTTTTTCTAATTTTTTTGTGGTTTCTTCTTTAGAAATGTGTTGCTTGATTTCCAAACATTTGTGAATTTTGTCTTCTTATTGTTTTGTAATTACTTCCATAGGATCAGCAATTCCGAGAATATAACTATAAGAACTTACTTCTTTTAAATTTATTCAGACTTGTTTATAGTCCAGAGTATAGTGTTTCTTAGTGAATGTTCAACGTGCACTTGAAGTTAATGTGTGTTTGGCAGGTATTCAGGGTATTGTTCTATAAATGTTAGTTCAAGTTAATTGATAGAATTGTTCTAATCTTCCACATCTTTACTATACTTTTGTCTAGTTTTTCTAGTTTTACTGAGAAAGAATCGCTAAAACTTCTTTTTATGATTAAAGATTTGTCTGTTTATCCATTTAGTTCTGTCAGACTTTGCTTCATTTATTTTGAAATCCGGTTTATGGTGCATACACATCGGTCATTTTTATATCTTCCTGAATAATTGACCCTTTTAGCATTTGAAAAATCCTTCTCTATCTCTTGAAACATGTACTTTGTCTGATATTATTATAGTATCTCTAGATTTTTTATATTTCATGTCTGCATCATATAACTTTTCTACTCCTTTGTATTCAAACTATCTGTGTTCTTATACTTAAAGTAAATCTCTTACAGTCAGCATAGAGTTAGGTATCACTTTTTTTTTTTTAATCTAACCTTATAATCTAGCTTTTCACTGGAGTATTTGGACAATTTAAATTTATAATAATTATTGGTATATTTGTGTTTATATTTACCATTTGGCTGTTGCTTTCTACTTGTTCTATTATTTGTCCCTCATTTTCTGCTCTTTTCTGGATTAGTTAAATATTTTTCTTTTTTAGTACTACATTTTGATTGTTCTTTTTAAAAAACCCATGTCTGTGTAAGGTGACTCTCAGCATTATAATTTGCAACCTTAACTTATCACATTCTGTTTACAATTTGCATTATAATACTTATTGTAAAATTCAACAACCTTACAAAAGTGTTATTTCATTAACCACCTATTCTTTGTTATTATTGTCATCTTATTACATGTTATACATTTCAAAATATGTTGTTTGTATTTTTTGTTTTAAACTGTTATCTTTTAATTAATTAGAAAATAAATGTCCTATTATTTAAAACTTATTTTTCTCTGTAGATTCATATTTTTATCTGGATTTTATTTTATTTTGGCCTGCAGAACTAACCGTTGTGCTTTTTCTGATACAGGCCTGCTGGCAATGATTTTTTCAACTTTTTCTTATTAATAAACATATAAGCATAAAGTACATAAAAAGAACCAATTATATGGGCTTATACTTAATGAGTATTTTGTTTGTTTAAGTCCTTAAACAGATTTACATTAACTGCTTCAAAGTTCTTTTCTGTGTTCTCTTTCTTGATTTGGGGTTCCTTTTCTCTGCTTGTTCACATGTACAGTAATTATAGTATGATGGTCATTGCTAGTGTTTGTTGTAGGTAGTCTGAATTATGTCATCTTCCTTTAAAAGTTTTAGAATTTTGTTCTGAAAAGAAGTTAACATCCTAAGCGCTCTTTTTATCCTGCCCAGCTTGGTTTTACTGGATATGAGAGCAAGCATATTTCACTTTTGTCTCTTGTACTAGTGTATTCCATTCCATAGGATATGTTCCTTACTTCTGAGTTCTGACCTTCTGAGGTCAGACCTTCAGCTGAATGTGCAAGGCACCCATAAGGGTCTCTTTACTCTTGCAAAGCCAGGAGTCCAATATCTCCTAGTACTGTGAGACTTCTGGTATATATTTTTTTCAGTTTCCACCTCTGAAAGAGCTTTACTTGGCTATTTTTGCAGTAGAGTTTTGACTTACATATTTGCAACCCAGGCATGGGCAAAATGACGTGTTGTTAAGCCTTGTGAAGTTTTCAATGTTCCTCACTCCTGTCATTTTTTTCTTCTCCAATATTTTGTTCCCAAATTCGATAAGGTTCAATAGTTTCTTCCTTATCTCAGCAAGATTGTGATTCTTCTTGCTCTACCTGCCTTTTGTGGTAGAGAAGGTATTCCCAATTAGAAAAGTAGGATGAATATTTGCTTTTTTTTTCTCTCTCAAGGGTTATCATTCTGCTTTGCTTAATGATATAATACCTGAAAAGAGTTGTCTCATGTATTGTGTTCATTTTTATAGTTGGTGGGAGTACACATCCAATATAAAATTATTTTATCATAGCCAGAATTGGAACTCACTGTTTTCTTGCAGATTCATCTTGACTTACTTTTGGCTTCATACTTCTAATAGGAACATTTTAGCAAATGGACAGGTCTTCTTGCTCTTTAAAAAAAATGTATTTCCCAAACAACTGTTGGGACAGTTATTGGTTGTTTATTAATAATTATAAGTTTAAAATGTGAAATGCATATTTGAAAAGAAGCCCAGGATGTTAAATAAAATCCAAGCTATTTTCACTGTTCTTTGTCCAAGAGACTATGTCTCAGACCTCTGTGCTTAGTTCCTCAATACAGAATTTTTCAACCATATTAGGAATCTTAGCTGCTATGAAACATTTCTTTGTTTTTCTCACTTTTACCTTAATATCTTTACAATTTCTAGCATGATTTTCTTTTTTGTCCCTTCAGTCCATACATTCTGTCCTCAAGGACAGATCAGCTATTCACTTGACACATGAAGTGGCTGGAATGTACATGTTTTCAAGGTAAGTGGATTTGAATGTAGATTGAGGAAGAGAAGAAGGATATTAACATTTATCATTTGTATTTTTTTATTTAGTCATACAACAGTCTTCAAAGTTATATAGTATAAAGGCAGAATTTCCCTAGGAGAGATAGGCCTTGAACTGTTCATATCTTCCTTTCCAAACCCCTCAACTGGATTTATTAAATGTCATGAGAACCTTCATAGTGTTATTGTTAAAATATGAATAACACTACCAGATTCACATGGTGTTTTAGATCATTAAGTATTGTAATAAATGCAAAATTCCAGGTATATATTTGATTAGTTTCCTTCTCTCTAAGAAATTTTTTTGAAGGCCTGGGTTATGAATGGTGGAAGTGGATATTGAATCAGTATCTGATCAGTGCCTCTTTCCTTATAGTCTGTGCTCTTTTCAGAATACCATGCTATTTTCCCAAATGATTCTTAAGGTTAAGCATATGATGAATTTCTTGACTATACATCTCTGAGTCATTAAAACTATTCTCTGGTAGTAACTCTAATTAAGTTATGGGTTTTTTTCAGTCTCGTTGTATGAAATCTCTACTACTTCCAAACACCATAATAGACATCTTAAGAACACTATTAACCTTCCTATTTGTGGAGTCTGGTGCCTTTATAGAAAACAATCAACTTTTAAGGTGAGTAAATTCTGAATTTGTGACCTCTCCCCACTTTTTTTTTTTCATCTTGCATCTATGCCTCTAACAAGAGGCAACCAAATTAAATGGACTCATCATAGGGTCACTATCATCATATACGTATCTTTCTTTAGAACCCATGATAGCTACTTTTTTTGTTCACTACCTCTGACTCCTTTAAGGAAAGCATACAAGGAATGTATAGTAAGGGTCCATTTGATGTTGCTATGTAGTGTAATAGGATTTGCAGTAAAAGAATATCTAACATTGCAACTGGTTATTTTGTAGAAATTAAGAACCTTTTTCACCATTCTTATATTAGAGCCTTATTTTTTGAATGAATGAATAAATAAATTTATCTTTTCATTGTTCAAAAGTATCACCCATTATAATAGAAATGAGGCCATTGTTTTATCAGCTATGAATTCTGGGAGATCTGAACTTTAAAACCTGACTGCTACTTTCATGATTATAATTAATCGATCATAGTTCCTAGGAATTATATGAAATACAGTGAGGAAAAAAATTAGCAACCAAATCTAGTTAATGTGAAATTATATATTGTAGTACTTTGCTGTAAAAATTCACATTTTTATCCAAGAAAAGAATATTTACAAAAAAGGAACTTATTAACTATTACATTTAAAACCTATGTGTAAAGAAATTTCTTGAGATATTCACATATGGACATATTTCAGTAAAAAGTTAAAAAATTTCCACAGTTTTTCAATTGTGTTATTTTAGAAAATCAACAGCTATGAAGAAAATTTATAAAAGGATAAGGCAGCAAAATTAGAAATAAATGAGAAAGAACACCATACTTGTGAGTCTGAAAAATATATTCTTTGACTTGACTATTAACTAGTTTTGTTCTTTATGAATATAACTATCTTTTGTAACCTCAAATAATTCTGCAATATAATGTTCACATTTCTTTTACTGCTAAAAATTCCTTGACTCAAAGAACATATTCTATCTGCATTGTTAGCTACATTAAGTTTATATAACTAACCAAATGGAGTTCTAGGTTATAATGAATTAAGTTTTCTCATTTAATGATAATCCTTCTAAAATTAGCCTCTGTCCTTTTCTATCCAATAACCCTTTCAGTCTTCATCCATACATCGTTTCTTAAGCCTCTAGAAAAAGGGGCCCATGTGAAAATTTATCTTTTAGCCTACCAAAATATATATTAAATAACATTAAAAAATGTATAGTTCTTGAGTTATGTAAGTTGAATATATATTTTTTATATATATATATATATAAGTTGTTTTGTTTTGATAAAACTGAGCTTAGAATTTAGCCTTTCATGATTTATCAGAAGTCTAGGTCATTCCACTGCTAACTCTTACCACTAAAGCATCATTGCCTTTTGCTATTCACTTCTTGGGACTCATTTATTAAGAGACTGAGATGTGAACATCTGTCTGTGTTCCAACTGAACAAATCATTTCAAGTAACCTTTCTAACCCAAAGTTCAATGGATGAAGCAGACCATGATTTATATTTGTGGGTTTTTGTTTTGTTTTTGCAACAAAAGCCATTCTCCTTACTGTACTCTCAACAACTGCCTGTACTGCATTAATCAGACCTTAATTAACAAGGAAGAAAGGTGATAATTTACATTTATTTCAAATTGACACATTGTACTTTATTTAGCAAATGAGACCTGTCAGACACTGCCAGTGATGCTTAGATTGAAGACAGAGTGTCGAAAATATGTCTTCCACCTGCCTGTGCCTTTGTAGGAGGGAGCTTTCAGTGTGTTTACACAAGGATCATTAGACATACCTCATGCTAAGCTTTCATGAATCTTTGAATAAGAAATGCTCAAAGGTCATCAGGTATGAAATATTTTATAATGACACACTGCCATAAGGCATAAGAAATGGTGATTTATCCTCCAAAGTAAACTCAAATAGGATAAAGGAAAGAGAAGCACACAGGCCTCTAAACCATTTCAGATCTATCTGAGAAAGAAGAGAGGGGGATTAAAACTATGAGGAAAGAGGCTGGGGAAAGTTTATTTACTTTGTGTAATTGTGCAATACAAAGTGATAGTTAGAGGTCTGAACGAAATGAGCACTCTAACTGGTCATCAGCTTTTGAGAAAAAACAATAAGTTGCTATCAAATGTCAGGAAGGAAAGATTTAGGAGTCATGAATAGCAATATGTTAATTCTATGAGATAAAAACAGAAAATTGAAGATAATTGATGATTTGCCCATTCTTGCCTTTAATTGAACATATAATGATTAAATTCGAAATTTAAGCCTAAAAGGGTTAAAAGAAGTGAGACTTACAGTTAAAGTGAAGTAGCTTCTATGTTTTCTTCCTGCCCTTTTAATCTAAGCTTATTTTCATGGTTTTTATTACTATATATTTTATCATACAGTTTAAGCCAGGCAATGAGGAAGTCCTACAAACTTTCCTCTTATGTGTTTGTTGGATCTAGACCCTTATTCGCTCCCCAGAGCATATTATTGCACATGCGGGCATCCATACCTTTGCTCATATTGTCTCTGTTGAGATGACCAGTCCATTCATTCTATATGGTAAACCCATTATTGGCTTTAAAGCGTGGCTCAAATCTCATCACCTTTATGTTGATATTGTGGAATGTATGCCAACTTATAGGTCAAGGAGCTGAAATTTACAATTAATGACATTGAATAAGTCTCTTAACCATTTTGAAACTTAGTTACTTCACTTAAAAAAATTGCCGAAATAGTAGCTGCCATTCTATGAAAGAGAGATAGGAACTCGTTGGAGGGGAGGGAAATCTCTTGTTTAGTATATACTATTGTTAAAGTTATAAAGCCAAACGTAGATGGAAAAGACATTATAAAGCATCATAGGATCCATGATGCCAAATCTGTACAGTCTTACAACATAACATTGAATTAATGATGGGGTTTGATGTAGAAATGTTTCTAATTATTCATGATTTGTATAATAGGAATGTTGAATTTTATTTTCTCAGGTGTGCTAAGGAAAGCATATTATTTGTGGATTAAAGTTGCCAGTTCTGCTTTATAGGAGTCAATAGGGATTATAAAAATCTAGTCCACTTTTCTTATGGATTTTATTATCATGAATAACTTGTTTTATGGTTGTTCAAAGGCACAGCTGGGGCTAAAATTAGATTCCTGTCTACTTCCATGATTTCAACTCTTGCCTCTAAAGTAATAATTTCCATATCTAAGAATCCAGCTTCAAATTCTCTTTCAAATTTTAGATTCTCTTTTTAAAATGATTCCTAATATTTCTACACAGAATTTTACACTAGTATTATAAATACAATGCATTAAAATATAGTTATTTTGATAAACATTAAATGGCAGTGTGCCACACATTTATTAATTCTTTATCCTGATTTCCTATTCTTGTGGTCATAAAGAAGCAAAATTTGTTTCATTTCACTCCTGCAGTTGTCCTCTGAACACTGTGGGGAGGTAGGGGTACTGATTCCTACCACACAGTCAAAAATTCATGTATAACTTTTGACTCCCTCAGAACTTAACTACTAATAGTCTACTGTTGACTGAAAACCTTACTGATAACAGAAACATTCAATTAACATATTTTATAAGTTATGTATATTATTTATTGTACTCTTAAAATAAAGTGGGCTAGAGAAAAAATGTTATTAAAATCACAAGGAAGAGGCAACACATTTACAGTACTGTACATATTTATTGAAAGAAATCCACGTATAAGTGGACCCATGCAGTTTAAACTCGCGTTGCTCAAAAGCCATCTGTTTTTCCAAAATTTGTAGTGACTCCTTCTGGAGTGTTGATTGCAGGCCTCCCTTTTACACCCACCACCTAGAGCATTGTTGATGATTAAAACATACAGTTGCTGCCTCTGGTCCTTTCCTGAGACCATTTTTTTTTTCTATGTACTTTATCTATAAATTTCTCAAAAAATTATTAGCTGTACTGTCTCCTCATTGCATACAGGACTAACTTTAATCCCCTCAATCTGGTATATAAGACTCTTCAAAACTGGTTTAATGATTTCTACTTCTTAATGAGTATTTAGAAGATAGCTGGAAAATCTAGACAACATATAAAGTACATATGTTTGAGGATATCAGAGAGCTAGCAATGTATCAAAGAATTCCAGTTAAAATTTGGGAGAAGAAAGAAAGACAAGGAAATGAACTTGGAATTAGTCCAGGTAATGTGGTCTGATTTTGGCAAAAGGTTATTATCTTTCAGAGTCAGAAAAGTACTTTTGAGAGACTCATGAGTATATAGACACAGAGTAGGAATTTGGTCCTACAAACACACCTGTGCTTTGAATTGGGATCCCAAAGAGCTTCACCACGAAGTAAGTCTCAGTGACAGGTAAGTAAGCCCTCACAGAGTCTGAAGCCTATCATTAAATGATTTCTGTGATTAAAATTCCACTAAGGTAATCTCAGGTTATTATTGTCCCCAGGAGCCTGGCAATTGTGAATGTTAAGTCTTCTCTGGAGGAAGAAACATCATCCTAGTCCTTATATTATTTCAACAAATAATTTTTCAAACGCAGTGTCTGAGATAAAACAAAAAAATGACAAGGCAGATAAGTAGACAAAACAACCTGAATGATAAGCAGAAGCAGTAAAGTAAAAGGTCCTTCTGATATTGGATATATTGGATGCAGACTCTAAAATACCATACTATATTCCAAGAGATAAATAAATTAAAACCAAAAATTTTGGTAAATAACTAAAAACTATAAAAATGGATGTGTAAAATAAGAATCAATGAAAAAAAATCTAATTACTATTTAGAAGTCAAGTTTAACAACCAGTAGACAGATGATATAAGAATAAGTGAATTATCCAAATGAAGCTAAAAGTTAAAAAAATAAAAAATATGAAAATTGATATGACATATAGATAATATTGTATAAAATTCATATATTTGTGTGTGTGTGTAATTGGAGTCTCAAAAGGAGGGGAGAAAAGGAATGCGGCAGGAGTCATATTTGCAGAAATAATGTTTGGAACTTTCTAATACTCTTGAAACCATTACTCCTTATAAAGGAAAGCTTTACAGCCCATAGTCAAATACAAAATCTCAATGGAAATTAGAAGACATTTTGTACTCAAGGATGATAAAAATACTACAAATCAAAACTTGTATGATGCTGGAAAAGTTATGCTTAGCAGGTTCTTTATAGAATTAAATGTATATATTAAGAAGAAAAAAGGGCTGAAAAATCTATTAGCTAAGTAATCTTAAGAAATTAGAGAAAGAATAATAAACTATAAAGAAAGTCAAATGGAGTACATAATAAATAAAAGGATAAAAATTAATAGAATAGTAAAACAACAGAGAGGATTAGCAACATTCAATCATTAAAATGCAATAAAACTGTTAGTAAACTAGGAATAAAAGGAAATTTCCATGGTCTGTTAAAGGGTGTTTCTAAAGACTTTCAACAAATAACATGGTGATGAGGAAGTATTAGAAGCTTTTCGTTTTAGTTCTGATCAAGTGTCCACCATCTCCCCTCCTAGTAAAGTGTTTTGGAAGTCTGCACAATATATTAAGATGAGATATAGAAATAAAATGTAGAGATTTGGAAGGAAACTATGAAATTTGATGATTTTCAGTTAATATGATTGTGTACATAGAGAACCCCAAAGAATCTAAATTAGAATAACAAGTGAGTTTAGCAAGTATATTTCCACATAGCAACAATAAGAATTGGAAAATGAAATAAAAATGATATGTATTAGTAGCATAAATAATGTTAAATATATTAGAATAAATTCAATGAAACATATATAAGACCTTTACATAGAAAATTGTAAAAAAATAATATTGAGAGAAAGTAAAGAAGGCCTAAAAAAAAGAGATGAAAATTCATGATCATGGATTGGAAAAGTCAGTATTTAAAGGCCTAAATAATCCCAATCACAATCCTAGCAGTTCTCTTTTGGGGGGTAGAGGTCGATTATAAAATTTATGTAAAAATAAAGGTCTAAGAAATAAAAAAGACACTTAAAGAATAGGTAGAAAGGACTTGCTCTATCATCTATTAAGACTTATAATAATATTATTATATTAAGACACTGATATGTCACAAGAATCAGAAAATAGATTAAACAAAATAAAAGTAGATTAAAAGAAAAGTTCTGGGAAAAAAACTCATTTTTGTGGACATTTGGTTACAAATGTGGCACTGCAGAACAATGGGGAAAAATTGATCTTTTTTAATAAATTAGGTTAGGACAGTGGCGTTTTCACATGAAAACAGTGAAATATGATACCAAGCATACAGTTTTTAGATCTATATCTTCTTTTATATAGGATAATATGCTCATGACTTTGAGATAGGGAAAGCCAGCATTCTGCACATGCAGGTCATTTGTCTGCTGTACTTGATTCCTCACTGGATTAACCTGTTTTCTCCTGTCCTGACCATAGCTTGTCCACCTGGCAAACTTTTATGAAAACACCTACCCGATAAAGCCACAGGCTGGGCATAGGCTTTTAGGGTATGATCATGAATAGATGAGAATAGTTGATTACAGTTTTTCTCTCAATTTTTTGGAATAACAGCTATAATTTGCTCCTAATTGTGCTATATTAATTAACTTCTGGAAAGGAAATTTCATCAGGTTCTCTTTAAAAGTTATTTTCCTGCTCATATTTCATATACGGTGCCTCAGAATTTCTACAGTGTAAATTGGCATAATGTTTTAGTTCTTTTGGTAAGATTTATGGCAGTAATCTGTAGTCTTAATTACATTTTAGTATCAAAATCTGTATTTTACCTCTAAATGTAGCAGAAAGGTTTACCAAATTTACAAATATATCTGGTTATTAAAAATATATATGAGATTCAGATGGAATTTTTAATTTTAATTGCTTTTTCTTTAAAATATAACATTATGATTCCAGACATCTAAAAGTATATAAACCAGAAAGATCAACAAAAAAAGATAAAAGGTAAAGAAAAATAACTGAATAATTGGTCTTAAAATAATGTAGGCATGTTTAATATTAAGTACCTGAGCTAATGCATCACACAAATTTGAAAACTGGAAAATAATAACATGGTTCAAAATCTTAAAGAATAAAAACATTAAAAAGTAAAGTTTTTGTCACTCATAATCATCTCATTTCTTTTTCCCCTTCCATATTGAAATCTCCAATAAATCCTATTGATTCTGTATTTATCTTATATTCAATAATCACCTTCAAAGGAAATTACCAGTATGATCTTTGCAATACTCGGTGAACTCTTACCTCTATCACTCAGTTCTTAAATTCCAAAAATGAAGTTACCCAGTTATTATTATTTTATAACTGCATTCATTATTATTCAATAAACAAATCTTTATTTACTATTCCAAAATATTAGCACTTTAGTAATATTTAAATATTCAATCTTAATTGATTCAAAAGCTTGTAGCCATCCGCATCAACTCCGACCCACTTCTAATGTTCCTTTATGCCAACTATGGGTAGATTTTTAACACATTTTAATTCCTGTCCCTAAAGTTTCTAATTAGCAAAGTATTGCATGGTATTTAAATGTAGCTGATTTGCATCTAAAAGAAATCCCCAATAATGTTTCCACAGTGTATTAAATCAATCCAATTTTTGATAGATGATTTTATCCTTGATTTTACTGAAACCAGCCATTTTTCCATATTAATTTGGTCTCAGAGAAAACAACATAATTGTCATTCATCTCTCTGTAGAAGTTACTAATTTCTTAAATGATTCAAATCTGCTAAAAGCCAACTCAGTACCAGGAATTAAATTAAAATTGACAAACATATATTACATTAAGGTTTCTAAGGAACATTTAGATTACTGGGCTATGAAGTGAAATGTGTGTGCTCAAGTCAAAGCCTCTCTCCTCCAAAATATTGGTCTTTTATTCCATTGTGCCACAGTTAAATTGTAGAAAAGCAAGTTGATAGAAGTCACTACTTTCTCTTGCACTTTTACCCACAGAGCTTAACCTTCCTCCTTGTCAAAAATCATCAGCTTGGTAACATTTTAATATTTCTCTTCCCTAGGATTATAGAATCAATGGGAATCTCAAGTGGTAATCATCTTATCAATCACTTGAGCCCCATTTGCTTCATGAAAATGGTGAGGTTCATGTAGGGATTGCTTTGAGGCCACTGGCTAGTTACTGTCAACGCAGGAATGGTATAAACATTTATTCTTGTTTATTTGTGCTATTTCTAAATAAGTTTGTGTTTATATGTTTTCTTTTTGTCACATAGGTAAAATGACCGCTTTTTATGGTAATGTAGTAGACACTCTGTATCCTTTTCCCCATAGCTCCTGCTGAGTGGGCAGAAGAACGTGTAAGGCTGCCCAAGGCACCAGTATATTGAACTTCAGATAAGCACTGGCTCACAGTGAATAGGTCATAATAATCTTTATCTTGCAAATTAGAAAATATGTGATGGGGGCTTCTAAAATACCAATTTACCAGGCTTTCCTAAAGATCAATTAAAGCAGAAATATTAGGGTGAGGCCCACAATTTTTAAACTCCCCAATTGTTTCTAATTGTCAGAATTGAGAACCACTGATTCTGATCATGGTTTTCTTATACCTACTTGCTTAGAATGTCTAATTTCCGAGTGCATATATGTGAATTTATGTTTATTCACATTATGTACATGTATATACATGGCTACAGTCATATACGTTATTCCAAAAATATGATCCTCGGCCCTTGCTCTGAAATCTATAATTCTATCATGTTTTTCACTAACCCTAATGAACAATTTTGATTTAGTATTCATGTTGCCCCAGTCTTCAATATTCTACCATATTACTCCATAGGATATTTAGTCGTGTGTCAACTAAACATTAATTATAAAAAAAACATCTATTTCTTTGTTACATAAAATATGACTAAAACCCTAAATAGCAAATTAGCCCATAAAAATAATGCATAAGTAATTTATCATGTATAACACTGCTGATAAAAATACATCTATATAAAATGATAAACACTTGATTAATAGGTTAAATTGGCCTTTTTTTTCAATTCACTTTTTTCTATATTACATTTATTTAAAAATACTACAGAATTTAATTAATGTTTAACATGGAAAATTGTGTTTAGTAATTGGCTTAATTTTTTTTACTAATTGGTTATGTATTAATCCTTATTTTCATAGAACATTGCTCATTACTAACGATAATTCTAGTCAAGAAAATATTCATCACTTTGTCGAAGATTTTCTTTCTAGCTTAAAGAAAAAATTACTTTTTACTGAATTACTTCTAGTTAGGGATATTTAATCAGACAAATTTTTACCTTCTCTAGCTTACAATTTATACGTATGGTTACCACATATATATGTATGTATTATGTGTATATTTGTACATGTATTTGTATGTGTGTGTATATTTACTCAAGTTCTGCATTTATTTAAACAGAGATAATTACCATCCATATGTGCCTGTTGGTTAATTGCTTACCAGTTGCATCAAAGTACATCAAAGTAAAACATAGGTATTGTGTTTTTATACTAAGATATAGATTGTAACCACATCCTATGATGATTAAGAATACATTAAGAATATATTATTTGATGATGCAAAATATTAATTCCAACACCAATAATTCATATTTTGTATGAGTGTTTGTCTGCTTGTAGTTTAGCTACAAATCAACCTGAAATTTCATATTATTAGAAGAACGTTCATCCTGAGGGTCATTTTCTGTTTTCATAAGACTCAACATCTATACAGATGATGCCTTTTAGTCTGTTAGTAAGTTATGGCCAGCCTCATAATAATTAACTTAAATAATAAATCTGTTATCTTTTAAAACATCATAAATTTATGTTTTTGAATGACAAACTATACTTTCCCCAAATTCACATCTATTTATTTTGATTAAAAAAAAATTGTTGCAAACCTATCACATCTTTTAAAACATGGTTAAAATACTTCGAGTAATCTAGAAATAACTAAAAATAATATTTATATAGTCAATATATTTGAAAAAGTTGGAAAAATGTTTTCCTTTGCAATTTAGAAATAATTGTCAAGAAATTAGTAGAGACTAGGCCTCACATAAATACTCAGAAGTAATCATATTTTAAAACTTTTTTTGGTTATAAAGTATAATACATTTATGGAAAAATGCCCCCCAAAAGTACAAGTTAATGAGTTATCACTAATTGAACAGCTAGATAAACTCTAAGTTAAGAAGTAAAACATCTTTAGTGCCTAGAAGCCTCCATTGTATCTCTTCTCATCTCAAACTATTCCTCCCTAAAATGGAATCTCTATCTTGACTTTGGCGATAAATTACTTGCTTTCCCTCAAAAGCTTTACCACTAAAGGATATATCTATAAATACTGTGTTATAGCTTGTCTGGTTTAGAAGAGTATACAAATGGAATCATAAGAATGTATTCTCTTGGTCTAGTTTCTTTCACACAACAATATTTTTGATATTTGTAGATGTTGTTTTGCGTCACTATAATTCATTCATTTTCATTATAATCCTATTGTGTTACTTAAATATGCTACAATGTCTTTATGTTAATATTCATGAATGTTAGGTTGTTTCTGTTTAAGAGCTCTCACAAATAATGTAGCTATGAACATTTTTGTAATGTTTCTTGGTATACACATGCATATTTTTCTTGGGTGTATTTGGAGTAGTAGAATTGGCAGGTCAGAAAGTGTGTATTTATTCAACTTAAGTAGCTGATGGTAAACTGACTTTTTAAACCAAGTTCAGGAAGCTGGCTTTTAGAACGATTGTACTAATTTCATCCTTTAGCTGAAATAAATATATAAACTTCAGTTCCAAAAATTCCCCTGCCTAACATGACTAAAAACAGACATACTAAACATTCACTCCGTTCCCAAAAGGAGACATTTGATGGTAACTTCCAGAAACATATGATAGGATGACTTTTCTCAGAGTCTATGATTTCCAAGTGATGTTGATTACTCCTTTAGTTCTTCCAAAATATACACTGTACAGAAGTCTTCACCATCTCACAAGTACTGTGTTGATTAGTTGTTAATACAACTATGATTGTAATTGTAAAATATAAGGATAAGAGAGAAAAAATAAATGCATCCTCTTACTTTTTTTCACCATGACCTTAAAATTATATCTAGCCTGCAGATTGGGCTCCTTGACTGTCGCTTCATTGACAGACAATTGTGGCAGAGATCTGAACTATTTTAATTAAAGAATGTGGTGCTGTATGAGCTAAAGGAATAGATAATGATTCAATAAGAAGTATATGATTAAAGTAATATAGGCAATTTGAGAAGTGCAGTAAGATAAGAATTAAAAATATCCATTATATTTGGCAAGTTGAAGGATATTTTTGAATTTATGGAAAACAATTAAAATGCAAAAAGTGGAAGGCAGATTGTGGTAGCATGAGGAGTAAGGAGGTGCAGGGCACAGTAAGAAAATGAGGACGTTTGCTTAGGCCTGTATTGGCCCACCAACCTGTGTGGTTAGAAATGTCATCCAGAATGCCATGTTAAAGGAATAAACCAATTTGACAGCTCTGAATCATAAAACTAAAATCAAGTGGGGATTGGCCATAGACAGTGTTGAAAAGAGCAAGGTTGTTGAGGTTAGGGAATGGTATAGTCCTAAATAGAGACATAACTTGCTTTTATGCTTCTAATTTTTGCACTTGTTTTATAGTCTTAAATCTTCAATATTAAAATAATTGGTTTATCTAGTTCTATCTAAATATTCAGAGCTAAAATCATTATCAAAGTCTCTTACATATATCATAATCCAAAAGAGAACAGCCCAAATCTCTTGCCCTAGGAGTGGACTTTTAAACAAAGGCACAGTTATCTTATCACTCTTAGAGAAGGGATGAACAAGAGAGCAAATTTGGAAGTCCAGAAGATAGCTTTATCTAAACTGAGTTTTTTGGGGGGGATAAATAAGCCAAAATGTCACTTGATATCGAATTTGATCTATATAGTATAGTGAATATGTCTTTTTGTAATGTTATGAATTTCAAAGTCAGTAAATCAAATATATGCCTAAAACTGTTTTCAAAATTTTAAATGAGTTACGCTTGGCATCTTTAAATATATTTGTTTCTCCTAAGCCCTTTATTGGTCAGTTCCAATTTAATATGAGAAGTCAAATAAAGTGTTCAGTGGATTCTCATGGAATTTTTTCAACTCTGTCTTTTGAATGGTGATTTTATAGTAGTTGGTTGTCAATAAATTCATGTTGACCAGCCAATTTTTAATAAATTAGTTGCCCAACTTTTTATTTAATAAAATTTTAAACCTAAAGAAAAGTTGAAGAATTAATTTATAACTGCCTTAATAACTGCCTTTTTAATTATTTTTTGTATTCAGAGTGCGGTTAAGGTTTACATATTGCTTCAGATTGCTTAATCTCTTTCATCTCTTTTAATCAAGAAAGTTCTTCTTGCCTCTCTACTTATTTTTCATGATCTTTACTAATTTGAGGAGTCTGAACTAGTTGACTTGTAGAATGTTTTACATTTCATTTTTGTTTCGTTGTTTGATTTTGTTTTCCATATGATTTTTTTTTTCTCTATAAGAATGCTATGTGTGTTATACTGAATAGTTCTGACTGATTTTTTCCAGTAGGCAATAATTTCAGACTTTCTTACTATTGGAGTTAAGTTAGGCCACTTGTTAAGGGTGGTAACTGCCAAAATCTCTTCAGTAATATTGTTTTGGAAAATGTGAAAATTTTTTTCAACTCCCTTTTCTTTCCCACAATATTGCATAACGTGATTTTAGATGTCTTGCTAATCCTATATTTAAGTAATCATTTCACTAGTGATTGCAAAGTGATTTTAAAATTCTGTTATTCTTTATGCTAATTATGTTAATTCTATGTTAATTATCTGGAAACCTCCCATATACAAATGTTTCCTATTTTTCCCTCACCTTCTCTCTCCACCTCCACAATTATCTATACAGGACATAGCTAGGGATAACTGAAAAAAAAAAAAAAATGCACCGAAGGCACAAGTTTTTTCTGGTACTTGGTTTTCTTTTCTGTGTGTCAGGTCTTCTCATATATCCCAACTAATCTTGGGCAATGCCAGCCTATCTTCTCTTATTCTTTTCTGAATGTTATAAAGCCTAAGATTGACTATGAGTTGCTTTAGGACTGCTTACAGATCACTTACTACCTTTGGATATAGCTTTTTCATGAAACCGTGATAATTCCACATTGGGTTGTGAGAATTTCACAAAGTAACATAACTTCTCTCATTGAAAACAATCTGGCATATTACTGAAGTTTAATAAATTGTCATTATTGTCATTGGTAAATTGAAAACATTGGGCAGGAATAAGTATCAAGTCCCTTCCTTCTCTGTATCATGTTTCAAACACATGGTTATTGAATATAAGAAAATTATTATATAAAATACTCTTACAAAAAATTATGCCTTTATGAAGATTTTTGGACAGTTTTTAATTCTTTCTGTTGCCTCTAACTTATTTAGAATACTAAAAATATATCTTAACTGTCAAACTTTACAGTATCTGTTGAGGTTTAATGATGATAATCACATATATGTTTAGAACATAAATGGATAGAACAATGGAAATAAAAATATGGATACTACTATTTACACTGATAAGTCAGCTTGCCCTATAGCCAATTGGATTTCCTGTCCCATCCCAACTGAGTGTATATATTGAGATAATCTAGTTAAGAGAAAGTATAAGACTTCCAACTCAACATTTACCCATTCAAACATAAGCAGGATTGTTGACTCACATTTTTGAGCTTTAAGAGCATTGGCCAAAAATAAAAACATAGACTATAGAACTATCTCTAGAAAGTGGATTGTGGGTCCTGAGGGAGAGCAGAATTAGGAGGAAAATGGAATTTCAAGTTGAAGGGTGAAACATAGGAGATATTTGCACTGCAAGCAAGTTTAAATCCGTTATTTGAGTCTGTAAAAACACCATTGGCCAAAGCAAGACGCATGACCAAATGCTGCATCAGTGAAGTAGAGGAATAAACTCTGTCTCTAATGGGAGGGATTGCGAAGTCACACAACAAAAGGCTTATATACAGGGAGATATAAAGAACTGAGACAACTGTGCAATTTATAGCTGAAATAGGAAGACATGAAAATGCTCAAGAATGTACCTTCTTTGTACTCTAGAATACTAACTTTCAAAGTGTAGTTCCAGAATCAGCAGTACCATCTGCAACCCAGTTTAAAAAAGCAACTTTACTCTCCCTACTCCAGAAATACTGAATTAGAAATTCTGGGGGTGGAACCCAGGTGATTCTGATACACATTAAAGATTAGAAGCATTATGTCAGAAGATGTGCTTCAGCAAATACAAAGAAGAGATAGGATTCAGAAAGGGGAGAATAACAACATGAGAGAGGTGATAGAGATACAAATAACATTGTCCATCAGACCTAGACTTTAACCAATACATACTGAAATAATTTAGGCAAAAAGACATGTAGGAATAGGAACTCTGGTGCATTGACAGATTGATGCATTTGGAGAAAAATACCTATTTATATATAGAAAACTAATATAAATATAAACGAAGCAATTATTAACTCCAGTATTGAAGGGATGTAAGACAAACTCAGCTGAGTCTAGCTCAGAGGAATTAACTCAGTAGACGGGACAATCTACAGAAGCATCAGTGAAAAATAAATAGTGTTGTACAAGTCACTGGATTATGACGTACTTTGTAACAAGGCATTATGGTAGAAATTACTGAAAAATATAGAAAGCTTGGGTTAAAACTTATTTTTCCTCAGCATGGTTATTTGTTTGAGAGCTTACATTTTTTTCTGTATGGAACATTTTAGAAACTTTAAACTTGGGGCTTTGAAATTTCACAATGATGGACATTCTTAGGGATTTTTTTCTCATTTATTGTGTTGAGTTCTTGATAGTAACTTTTATTCTGGAGATACAAATTCTTTATTTTCAGGATACAAATTATTATTAATTTTTATTATTTTTAAAATTATTTATTATTATTATTTTTCAGATACAAATTATTATTTTTTTCTCATGTGTAATTGCCCCAATCTGTTTTGTTTATTTGCTCTTTTTACAAATCTTGTCATTTAGATATTAGACTTTCTCAGTTGATTTCTCTTTTCTCTTTTACTTTTATTTCTGGAATATTCCCTTGACTTTATTTTCTAAACTTGCCACTGAATATTTTTTTAATTTGTACAGTTTTATTTTTAATTTCCCAGCACTCCTCTTTCTTCTTTGAATGTTTCTTATAGAGTCATATTTTTATTTTATGGCTGCATTTTCATCTGTTTTTCTGAGGACATTGAGGCTCTATCTACCTATGAATTTTATATCCTTTGTGTTGTGGGTTTTAGTTGCTTGTTTGTTGTTTGTTTGTATAGAATTTTCCTCTTTTAGGTTGGCATTTTCCTGATGGAAGTTTTATTTGTGTGAGATGGGTTTTTGTGATGGTGGAGCTTTTCGGTAAAATAAGATTATTGAGTCAGCCTTTTTATTGGGACCACTCAAATTCAGTGTGAGTCTGTTTTTATTTTTTGTTTTCCAAGTTCTGTTTAGTTTCTGGTCAAATAATCTTTCAGTCCACCTCCTGAGTGTGTGTTGGTTGGATGGTGATATTGGATCAGGTATTAGTGAGGGGTAATTATGCCTGGCTGCCAGGATTCTGGACAATAATGAGGGAAAGATGAACTAACATGCTGCAGTTCAGAATATAGGTGTTCGGTTCATCTCTCTGTTTTCTACACTGCTGCTGAAATCTCTTGGCTGAGTCAATGACCATGAATCTGGAGCCTCTCTAACTCAATTTCCTCCAAGAGGAGAAGATGGGTACCTTGGCTTCCCTTGCTCCTCAGGCATTCATATTATTATTTCTTCTGCTCTTTTAAGCCAATTATCACATCCCTATATGCTTTCTGCATGCCAACAGAAGATAACTTCTCTGCTGTTTTCCATTATTTTATGCCCTTGGGTTTATGAAACATTGCTATCATTTTGGTGGAAACTTGGAAGAGAGATGAAATAAATTTGTGTAGGCACTCAACCACATTTAACTAGAAGTATAATTTGTTAACTGAGTTAGGTAGACTGCAACCTCAATGGAGAGAGGATATGTGGCTATCTTATCATAGTTTCATTCCTGTGGTCTAGGAAAGCACCAGGCACATAATTAGTACTCATTAAATATGTGTTGAATAAATCAATGGGTAAAGGCTTCAAAAGGAAATACCCATGCAATATTTAGAAGTCTGTTTAGCAGAATCCATTTGCTTCAAATCCCAAAGATAGAAAATTCAGAGGTGAGGTGGGAAGCAGGCCAAATTCTTTTGTTGATCAGGCAGGTGGCATGAACAGATGGACAGTTGCTATCTACCAATTCAATTTCATTAGCCTTACTCTTAGTTGACTTACCAGATTTGGCAAGCTGTTTACACTTAATTTTTTTTTTTCCAGGAATACTTCTTAATCTACTGCTAGGGTATATAGATCACATTTCTGTGCTAGTGATAAATGTTTTGAGGTGATTCTTTCTATCCTAAAAATAATGGAAAGTCAAAAGAATATTTTTTCTTTTTGTGATTCTGAAATGTGTAGTAGTGAGATGTGTAGTAGAAGTCACCCTCCAAATGCTCTGGTATAAGATAGTTAGTCATTTTTGAATTGAACAAATCCACTGTCAAGTAACTGTGTATACTTGCATTCTTGAAAAACTTACACAAGTGATTGTGAAATGCCTTGATAAATAAGAAGAAAGTGGAAACAGGTGTGATTATTATTCTTGTCTGTCTTGAAAGATTAGAATTTCTCAGCATCTTTAGTCTGGCACATTTATGAGAACATTGGCATGATGAATGTACACTTACAGAAAAGATAAGTTAGATTACTTTATTCTCTATTGTTTTTAAAGAATTTCTGAATCCTAGTTTGACTAATGTCTAAATAACCCAGCATGACTTATACAATCTGGCTTTATAAGTATATGCTTATTAGTACATGTTTGATACATCAAGACATTTATAGAAGTAGGCAGATATTCTTCAGAGAAATTATATCCTTCCTAAGTATTTCCCTTGAGGGATGGTTACCAGCTTGGGAGTAAAATTTTAAAAATATGTATAAATATTATACACATTTGCAAATAAAAATATCTCAAGAGTAGAAAATTTGTTGCCGTGTGTGTAATAAGTTGGTACAGTGTTACATCAGCCTGTGCTTTCTCATAGCTTGGGAAATTCCAAAGTTCTCTTTCTATTGCCTTTATACAAGGGATTTGGTTTCAATACTCCAATTTGAAACCAAATCCCTGGTATAAAAGAAACGGAATAAAGAAGTACAAAAGTGACAGTATATCTTTTTCCACTTCTAAAAATTCTACTAAATTGTACAGATGTAGATGACACACTCTATAGATAGCCCATTAGCTTTTGCTGTATTCATAGGACCAAAATTAGTATTGCTACCATCCTGCGACTATGGCCATTCTTAATGACTCTTGCAACGCTTATGGATAAAACCAATTCTCAATTATCACTCTAGTAATTGAGGCTTCATTTTTAGCATAAGTGAAAACCATGGGAGGCCCAAAACTTACTGTGGCAAAGAACCCAAAAGCCTCCTTACTCTGTCTTTTCTCTTATAACTTGACCTTCATCTTATTTCAAACGTTCTGATTTGAGCAAATTCCTCTGTGCCTGGAAAAGGTCTCATGAATACACATCAATTTACCACCATCTTCTTATCTACCTATCCTTTTTTTTTCCATTTGAGCTGTTAGCCCCTTCCCTCCTTTTTGCTTTCTATTATACAAATATACAACATTCCTCCTATATCTGCCTTTTCCTTGTATTTTCTAATATAGACCAATCCTCAAGTATATAGAACTGACATTCTGAGCTGTACATATCAGGGCTGCATTTGTGTCTAATTTGTTTATAGACTAAATCCTGTAAAGGCAGGAGCTCTGTTTATCCTGATAAATGATGTATCCCCAGAGCCTAGCACAGAGTATAGCACATAGTAGGCATTCAGTACATATTTGTTGTGTGAAAGAATTTATCTATTTGTAATTCCATTACATTTTGAATTTTCAAATGACAAGAGCTATTTCTTTAGTCCAGCTAGTAATGGATGTGTTTGAGAATTTCACCAGGATCTGACTCAGGTTACATCGTGAGAGGAAATAATGTGCTATGATTATCGTTGCTCTTAATAGCAATAACCGCAGAATTCGTTGTAAATGCTTAATTGTCTATGGAGATATATGTGGTTGTGTATGAAGAGAAGAGAAAACACAAAATTTAGAGGGCTTGACAGACCCTTCTGATGTAGACTTAGACATGTAAGACAAGATGAAAGGCAGAATTTGGGCTCTTTTGATGTAAAAATTAAGAAAAATGAAATTTTCCATTTGTGTGCCACAAGGTGATTTCATTTTTCTTAAATAAGATCATTTTATGAGAAAATTGTCAGAACAATTTTTATGCGTAGTTGGTTTCCAACCACTAACAAAAGGGTAAAAGAAACCTAACCAATACACTGATGGTTAGCAAATTTTATGCACGCAAACATATTCTTACTATATGTTTTAGAAATCTCTATACATAAATAATAACCATTAGTAAGTTAGTAATTAAGAGCCTGTTGGTAATAAAAGATAACTAATAGCTTAAGAAAGTATTTTTACTGATTGAGGGAAAGAAATGTTTTAGGTCTCATTACCATGGATTTGGGAAATTCAAGCATATAAACTCTAAGTGACTAAAGTGTCCTTAATAAAACAAGGAGAGACATCTGTGTTTTTTTAAAGATAATTCTAATTGACAATATATGTTTGTTGACATCATCCTAAGTATTTGAATTTGCTAATAATTGTCCTCCGCATAATAGTAGCACAAGTTCAACCTTAAGATGCATATGTTTTGCTAATGTTAAGATTAGCTGATTAATATTGATGGCAGCTAAGGCCAGTGGCTAATGTCTGACATCTGTTTGGGAAATCAGTGTTCCAATTCAGGAAGCTGGCATTTCTGTCGGGGTTAGAATGAGGGGTTATTGTGTAAGGAATTATGATTAGGGTTTTATGTATGGTTAAGGTTAGGAATAGGAACATGCTCTATTTCATTTCCGTTCATCTCAGTGTATTTCTGGTGTCAAGCTGCTTGCTCTATTCTGTGTTAACAGAGAGGTCTTCCCCTCAGTTCCCTTGTGGCACATTCACTGTGGCACATTATTTCACTTGCTCCTTCCATGTTAATCAACTGATTGATCTCTCTTTCTTCTCCTGTGTTAGTCTTTACCTTGTCCTTAAATGATCTTTCCATTTGGGACAGCAGCATTTATTTTTGTTCCAGTTCCCTCCCCTTCCCCACATCTAGACACTTGAATTAATTTAAAGTTAAGGGTTAATTTTTACCTCATCCTTTTCTAGATTCCAACCTCAAAGCATGATACTAAAACTACATCAAAGGGCATTTTAGTTTGATGGAGGGAGTAAAAATACACAGATTTGTCTCAAAAGTGTCTAGAATTTTTTTGAATCAAAAACTGTAAACCAAAAAGAAATTAAATGTTATAAAATTCTTGACATTATTCAGACATAGTACTTTTTCTTTTATTTCTCTTTTTCTGGTGGACTTCAATTGGCAGTTTTAACTAGTTATGCAGAATAAATAAATAGTAGAGTATGCACACAGCTTATTACAACAAAAGGGGCAATAGTGAAGTGAGGTAGCCACAAGGATTCAGAAAATAAATTGACTGGAAAAGCAAAAAGTACTGAAACCTTTCAGAGCATTAAACAAAAAGATCAATTAAAATCTTTTTTCATTTCTACTTTGCTTCAACTGAAAAATCAAGTAGAAAATCATCAAAATCTTAAAAATTCAGGAAAAATTTTCAAAAACATCTGAGGATCCTACTATATTAATGTACATTGCTTACTTATGTTTATAATGAAAACCTTGAAGTCGGTGTATCAATGCGATCAAGACATTCTGTACTGTAAGGCAGGAAAATGAAACCTTGGAAGACTTTTTTCAAAAACAACTTAAAAAAGAAACGATGGTTTTGTATGTAAAAATGAAGGTTAACACCAAAAATATGTTTTTAGTAGCATCTCTTGTCCAGAAAGAAAATATGTTTTTAGTAGCATCTCTTGTCCAGAAAGAAAAATAAATCAGAAAAAAAGTGAAATTAGCTATGAGTATTCTATATTAAATATAGGTTGGGGCTAGGAAAAGCGGTATTTTCTTTTATGATCTGTCCAGATCACTGTTACCTTTTAGATGCGGATTTTTTTTTTTTATTTCAATATAATATCCCACCAACTTCTAGCTTGAGCAAGGTGCTCTTCAAGCTTTTGTGCCTAAGAATTCATGCCTTTAAAATGGATATAGTAATACAAATATTGTGATAATTAACAAGTAATCCATATATCACAGGCATACCTGATAGCAAGTGCAGAATACGTATTGTTTAACATTATAGAAGTGTTAATATTATCTATCATAATACCCAGTTAGCATTGGGCTTTTTTAGTATATGTCAATAGATTAATGAATGAATGAAGAAAATGTCCACAGTATCTCCATAAGAATAAGATTCAAGGAAATTATACAGATTTAGAATTAGAAGTTATTTATTGTGCTGTCTTAATATGGCAGTGTTCTAACTTGTGCAGATAGATTAATATTATTGTCCTGCAAAATATTTTCCTTAAGATGAAATGTGAATACATTTAGTGTTTGCTCATTGACGTTAGCTTTAACCTCTGGATCTTCAGAGTTGGTCTATACTTTCGACCATGTAATAACATTAAACATTCAATTGTAGGAATTATCATTGTCTTGTATAAACTACTATCTGTATAAAAACTTTCATTTGCTCTCAGTTGACTTGGTTTTCTCAAGAACTAATTATTTAATCATTTTGATATGTAAATTTCTCCTTGTGTATACCTTGGCTAGAACATAATAGAGACTCCAGAAAGATCTGAGTAGTGCCTAGTGAGATTATTAATAACTATTTTTGTATTTCAGTCACCCCAGCTAACAAAAATTTAACACTCCTTATATCCCAGGCACTGTAGTAAGGTTGTAGATGATTTAGTTCTCCTTTTGTTCAGAACCCTCATAAGGCAGATTTCATTACAGTCAGTTAGAAATGGGTCCAGCCTGGTTATTTCACTAGCCTAATAACTCGCATTGAGTCATGAGAGAGCCAGAAAGCAAAACTTTGTCTTTTTTGACAGGGAAAAAAATTAGCTTTTACCTCTTTGTTTTGTTACTATATTTTTTGCCTTTTTCTGGAAACCATGATGTAAACCTTTGTATTTTTGAAATATATGGCTAAGATCTTAAAATTTCACCAACAGTTAAAAAAATTCCTAAGAAGCAGAATTTGGATTTGGGTGGTTGATTAGGCTCCACTAAACCAAATAGGATTCCAATCCAGAGTGAGGCTTTAAATATATCATTTTGTTCAGCTCTCAATTATGAGGTAGGTATGATTGTGGCCATTTTATTTATATATATTATATATCTCCCTGTCACACATGAGTTGCTAAAGCAAGGATATTTAATTTGCATAAGTCATGGGTCTGCTTTACCTTTGTGAATACTATTTGAGGTTGCATTAGCATTTTTGATAGTCATGGCATATTATTATCTCATATTAAGCTGTGCTGACTGAAACACATTTTTATCAGATGAACTGTTCAGTGGATGTTCTAAGATCTTATACCTCTGTGACTAAGGACTTGAAGGCTAGGTTCTTAAGAGAACAATTTATCAGATTATTGCTCTAATGCGAATCTTCTCTAGGAGAGATTCATACTCAGTCTATACTAATTCATTTTTGAGACCCTAAAGTTACTTACCTGGCTCTGCTGTCAACTAAAAGTAGTACCAAATAGCAACAGGATGCAAGCATGAAAGCAAAGAAAGAAAGAAATTCAGTGGTTTGATATTTTGATGATAGTTGCAGGGTTCATGCCAATAAAAATTATTATTTAGACAGCATTAATGTAGTTACTGAGTCAAGCAGTGTGTTCATGAATACAATATTTTATTTAAATATTCTTTATCTTTTAAAATAATATAAGGAATGGATATACTCTTTTTCTGAAAGACAGTAATATAAAGTAGTTTGGGCATACAATATAAATAAATATATCTAAAATACAGGTCATGAGAATGAAAGTGTTTACATCTGTCATATTAATTGGGAAATAGTTATTCTAGATATTTGAATTAATTTAATAATATACCATCAAATCATATGCTTTAAATTTAAAAATAAACTAAATAACAGAAATTATGACAGGAAAGGAATATTTTTTAAACAGAAGGCAAAAGGAAGCTTATCTCAAAAGAACCAATGAATGAGAGATGATAAAGATAACCAATAAACTCAAAACAGAAAAGTATGCTTAGTACACAAAAGTGAGCAGTTTCTGAGAATGCAGGTGTGAATTACTTCTTTTGATAAAATGAATCAATTGTAACCAAATTTCAAAATAATCTTTTAATATTTGATTTTTTGATACATGAAATTAATTTTACTGCAGATTTTTAATATAACAACACGTTACAAGCATAGAGAACTTTCCTAATTTAGCATTTGAAACCTTTGTGAAGAAAATGTTTTCTTGATTGTATTTTTTCTGATATTAGCCATAACTTCCGACACTCTTTGGGGAAAGTTTTTATTTTCCCTTGCCAAGTTTCTGTAAATACATTTGATACAACTACATGCGTAAGATGAGGTAGCTAATTTCACTGTCAAGCAAACTGTAGGTAGTTAGGCTATACAACACCTTTTGGTTTTCTTCCAGAAAAGTATCAGTTGAATAATATTCACTTCCTTCAAAAAAAATACTTCCTCACCTCAGCCTCTGAAAAGAATTTCAACGCTATTGTTAGAAATATTTTGAATTACTGGTCATAACAGTTTCAAAACATTTCTGTGAAGCACTTTAGAGCTTCACCCTGTAGCATTGGGAGTATTCGTTCCTTTTCAAACAAGAGAACAGGAAACAAGACTGGCTGTAGCAGTTGCCTGCTGTAAAAGATTCAAGTCGAGTGGAAATCAGAGAAAAGAACAGGCAGCACAGATGGTTAAAAGTAAGTTAGTGTTTCTGAAATTAGTTTAATTTGTTTGAATAGCTTTTTATATTTTAATAGCATCCTCTAATGATTTATATTTTGAACTTTTATCCATGAAAATAGGTGTTAAATTGAGGAAGTATTTGCACATTTATAGGAATATTACTTTTTAGAACTGGATTCTTAAGACTGATATGAATCACCACACATGCCAAAGTCTGAAACAAAAACAAAAACAAAACCAAAACAAAAATCTTGCAGTCAATTTTTACTATCTTTGTTTTCTGATTTTATAAAAAATCTTTCTAAACATCTGAATCTTCACTGAACACTATAGAGATGGATATATTTCTAGGAGAATGTTCTAAGTATTCATTTTAACTGATGTAGTATGTTATGTTGCCTGAAAAGCTATTAATGGAGCAGAATACAATGACAGGAAAACAACCCTGGTAACTGAGAATTCTGTTGCATCAAAATTCGTTATATATTTTTCTTTCTTTTTCAACTCAGGGTGGGCAGTTTTTAGAGAGATCTGACCTATCCTTCCTTCTTTGTTTAAGTATTTTTAAATTCTAATCATTGTGAAGTGAGAATTTGCAGGTGTTTCTCAGAGAACTTTTTCCCCTCTAGCTGGATGTGGAAAGGACAATGCAATTAATAACAGATGGCACAGGATGACCACGTCCTTGAGAGAACGCCTTATTGGCACCTCCTGCTAATTGTATCACATATAACACAACTAAAAGCATAATAAATCTGAACTGGGGGACATTTTATGCAAGAGCTCTTCTCCTTTTCCAGACGGTAAATTGCTCAGCTCTTGAAATATCTATAACCTTGTGACACCCAACTTGCATTAGCTTAATTGCCTTTTTTTCCTCTCCCTCCCCCTTTTACTCTCCCTTTCTCCCCCCGCCCCACACACCACAAACGCACACACTTTTATTTTTTCCTTTTGGCATAAGGGGACAATTGGGCTTTTATTTTTCTACTTAGTTTAGTGCTATGTCTAAAACAGCTATATTTCCTGGCTTGTATAGAATTTGGTTAAGGTTTGATATCCTGACTTGAATGGGAAATTATTCTTTTAGAGGGCTTTAAAAGACTTTTCTTAATGCTGGGAAGGAAAACGAATGTCTAACTGTTGATATAATTTAATAAACCTGCAGAAGAGAGTTTTACTTAAATGGAAATACATGTTAACTTCAGATGGACATATACACTAACACACATATGTGCACACACACACTCATACAAGTACAGGGCTTTCCTCTTTGTTGCATAATGGCAACAACTGACAATATCGTGTAGCAGTAAAAAGAACTGAATTGCCACTTCATAATTTGGCTTGGTGTTAACAACAATTTGTAAAGTAAAAGTTTATAGTATGTCAGAATGTAACCTCCTACCAAGCATTTTTTTTTTTTTCTTTCTCTAAGAAAATGGTTTGGTGAGTAGCCGGAATTTCATATTCATTTCCTACACATCTATTTTTCAGTTTTGGGAGTTTGCTTATAAACAAATAAAACGAACAACCAAAAAGCAATTTAAATTATACTTAGAGAGGCTTAAAACACATACGTCAAAATCATGGAATATATGTTGAAATTGTGTTTTGGTTGGCAGCTGTACGTGAGTGCATGTGTGCGTGTGTGTGTCTGTGTGTTTTCCTTAGCTATATAGATATCTATTCCTTTGCAGTGATTTATCCTCACAAGTGAGAGTAACCTTAATATTTGTGTCAGTTGGGTAAACCAACCTTAAAATAATAAGACAAATAATAGCCCGCAGAAGAAATGATATAAAGTAAGAGAAAGCAACCATATTCTGAGATTTTTCTGCTATCAGCACTATCCCTGGATCTACTATTGAATACTTATATTTTGAAGCAACAACTTTTAGGCCAGTTCTGGACCTAGGACACACTTGAAAATGTATGTAAAGAATGGAAGATTTATATTATTCTGACCATTCTCATTTTGGTCTCTGGTGAGATATGAAACATTATGAAAAGTTATCTGTTAAGGATTGCAAGTTTTCAACAGAGTAAATAACAGGTTTGCAATAGAGTAAATAAAGCCAATATTATTGTGAACTTCAAGAGAGGTTGATTTAAATCACAGTCTTCATGTATAGCAAATGAATGACCTCGGATAAGTACTATCACTTTTCTGAGCATTATTGTCTTCCCTTATAAAGTGAGATATCAGGAGTAGAATCAGTAAAATTCAAACAGCGTTCCTTTGAAGACTTGGGGTTCTGCAAACTCAAACTGCCACTTTGGATGGGGGAGAGGTGGAGGGAGAATATAGAACAGGGGCCACTATTCTTGTAGCAATTTTGGAATTGTTTGTTGTTGTGTTTATGTTTCATATAGGATTTCCTTTGAATAATTCTTTTGAATAGATGTCCACATGGCTAAAATTATTTAAAAAACAATTAGACTGTGTAATTACTAAGGTTCCTTTCAGTAAGGAATTCTCTGATATGTGTATTCACATGCCTTTTATTTAATATGAACTAATCCTAGCGTTCTGAATGAATGAAACGTGGCATTTAGAAACAGTTGCTGTACTTTCTCCATTTATTCTGCAGTTGATTTGAATAATAGACAATATAGGGATGAATATCAATAAACTTCTTTGCATTAAAGGTGTGTGTGAGTGTTTAAAATGTATGTCACTTTCTGTATCTATATTTTGAAGAAGAAGCAGTCATTTATACAGCAGGCAGAATCTCTAAAGCTGACGTGAGTAACGGATCTCATGTTTTTCTCTGATTTCATGTTTGTCATCTTCATCCTTGTATATTTATAGTCCAGAAACTTCAGGTCAGTGTAGATGGATAGTTGCCCAGTAGAAACATGGACATAGTTTTATCACATTTGGAAAAAAGAATAAAATCATAGTATTAATTATAGTGACATTTGGTCTTTGTCTCATCTGTATCCCTGTTTATATCATACATTATCTAGGAACAGGTTCTTATTTCTGTTTCAATAGTCAAATAAAGATGTTTTCTATAAGCAGTGGAAAAACAGGCCAATGTGATAGGAAAGATATTCATTACCATATATCTTTGCACAATAACTCATCCCATTCTTGACTATTTCACTTTGGTTGCTGTGAGGACTAGAACAATTATACAGTGAAAACATTTAAAAAATATAATGCCTCAAATGAATAAAGTCGTCTCCTGTGGGTGGGAAATTTGTCTCAGTTTTCTTTGTAGCCTATCACTTAACATGTTTTCTAACCTATACTTGATGTTCAGTAAATCTTTGGTAAATACACAAATGAATGAATAAATAACAACAATATATGTAATTCTATATTTGGGCCAATGTATAAGTAAGGTGAATACTACATAGAGATGAATTTCTATTCTCTGAATTGTTTATAAGAACCATAATAAAAAACAATGGACAGGTATGCATATGCTGCTTATCTATATATTATCATATGTAATTGAAACAACAAAAAACAAAACAGATGACTCTTAAAAGATGGCTGACTATGCAAATATCAATAAAATATTTTCATTTATTGGGGATGGGGAAGAGACGGTGTCAAAGAGTCAGAAATCTAATCTGGCTTTCTTTAGTTACAATAACCTTTCTCCTTTGCAGCTCATTACAGGTTTTGCCACTTGTTTTTGAACCTAAATTTATATCTCGTCCAACACACACAAGGTGATATCTCACTTATATTATTGTAAATTATTTACATCACAAATTCTGGGTCATGAAGCAGAGGTGATGGAATATTTTTACATAAAAATGTTGGGATCATGTTTTATTTTAAGCCTCTTATGCTGATCATTTTATTTGCAGTGTAAGTATGTCCTACATTAGCTTCTGGATTTGGGCATTAGTGCAGTGAATGGGATCAGTTAAATAGCAAGCACCCTATCCATCCTGATTAATGTTATACTTCACATCTTTGGGTAATTGCTGATATATTTGGATATAATCAGGACAAAGTGTTACACTTTCTATTTATGTATGATTTGGGATAAGTAATTTAGATAAGTAATTTTTTAGGTCCTTTTACTTTTTAAAATGACAATGACAGTATCAGGTACTGACATCATTTAGAATTGGAAATAGTCATAATGTTTGGTACTTAGGGGATTAGTAAGCATTAACTGTTAAAAGATACATAGGAGGATACTGACTTTGGAATCTATGTGACCTGGATTCAATTTTTGACTTTCCCAGTTACTATATAATATCGAAACAGTTTCTCACGGTCTAGATTGCTTATCAACAAAATAGCATAAAACCTTATATTGGAATTATGTGGAGGATTAGAGATAATAAAAGCAGAATGACTAGTACAGTACCTGCCTATTGTATTGATCAAGATACTGCCTCTTTTATTACTATAATACTTCTTATTAACAAAGTGAAACTATTGATTTAGATCAGTGGTTCTTAACAAGGTTTTTGTTTTTTGTTTTTTGTTTTTTTGGTGCCAACTCACTCCCCAACCCCCCAAGTATTTGTTAATATTTTCATTGTCACAAGTTGGGCAAGAGTACTACTGGAATTTAGTATGTAGAGTCCAGAGATGTTGCTAAACACCTGATAATGCCCAGGACAATCCCCAGCAACAAAGTATTTGGCCCAAAGTTTCAATGATGCTTAGATTGAAAAATCTCAATTTAGATTATGTTGAGTCAAACGTCTCTCTTGAAAAACAAAACTTGTAATTTAAATGAACTACTTCAGATTCCAAGAATTTAAAGCTAGGAAGTATCTATACCAAATTACCTCAATATTCTTTCCATTATGTTATCTTGGTCTTAGGCTAAAGGAAATGGCTCTGCCCTTAATATAACATAGTAGAAATATCTCAAAATTCCCAGTATTTAAGACATATAGTGTCTGAATTAAATTGTCTCCTGATCAAATTGACTAAGCAGTTAAGAATTGAAGCTCCCATTGACCTGAATTAGTTATTCTGTGGTCTGTGTTTCGCACTACTGTTCGACTTAGCTATTTTCAGGAAATGAGAGGGATTATGGAGAATCAATGCTCCAGTTGATGGCTAAAAGCATAATTACTTTCGCTTAGGACAACTTTCTTTACTACCATTAGATTGAGTTTATATTATTTATTATATAATTTCATGTATTTTATTCATATCAATTCAGTTTGGAATGTAGTCAAGGATATTATAAATGATTGATTTAGTTTGGGGCACATTTGAGACAAAGGCCTAATGCTATCTTAACTGACAGTAGGGCTTTTTGTTCTTTTAAAGTAGATAAAAACTATTTTCATGTTACCATTGAATCCGCAAGTACTTTGGCAATGTCCTGAAAATTGCAGACTTTAAATATAAGAGGACAGAGATAACAGACATGAAAATTAAAGAAAAACAGAAGAAACTGTGAGAGAATCATTCATTTTTTCACTTTTATTCAAAGATCAGCATTGTCTAAAATATTCATATATTTTATGGCTTTTTATCCTCATAAGGAAAATAAATAACATTTTGCAGTTGAAATTTGTCTCTTGTGGGTGTGGTGGGACATGTAACAACAAGGAGAGATCCTGTTTCCCCAAAAGCTTATGCTCTTTTGTTCCCTTCATCATACAGGTGGACCCAGACAGACATTTTTGATTTGTGTCTTTTTTATTTTTTCCTAAGTAGGCAGCAGTATTAGAAGCAAAGAGTGGCACAGACTTCTTTCAACCAGCATTTTCTCCTGAATTGTCAGTGCCTTTACTCTGTGCAATCTCTCTTCTTCTTTCTCTATCACATTTCTCTTACTTTTGGGTCCGTGTCTGCTCTGGCTGGGGTATAAATAATAAGCCCCAGCAAAGGCACCGTAGTTGCATCAAAGTGGTAAATTCTCTGGAGGAGGCATGAGGAATAAGCAATGTTATATTGACAAGCTGCACTAGAGGGCAAGAGTGAGAAGAATTCTAGCTTTGGTTATAGTTCTACAGAAATACTGAAGGTAAGCTTGTACATTCACCCTTAGGAAGTTAGTAAATGAAATTTATTTAAAAGTCTCTTTCAGATATCCAGCATTTACTTGGGAATAAAATGACTTCACAAAGTAGGTAAAAAAAATCTTTTTCATATCTATCCCTGAAGAGAATTCATTGGTTTCTATGAAGAAACCCTTAAAAACAAACAAACTTTGGAGGAAAGTATTCCTCCTTGCTGGAACAAATGCACAAGGAAATTATGAGGAAGCTTTAATAAGAAAGAGAATCTTGCAAAAATTTATAAGCTAGAAAATTCCTTGACCTTTTCTTTCTGCAATTTGTTAGTTGGATGTCTCTCTCCTCTGATGGGATTTTGAGTGAGGAAATCAATGTGATGACCATATCTTTGAATGAAGTACTGTCATGTGCTGGTAACCATCTCTCTTATTATAACAGATATGAATTCAAAAGGATAGCAGGGAGACCTCTCAGTGGAAATTGTTACACTTGTTTATTTATCTGTCATCAATCTACTGAACCAGCAAGGAGGAGGAGATAAACTATTACCTGCTAGATCTCTAATTCATGTTTTTGTTTGAAACTGCACTTCTACCCTGTGTGGCTAGAATTCAAGAAAACGACCTCTTTCTTAAAATAGCATTAACTGAAAACCAATCTGCTATTCTCTGTGTTTCTGTTTAACAAGGGCTGACTATAAAGTACTCATGGGTTTGTAACCAGAGTTGGGATCTGAGTTT
Source organism: Pteropus alecto (assembly GCF_000325575.1). Classification (NCBI taxonomy): domain Eukaryota; kingdom Metazoa; phylum Chordata; class Mammalia; order Chiroptera; family Pteropodidae; genus Pteropus; species Pteropus alecto. Next base: position 2,136,478 of record NW_006433716.1, on the reverse strand, counting down.
TGAAAACTCTCTAATGGGTTAAATAAATTGAAATGCATTATAAATTCTAAAATCCAGACATATTGGAGATCTTGAATTTACTTGTAGAAGTAAACCCTATTACGATTATGAATTATTTCAGTGCAAAATGTGATCAAATAAGGAATATTTTATTGAAATTTAGGAGATATTAAGAGTTTATCAAAGGATTCTTATCAAAAAAATCATTCCTAAAGAATTAATCCTACGACATTCCTTATTATTCCTTAGGAATGCTTCAGAGGGAATGAACTTTTATGGTAGCATGTGAAAGGAGAAATAATTAGAATAAAGGGGATTCTTAAACAATTAAAAATTCTAGAATATCTATTTCTAGAATTTGAACTCTAGAGGAGAAACATTAGCTTTCTAAAATCTATTCTTATATATTGTTATACTTATGTATGGTGGAAAACTATCTTAGACAACTAATGTTCTTTTGATTTTATGAGTAATTTATTTTCCATTTGGCATATATGAGTAAACTATAATCCTATTACATAGAAAAGGAAAAAAAACAGCAAGACATTTTTTAAGAGACTTCAAATTATAGTATTTGAACTAACCTGACATGAAAAAAACCGTGGAAGTATGTGAACACTTTTCTAAACATTGCTAACTCAGGCCTGATTATTCTACCAAACAGAGCTGAGTTCTTCGAATGAACACAACTCACCATAATAAGGAAGGAGAGAGTGGTTGCCGGAGAGAGTGGTTGCCTGAGTAAGTGGGAAATCCAGTCTGTCTCTTTTCATTTTAAAGGAGTCCCCTTTCTCTTGTATGAAAGTCATCATGTAGTATATAATGAAAACTTGAGGAACCCCTGAGGGAGAGCTGGTGCTTTTAGTAAATGATGCAAGCCCCATTAACTTACAATGAAAATTAGTTTGCGGGTCTGTTTAGTGCTCTGTTCTCCTAGAAAAAGCAAGAGAAAGAGGCCGAAAACATGCAACTTTATATCATTGCTTTGGCAGAGGAAATGCAAAGCTTTGAGATACCTAGAAGTTTTATGCTTTCCTATGAATGGACTTACGTGGCTCAACCAGTAGGAGATGGCTTGTGATACCTTTGAAGTCAGTGAGACAGATAATCAAGCTAAATGTATATCAGATAAAGTTTGGAAGTTCGTTGATGGAAGTATTCAGTAGAGTAGGTATTTTGTATTAATTTGGCAACTTTATTACTTTAAAATATTGTCAGTATCATGGGCTTCCAAACATTACATATACAAACATATTTTCTTATATAAATTTGCCTTCCCATTGTTTCAAAACAAGTCTGTTGAGTTAACTCTTGATTAACTATTTCAGTCAAACATTTTCTACCTGGCATTTAACAAAGAAAAAGAAACATAATTTTAAATACTTCTTAATAATGTAGAATTACAAGTTTTCAGCTGAAAAAACACAACTTTATGTCTTACAAGACATTACTCCTCAGTGGGCCAAGGCACTGACTTTTCCATAAAGAGATATAAGAGCTTTCTTTTTCTTTATCCCATGGTTGGACGTTCATATTTACTTTGCCAGAAGATTTATCACAAATTCAAGTACTCAGAGCATGCATGAAATGTTGACTTTTCAGGAAGGAACCGCTTCTCTTGAAATTTATATGTTCCTAGCATTTCCGAGATAAATGCTTGCCTATGTAAATTGATTACTACCCATGCAATACAAATGCAACTTTCATACTAAAACAGTTAACATTTTTAAATTAAAAAAATTAAGGGATGAAGTAAAAATTTAAAAATTATTTATATAAGACAGCTACGTTATTTATCATGGTACACAAATAAATATTAAAACATATTTAAGGAGTTGTTCCTGTCCTTGAAAGAAGAATGCAGAAGAGGACACTTCACAAAATATATATTTACACCATGAAAAGACTATGCAACCCTGTTAATTAGTAGGACATGTGAGAGCTAAGCCTGCAGATTATACTAAAATATAAAACTTGACTATTGGCTAATAGGCTCACTGAGGAGTACGAGGTACTCTTCTATTCTTAGTCTATAAAAACATATAACTACCTCCCTCAGGTCTTAAGGCAGGGTTAGATCCCACATACACAAGGAATATCAAACCAGGAGGCAATTATATTTCTGACCAAAAAGGTCAAATATTGAAGATAACCAGCTGGGTAAAAGCAAGCCACTACTAAAATATATCTCAGAGATAGGGAGTTATTCTTGTATCTCAATGGCAGCAGTATGTTGGGTATAGGATATTGGAATAATAAACTGAAATACCATACTTCAAAACTAAAGTTTTAAGTACTAAAATCAATTTAGGAAGTATGTGAAAAATCAGTGAGGAGAGGAGTATTTTCATGTATTTTCCCTAAAATATTGAGAAGTATATTTTCTTCATTTAAAAAATTTTTTTTGTATAGTAATTAATTAGCTCTTATCTACCAAGCAATGTGATAGGAACTTTAATATCATCTCATTTAATTCAAACATACGCACACACACACACACACACACTCACACAAAACATGAAGTAAATCTCATCTACAATTTATAACTGAGAAAACTGATGCTCAGAAAGTCTGATGAATTTGGTTCAGCTCTCATAGCTAGTGCATGATATAGCCAGAAATTAGACCATTTCTCTCTGAAGCTAAAAATCCATGTTCTTTCTGCCAAACCAATATGAACTTCATTGTTTTATGTTTTTAAAGTCAATTGTTCTTCATTGCTTTGTCCTTAATTAATTGTTTAATATGTTTGAATGTTTAATTTTTCACTAATGTTAATAGGTTAAATGTTAATTATGGAGAACTAGATTTTTTTTTTTTTACTTCGATCAGCAAAAACAACAGTGGACTTTAGTGTAATTGACACCTTTTGATATTGGTTTTAAGAATAAAGAAACATTTTTTTCTCTTTCACAAAATCAGACAAATACAATGTTTTCTTTGTAATAAATATTATGGCATAAATGTAATAGTTTCAAAGATAATTGTTTCTTATTCAAGATGAGACTTTCAGTATTAATGTGTTATATTTAAGATATAACTATAGTCACATATCCTGTAAATAGTCTAAAAATTAAAAAAGAGTGTTGGTTATTGCTTTTATGAAAAAATTGAGAATGGCTTTAAAAAAATGTCCAACACTAAGCAAGAGACTAACTTGATTTTGGGTGATATAAAATTTGGAGAGGGTAATGAGATATATGTTCTTAGAATTTGTGCTACCATATACCCTCTGCTCTTTTCTTTAATGAATCAATTGATTGGTAAGGTAGGAATATTAGAAGAAAAAGAAAGAAAGAAAAAGAACTTGTTTTGAGCCTCTTATGTGCTAATGATTGAGCTGGGGTGCTTTCATCCATTGCCTTGTTTAAGCTCAGGTAAAATCAGTATTGCTTTCTTCTTACTACTAAGAAAAACTGAATTTAAAGAAGCCAGTTGACTTGGGAAATGGCGCAACAGTTACTTAACCCTACATATCTCTGTCTGTAAAGTTTTGGTATTTTCCTCCTACTTCAGGGTTGTAGCAGAGTTGCAAAATGATCACAGACTTCTTTGACTTTCCTTTTTAGTACTCATAGATGTTTGAATAACATGAGGTGGGAAGCTTAGTTATTTACATTTTAGGTTGTCTCACTCAATACTTGAAATCAGTTGCTAACACCCTATGCACAGAATGCATACTTGTGAATTGAATTTAATTTTTTTCATTGATTTTCACTTTAGTATCAGTTGGGTGATTTTTTAAAATTTTCATTTGTGTTGGTCTACAGTAGACATTGGTTCTTAATCATTTAAACTTTACATTTCTCATTTCATTTTTCAAATGAGATCTGTAAAAAATATACTTTTAAATATACTTGTGTTTTAAGGAAATATTTTTGTAAATTATTTGTGTATGCTAGTAGTCTTATTTCAACTTTTATCCCCATAATTTAGGTGTAATTAAATTAATGGTTTTGTTGGAGCAGCTATTTGATTCTAAGGACGTTAACTTTTCAGAATGTTAAAAAGAAAAACTCTATATAAACCTTATGAGGATTACTTTTATCCTAAGAATAGGGAATCCAAGTTAGAATAATATGTTATAATAAATAGAAGGAGGCAAAACAAACAAACAAACAAACAAACAAACAAAACCCCACCATGTCAGAGGTATTATAATATGTCAGTATGGTCTAAAGCTATATTTTTAAAAAATTTCAAAAGTACGTTTCCTTGAATATTCATCTTGTGAATTGTCCTACCATCCCCAAATTACACACAGACACACGCACACACACATATACACAAGGTTTTTGTTTAAAAATTACCTAAAAACTTATATTAGCCTGTTAAATGCCATGGCAAACCTAATAGTAGATAACATCTTTTTTAAATCATGGGTCTCTCCAAATTTATTTGGCCAAAAATCTTTCCTTTCATGTGATACCTATTAGTAACACCTAGAACTAGGATAGAACTCAAAATTTACATTGAGAAACACTGTTCAAAGGACATACCCAAAGCCACAATAGAGAAAGATTGATTGTACCCAATAGGAAAGGATGATGAGAATAAAAAAGACAGGTTAGAGTAGAAGAACTTGAACTAGTCTAGGTGAGAGACAGCGAGGGCTTGAATTAAGGTCACAGAATAATATAGATTCAACTGATGCTCAGGATAGAATGTAGAATTGATTCGATTTAGTGACTATTAGATAAAGAGGAAAGAATCACACATACCAGACCTGCCTTGAGTGATTGGTTAAACAGTGACATTATTACTTGACAAAGAAAGTCAGAGGAGTAATTGTTAGGTTAAAGGTAAGGCGTTTACTCTTAGATATTTGGCTGAGAAATACTTGAAATCCATCCAAGTTGATTTTTCCAGTAGGGGCTAGAAATAGATTTGGAACACACAACAGAAAAAGTCTCAGAAAAGATATAGATGTATAGATATTAGAGTCACCATGCAGTATGAAGCTCCTGGGGAATTGATAAGACTATGGATAACTTCATCTTTAACTGGTCGGAATCCAAATTGCTTTGTTAAATGCATTAAGTAGAGCAAGATGCTGAAAATGCAAACTATATTTTACTAACCTAAAATCTATTTTTGAAAAAGATAAGAAAATAAAAAAATATATTTACCTACATATTGAATATTTTAGATACTACATGTAGCAAGTGATCCAGGATGCTGAAACTACGGTTGTCCCAGAACAAAACAGGCAGAATTTAACATGGTTAGTGGCCGAAGAAGTTTAAACTTCTCTGTGGGCTCATGCCAACAAATACTGCATTAAGCTTATAAATCCATTAATCAAAAAAAGAGGTGTTGAATAATGATTCACCCAGAATTTAAGTAATCCTGTGATCTATTTGAAGCAGGCTGACAACATTATAGCAAAGAGTAAATACATTTCCTGTTAAGCATTCGCTTGATTCATTTACAGTAATTCCCTGTTCCTGCTCAACTATTCACTTTTGTCTGAAACTGAATGTGTTTATGTTCAGTTCAGTAATCAGTGATGCCCACTGATAAATGGTATGTTTGAGAAGGGCTGGCGTGCTTTCAGGTTAAGTGAACCTTGAGTTGATACCACTTCCAATTTCAAGAGGGTAACAGTAAGAATATTGGCTATTGTATGCTAAGTGTCTACTTAGACCTGTACTTTAGCAGGGGCTTTGCACATATTATCTAATCTTCAAATCATCTTTGTAAAGAGAGTTTTATTATTGTCTTTTAGAGGCCTAGAAATTGAAGCTTTGCGAATTAATATTCAAAGTTACAAAGTAAAAAGCAGAGCTCAATTTTGATTATTAGATCGAATGATTCCACAGTATGTAGTCTTTCCATTGTCTTGTACTTGCTGTACATGGAAGATATAAAAGACAAATGAGAAATGATCCCTTTCCACATTAATTAATTACATCACATAGAGTGACATTTGTACGCAAACCTTCACACTGTTATTTCCCTTTTTTTTTAAATAGTCATTAACAGGAACACATGAGCAAGATTTTTATTTTTTGAGCTTTGCTTTGTTCTAGAAAAACCACTCGAGGAATGGTGGGCAACAATTTTAAATACTATCGAAGGTAAGGAATGACTTGATTTAAAATACACATACACATATGTGTAAGGAATGTCAGATAATTGCTCCAACTTAGGAACTGATTTGACGTCTATAAAGGAACACAGTTTGTTGCTGCCTTTTGCAGAAATATCCTACTAAAGCATTTTTTTTAAAGGAAAATAGAGAATACATTTAATATTCCACAAAACTGCTCTGCTTTGCCTTTTAGAAGCAATCAGATGAGATAGGTCAGTCAGTCGACCATTTATTCAAAATCTATTACACGAATTAACTCACCATTGATTAGTTTCTCATACGGCATGATGAGGTGGACTAAACAGAGGATTCTGACATCAGAAATATGCACAACTCTTTGTTCATGAAGTTCTTGATTCTAGTTTGTTTAATTTACTGTACCCAGTGATATTTATTATGCTTTCCACTTCAGTTATTTATGGGATTAGACTTTTTAAATTTATATTTTATATTATTGAATATTTTTTTAGAGCTCTGATATTAATAAAAATTTACCTCAAAATTTGCTGTTGTCAATATCTTACAGTTACTAACATTAATCTATTTTTCTTCACATGCAAGTTTAAAATGAATTCTCACAGATAAGTAAGGCAAGTAGAATTGAAAACAAATTTAGCCAAAGGAAAGAAGATATGTGAAAATATTTATATAGAGATGCCTTAAATGCTACTGACATGCATTAAGAAATGTGTTATATAAAAGCAACTTTCCTTATCTCTAGGTGAAATATCTACAGTCATGTTAAATGTTTTTTGATAAGTTTTGACATTTGAAAATGAAAGCTATTTTAACAAAACCACATTCAAGAAAAAAAACTTAAACATTTTAAATGTTACCTAATATAGTGAATATATTTTTTGTTTCTCTTGCAGATAGGAATTTTGTCAAATGACATTTTTAGTATATTATAAAAATACTGAAAATAATAATATAAATTAAATGTATGTTGGAGGTGGAGGACAAGAATAATGAAACAAATAGTATGCAAATATATCCTTCAACCAAATAAAAGTGTTATTTCTAATACTTTTATTTTCTTATCAAATTTGTTTCTATTCACTGCATTTGATCATAACCAAAGAGATCACTTCCTACAACCTTTAAGAACAAATCAGAAACGCAAATATCTGTAGAGTGAATTGTTTTCAGGAATATCTTACTGATAGATGATTGCTTTTTAACTCAAAATTCTTCTTAAAGCGAAATGATAACAATGCTTAGCAATTTATAATGCATTTTGCCTCCGAATAACTCATCTAATTAATTCTAATTAATCTTTACAACACCCCTGTGAGGTGACAAATTGACTAGAACTGTTCCCCAATATTGATATAATTATGATTATGTACATATATGTTAAAACACAATTGTATTTTACTGCTTCAGATTGTAGCTTCAAATAATGCAGACTGTATCATATTCTTTTGGTGAAGAAATAATGTAAAATGAAAACAGATTTAAAATCATTTTTGTTGATCTTATAGGAAAAAATCAGACTTGGGCTTTGGTTTTCCCATTTGTGTATGGATCATACTTGAAGCAGTGGAGTAGGATGGGGAGCATCCTGCCCAGGAGCTGAGGGACCCTAGATACTAGCCTTAGTTTTTTCATGAACTACATGTCTGACCTTGAAACTTATTTTTCACAGTTATAAGGTAGTGATAATGTCACTTGCCTGGCCTTTGTAACAGGGATGTTTGAGGGTTAAACATGACAATACATGGGAGAACACTTTATTACTTTAAAGCATTTTTTCAAATATAAGTTATATAACTTTATAAGATCAAAAATAACTAATATTATAAAAACATATTCCTGAGGACAGAAATAGAGAGTTAAGAGGGCTTGCCTTTTAGTTCACTAATTCAACATTAAAAAAAAAAAAAATTATTCACTGCCTACTACCATAGAGAACACACATGGTAGACACATGGTGAAGGGCATGTATAGAATGGGCAGGGTACATAAAGTGAATCTATATAAGATGCAGATATTAATTATAAGCCCATTGGGACTGGTATGTACTAGCATTAAGTTTCCTAATTAGTTACACTGAAAGAGGGAAGTATGGGACTATAAGTTCTTACTGGATGATCTGACTTGTGAACAGTGGGGCAATATATGAGTCTTATTATCTTTATTATACTTAATTATAATCTAAAAATTATCAAAAAATAAAATAAAAAAGATAGTGCTGACTTTAGTCATGGAATGACCTATATGATAATCACTTCAGGAACTTTATCCACTGGTACGAGCCCCATACTTCTCTACTCTAAATGCACAATTTGAGCAACATGGCCTTAGTCAAAACCTTTTGTCCTCCAAGTGAAACAGTTCCCAGCTTACACACTGTCATCTTTTATCTTTTTTGATTCCTTCTCCTACTTGGTCATTTTCTCCTTCTGAGGCTCCTTTGCTGGTTTCTTCATATCTGACAGATTTCTAAAATTGGAATACTTTAGAGCTTACTTGGGCCTACTTTTTTTCTGTTTGCATTGACTACATCGGTTGTCTCATTTATTTCCATGGCTATAATGCCATCAGCTCTCAAATACAACTGTCAATTTCACATCATTTGCCTACACTTCTCCCTGACCTCTAGAATCCTATTTCTAACACCTAGTCATCTCAACTTGAATATGTATAGTATGTATCTCAAACTTAAGAAGTCCAAATCACATTCCCAACTCTCTCCTGTGTCTGCTCCATACCATCTTTGTTTTATTAGTCAATAAACGGCAACTCCACTCTATCAGTTATTGAAACAAAAGCCTCAAGGTCACCCTTTATTTCTTTCAGTCTCATATATTCCATATATCTTATTGGCTATACCTTCAAACTGTATCCACAGTTCTCCTTCTCATCACATCCACCAAAGCATCCTGGCTCAAGCTACTATTGTCTCTTCCTATCCCAATAGTTCCTAACTGTTCTCCTTGCTTCCACATTTGCTACCTTGTAGTATATTTACGATATATCATTCATAATATTTCATTCATAACATATTTTAAGTTGTAGTTCTCAAACTTCACCATAAATCAGAATCACCTGAAAGTCTTGTTAAAATATAGATTGCTATTCTCCACACCCAGAGCTTGTGATTTAGTAAGTGGGACCACAGAATTTTTACTTCTAGTAAGTTCCTGGGTGATGTGAATGCTGATGGTCTGGGGACCATCCCTTGAGAACCTGTGATATAGAACTTTGTTACTTAAGGTATGGTCCACTGACCAAGAATATCAGTATGACTGGGGAGCCTCTCAGAAATGCAGAATTTCAGACTCAGCGAAGCAGAATTTGCATATTAACATGATTCCAGGATGATTCTTTTATACATGGCCATCATAAAAACCGTAAAGAACAGAATTCTTTTTATGTTTCAAGTAACATAGTAGTATTCCTTTACTCAAAATGAATTTCCACCTCAATATGGATACAACTGTAATCTCCGCTAGGTTTAGAAAGTTCTATATAATCTGACCTCCTGTTAAATCCCTGATTTTCTCTCAGACCTGCGGATTCAGTGCCCTCCTGATGCATTGGTCTCCTTGGTCTTCCTTGAACCGAGCTATGCTCTGACTCAGGGCATTAGTACTCGCTTTTTTTCCCAGCCTGGAGTGCTCTTTCCCCAGTAACCCACTGCTTATTCCCTTACTTCTTTTAATGCTGTGCTTAAAGGCTATCTTATCAGTGAAGAACTTTTTACTGACAGTCAACCCCCCTAACCTGACACTTCATTTATATCTTAACCTACTTAAGTTTTCTTTGTAGCACTTATCACGATCTGAAATACTATATATTTACCTGTTTACTAGCTAATTTTATTTCTAGAACATAATTATTTTGCTATAGGTATTTTGACTCTTTTATTTGCTTTTGTATGTCCAATGCCTAGAACATTACCAGGCACATAATACAAGACAATTTTGTTGACTGCATAAATAAGTTTTCCAAATCTCTTCCTAAATATGAATTTTGAATGGGAAAATATGAGCTCATGTCAGCACCAGGGTATTGAGGAGAAAGGGAAAAAAAGCGAGTAGAGTTTAGGATTAAGATTTGATAACAAGGGCAGGATGACTAGAAGACAAGACTTTTTCCCACAATTTTTCTTAGGTATTTATTAGTAAGATTGATTTGTAAATGCCAATATTTCATATTTTTTTATTGATGAGTAATGTTCCATTTGTATATATGTACCACATCATCTTTATCCAATCATTCATTGAAGGACACTTAGGCTGTTCCCATGTCTTGGCCACCATAAATAATGCTGCAATGAACATTGGAGTGTATATATCTTTATGGATAAATGTTTTCAAGTTTTTGGAGTAGATACTCAGAAGAAGAATTGTTGAGTCATATGGTAATGCTATCCTTATTTTTTCGAGGAACCTCCATACTATTTTCCATAGTGGCTGTACCGATTTATATCCCCACCAGCAGTGTATGAGGTCTTGAGAATATCATGCTAGGCAAAATAAGTCAGACAGAAAAGGACAAGAACCATATGATTTCACTTATATGTGGAATATGAAATAGCAACAAACAAAACAAAACTCATAGACACAGGCAATAGTACGGTGGTTACCAGAGGGGAAGGTGGAAGAGGTTGAAGAGGGCAAATGGGGATTCAATATATGGTAACGGAAGATTTGACTTTGGGTGCTGAGCACACAATGCAGTATACAGATGATGCGTTATAGAATTGTACATGTGACACTTATATAATGTTATTAACCAATGACACTCCAATAAATTTAATAAAACCAAAAAATTGATTTGCAATTTATAGATACAGCAGGTTTTTGAATAACGTCATTTATTCAACATCATTTGCTATACTGTCGATGAGATGCTCTAGGAGCTTAGCACTTGTTTATATTAATTAGCCTGTTGTAAAATTGGTTTCATTATATGTCGATTCTCTTAAAGTTGTAGAGATATTATTGGTGACATTAAGTGAGGACTTGCTGTATATTTTATGAATAAGACATATTTTCTCCAGTTTCATAATTTATTGTAGGATGATAGTCCAAAATGATGGAAATTTACTCATACATTTACTGTCTGCTTAAATAAATTCACACCAATGGGCCCAGCTGTGATTCCTTTTGATTAAAAAAATTTTGAATTAATGGTGATAATATATAGCAGTGTGTACAGTTGGAAAAAAATAGGCAGTGAGAAGATGTAGGATAGATGTTAGGATTTTGTGTGTGTGTGTGTGTGTGTGAATTTGTTTTTATTGGGATATAGGGAATCGGTTGGGAATTTTCACTGTGGGTGGTAATACCTTACCAGAGTATTGTCCATTCCAATCCTCCCAGGATAGCTTTTGGGGCTTTTTCTTGTTTCTTGGAACTGCTGCTCTTGCTGCCAGCAGCCTCTTCAGGTCCACTGTTGAGAAGCTCCTCCTTAGAAGAGAATTTTCTCTTTTTCTTGGGGACACACCTGTTTTCTGCCTTCTCAGGTTCACCAACTGGTTCCTCTTTAGGGAAATATTTAGGGAAGTCTTGGAGAGACTTCCACTGCTAGCTGTTTCTTCAAGATCACTACCAACCAGCTCCTCCTTGGAAAAAAGATTTCTTTTTCTTGGATTTGGATAAAGAAGAGACTTCTGGAGCTTTTTCTTTTGCTTCTTTTTGGGTCTTTTACTTGCCTTCTTACACTCCTCTGGTGTGCTACTGATGTTTTCTGAAGATGTGAGGGCAAATGCAGCCAACCATTTCTTTTTCTTCTTGAAGTGTTTCTTCTCCTGTTTCTGCAGCTTCCTAGTAACTGCAGAAGTCGCTTCCTCTCCCTGAAGCATTGCCTCCATCATGACCTCCAGATTCTTTTGTAGAATCTTTCTGGTTTCATAAGACAGCGAATTCTCAACTTGTTCTCGAAGTTTCTCTCCAAATGCACTTGTGAGTACCTCAGAGAAGCAGTCAATTCATGAGACAATACTGCATTCGTTTGCCAGGTATCGAGAGGCTTTGTTCTGTCAGCTGCTCGACCAATGAAAATGGAGTGGAAAATGAGTCCATGTTTTGGGATGTTACTCCTTGTCTTCAGGGCTCTGGGAACTTGATCCCTTTGCTGCACCCTGAGAATTATTCAGACACTGGGAACGACTATCACCTAACATTGTTTCTATTTAATGCCTTTGTTAATGATGTGGAAGAAACAGTTCAAAATTTATTAATTAAATTCACTGGTACAATAAATTGGGAGGTGCCAGTGACAAGGAGGAAGAGAAGAAACAAATGCAGAAGGCCTTAGAGGAGTCAGTCAGAGTGGAGAGACAAGAGTTGGAATTCCATCTGTAAGAAAAATTCAGATTTAAATATGTATCACATATTTAAACAATTCTATATTGTATTAATATTTGTTTGATGATGATGTTAGCATTGAACATGATCATGTTGAGAAGATTATGGCTAAATTCGGACTCTTCCGCATCAATTGAGGTTCAGCCACTGTTGTTATGGCAATAACCCATCATAGAGGGCCGAGTGTAGCAAAGGCAAATCTTATTCCTGAACTATAATTAGATTTATATTTAAATATGTCTAGGGGCATTAAATGGGGTGGCCCATGTAAGGAAGCATGTAACATTCTGGGAAAGAATTCTTCATTTGGAAAGAGAATTAGGACAATTTAAACAATGGGTCAGAGTTTGAGGGAGAGGTAAGGTGATTTCTGTGCACAGGTATTCATTCTTGTTGTGTTATGGCCTGGCCTCCATGGACTCATTTCTGAATCCCAAAGTGAAAATTTTACAATATAAGAGCCTGTAAAGCTATTAGGTTGAGCCACATATAATTTGTCATAAATGGTCAGATATTGGTAATTTCATGTTTCAGCTGATGAGCTGTTTGGTATAAGCATCTTGAAGTCATAAGGTACCAGCTACCCTGCTTCCTTGAGTGTGGACATCTGTACTCACAAGAGTCCCTGCCAGCCTCAGTGCATACTGAACACCAAATTAGGAACCACTGGTGGGCAGCGATGTAACACTTACATTTGCTGAGTGCTAGCAATGCAAATGGAACCTTTAGTAAGAGTTTGCAGATGGAGGAAGAGAGCAGGAAAATGAATTTCAACGCATTCCCTAGAAGACTAATCTACAGATGAGAAAGACTTAAATTTTCTCAGAATTATTTGGGATTTTCCACAAAAAAGATTTTTGGGGTCAGAAATGCTATTTTACAATTCTTATTTTCATGTTTATGTTGCTTCAGGTTGTTGCGATAGAAAATACAGTTATATACTTGGTATAGTACAGACAAAAGCAGAGCAGGAGTAGGATCTGAAGGACTTTAGAAATTCTGTAATTCGTTTCAAGACTGTAATTGCTTAGATTCTCCTGTCTTCTCTCCTATAGAATGTATCTATGGCAGCAGATGAAATTCTCAGAGGTTAAGTGTAGCCACTTTGGAGTGTTCAGAATGAAGCTAGAACCATGGTGTTGTGTGGTTTGTGTTGTTATTGTGTGTACATGTAGGGGCATTTGAGAAAACACTTTGTTGGCACTCCCTCAAACGAGACTGCTTGAAAAAGCAGGTGTTTTCTATCAGGAGAGCCAGTAAAACTTTCAGACTCCTAGAATTCTGAAGCCTTAGGTGAAATAAAGCAAAAGAGAAATGTATGCAGACATGTACACCAGCCTTCCACGCAGAGTGTCACTGTTTGGAAACATGCAAGGGATATTAGTCAACACACTATATTGCTGATTCTTAGCTGTCTTAGGTATAAAATGACAGAATTGTACCAGATGTTTTTGATTGTTTTTTTCCTAATGCAATATTCTATTACACTATTTTATGGATATCTTTAGTGGATGATTAGGTGTTGTCTACATATTTCACTTTACCAGAGAGCAATTTTGTAACTGAGATAATAAAAATATTAACGAATGCAAATTCACAGTGATAATAACAATAATAAGTAGCTACTATTTTATGGTAATGAATGTTAGTGTATGCTAGACATGGTGCTCAGGATTTTTCATGAATTATATGATTTTAAATCTCAAATAAAGTTAGGGTTCATTTAATACCCATAAGAAAGCATAGAATAACAAGGCTAGGAGGACTAGAATTAGACATCTTTTAAAGTTTTTATCCCCACCACCACCACTTGATTGCACAAAGTGGGTTTGTCTGCTATAGTGAAATATTTTCCAATTTTTTTTTAATTCATAGAAGATGCAGTGAATAAAATGGAAATAAAGACATATAAATATACAGTACGAATACAGTTTTTTTTTTTTTTTTAAAACAAACATAATTTGGAGCAATAAGGTAAGAGGGCTTTCTTTCTCATGCACTCAGGAAAGTGCCATCAACATTACCCACTTTATCCTTATCCATTTTCTACAACCAAAAGAAGAGTAGTTGAACTTTATCAAGATCCTTATTGCCACTCTATTTAGAAACATTTCTCAAAAGGCCAATTCCAGTGCTGTCTCCCTGGCTTTGAATCATATTTAAATTTATGATGAGCACCGAAGAGAAGCGTGCCAGATTTTTTTATTCTTCTAAAACATTAAAACATAGTGTAGAGACCATCGATTTTTATGCAGGTGTCCTTTTGCTAGTATTTCAGAACTTTATTCAAAGTAATTGGTAGTTCTAGGCTCCTTAGTCTCACAGCTGCCAAGGTTCCCTAATCTGGAGTAGATAGTCAACTATCCTTAATAGGTGATTTATAGCAGGGCAAAAAGAACTATTCGACATCTGGAGAGTGGAGTAAATGTGCTGTATTGAGCAGCTGAGAACCTTTCTTGACAGATTTTGTTTTAGGTAAAAATGCAAGACATTTTCTTCTACAGATTTCTTAAAACATATATTGTAAAGGAAAGAAAATCCATATGGTATTGATTTATTTAAATGTTTTAAAAATTAGATATTGAGAAAGCCGTTTATATTTTTATTTTTCTTAGAGAGAGAACATTTTTTTTTTTTTTACCAAGAATAAAGAGAAAAAAGGCCTGAAAATTCATGTTTTGTTCCAAATTTAAAGTCAGATTTGACATGGGTTTTAAAACATGACCAAACAAAAATGAGTCTGTGGTTTTGAAGAATAAAGCAAGCTTTAGGGGGAGGCAGGCAAGCTGTTTCTCTGGAAAGCTCCTTATTCCCTTAGTCAAAACATAGCAGCAAACAAATAAACAGAATCCTCAAGTAATAGTACCAAATGGTAGTTCGGTACATAATTCTACAGAATTTATAGCTTCAGAAATACAGGACTGGGTATCAATTCATGGTTTCTTTTCTTTATGCTACAAGACAAAGGAACTCTGTTAAAAGGGGTAATGAATTGTGTGGGCTGTAATTGCTATTCTGTCAGTACTCTTACATTCTGGCTTAGAATGCTTCAGAGAGAACTGGAAGTAGGTTGTACTGGATAGTCTGCTAGTCCATACTTGTTAGTAAACAGAGGGGAAAGAAGAAGTAACCATATTCTAAAGTTGTTTCTAAAGAGCATCTTTACTCTGGATGCACGGACTAAAATGTTACCTAGTTTTACCCAGTTTTAAATAATTTTTATAATGATTCAAAAAAATTGACAAATACTTACGTCCCACAATTTGAGATATAGGGTGATGTTATATGAGGAATACTATAAAAGAACTTTTTCTTTCTTCTCCCCTTCTCTCTCTCTCTCTCTTCACTCTTAGCTCTCCCTCTCTCTCTCCTTCCTTCTCTCTCTCTCTCTCTCCTTCCCTCCCTCCCTTTCTCTTCTCTCCCCTTCCTCCCTCCCTCCCTTTCTTCCTTTGATTCCTGTGGATCTATATTCACATCTACCTAATTAGATATATTTTTATTTTTAAAAAATATTTACTTAGGGATTTGTTACATCTCAGATGTGGCCTTTCATTTTTTTATCCTAATAATTATAAATAATTGCTACCCTTGCCATTTATGGAACACTTATTATATGCCAGGCAGTATGCTGATACACTACGCGCGTACATACATACACACACACACACACACACATATATATATACACACACATACGTTTTCTTCAATATATATTTATAATTTGCCAAACCATCAAAATATCGTTGGTTGAGATGAATAGAATAACATCAACAAGTCTGTTGGTAAACTAGAAATAAATTATTTTTAATTAATAGTGCTCACATTTATCATGTTAAAAATAATTTAGATCTTTATTAATTACTTTGAACAATTTGATCTATTTTTTCCCAAGTATAATTGAATGAATAGAAATCACCTTTTTACACTTCTAGCATAAAATCTCTGAGAGTAGATCGAATGTAATACTTTGAGAGTATACTCAAGGAGTCAGATATCATTGAAAGAATATTAGGTGTCTTTAAGGATCTAACTAATAATTGTTGACTAATTAACAAAGCACAAGAAGAACCTTTTAGAAAATATTTTATTTTTATAAATATTACTGTGTTTTCACTTTTATATTTGTTCTTGGACATGTGTAACATAGATGTCAACAACAGAGTTAAAACAAGAGGTGGAAGTGGATATATAATTAACATTTATTCAGTATCAGGCATGTGTTAGCTGCTTTATATACACTAATTTAATTTTCATGAACACCTTAGGAATTAATATCCCCATGCTACATTTGAAAAAGACTTTTATAGATGAAGAAACTTACTTATTATTATGAAAGGTTATTTGGTCTTGAATATGAACCTAGATCTACTTTCACAGACACACACTTTTAAAAAATAATTAATGGTCTATGGCCATGCCACCCTGAACAAGCCCATCTCTTCTGATCTCGAAAGCTAAGCAGGGTTGGGCCTGATTAGTATTTGAATGAAAGACCACCTAGGAAGACCAAATGTTGTATGCGTAAAAAATAAAAAATAAAGGATTGTAAGCTGACAAGGTCCTTGCAATCTGTGAGGTCAACCAAGGGTTGCCTCGCTGAAATAAATTAAATCAATCAATTAATTAATTAATTAAAAAATGAATCATGTACTACTCAGGTGAAAATATAATTGTTTTCTTAAGTTGTCTGTATATCTGAGAACATAACCAGCAAAATCTAGAAAAAAAAATATAACTTTATACAAATTAATCATCTTCTATCAGATATCATACCTCATATGTTCTCAAACAAATCTTATCAGTTTTCCACTTGAAATTTACTATCTCAAAAATTTTTTAAAAATTATAAACTTTTGATATTCACATTTTAAATAAAAGGTACATAAATGTTTTATTTCTGGTGAGCCCAACTGAATATGTCATAAAATTTTATTGTTTGTCTTTAATTTTTTTATCTATCCTAACACAAATTTTACAAGGGAGTGATGGTACAGGAAAATCAATAACCCGCAATACAAAAATTAGGCAATACAAAAATTAGCTTTAATATTCACTTGAGTTTTGAATCCAAATTTAATTCCAAAATTAATCTGAGTTTCCTAGGCTAAATATCAGTTTGTGGCTAACTTTTAAGATTGGGTTACTTGTTGAGTTTGGAAAGTCTTTAAAAGTCTGGATACAAGCCTTTTATCAGATATATGATTTACAAATATTTTCACTTAGTCTATGTCTTGTCTTTTCATTCTTTAAATAGTGTCCTTGAAAGAGCAAGAAATTATTAAATTTTCCGAGGTCCAGTTTATATGAAGTATAGTTTAGGGAGTTATATTTAAGAACTCTTTGACTAACTCAAGATCACAAAGATTTTCTTCTGTGTTCCAGAATTTAAAAAAAAATTAGATTTCACATTTTGTACTGTGAACCATTTTGTGGTAATTGTTCTGTATCTTGTGAGTTATAGATCAAAGATATCATTTTACAAGATAGGTATTCAGATGTTCCAGTGGCATCTGTTAGAGAGATAAGCATTTCAACACTTTGTACTTTACATTTTGGCAAAAATCAATTGACCATATACATATGAGTCTATTTCTAGACTCCATCATGTTCCATTGATCTATTTTTCTGTCTTAATGCCAACCACAGTATCTTGACCTTTGTAGCTTTAAATAAATCTCGAAATCAGTCAGTTTAAGTCTCCTAACTTAGATCTGTTTTCAAAGTTGTTTTGGTTGTTCGAGATCTTTAGCATTTCTGTATAAATCTTATAATAAGCTTGTCAGTTTCTACAAAAATTACTGGAATTTTGATTGAGATTGCATTTGAGCTATAGGTCAGTTTGGAGATTATTGACATTAAATAGTACTAACTCTTCCAATCATGAATGCATGATATTACTACATTTATTTAGATCTTTTAAAATTTTTTCTAAGCAATATTTTGTAATTTTCAGATCTGCCAGATTTATTGTAAGTTGTTCATATTTGTATACTACTGTAAATGGTATTTAAAAAAAAAAAATACCAGTTCTGATTGTTCATTGCTAGTAACAGAAATGTAATTGACTTTAACACTCATTAATTAGTTCCAGGGACTTTTTTGTAGATTCCATTGGATTTTCTGTATAGATGGTAGTGTTGTCTGTGAATAAAGATAGTTCTAGTTCTTTCCTTGTAATTTGAATTCTTTTTTTTTTTTTCTTATTATACTGGTTAGGATGTTCAGTGTGATAGTGCATAGAAGTGGGGAGAGGGGACATCCTTGTTTTATTCCTGATCTTATAGGGAAAGCAATATAGTTTTCTTCATTATGTAAGTCAGATCTGCACTTTTTATAATTGTACTTTATTAGGTTAGTATATTTTCTTTCTATGCTTGTTTTCTGAAAACTTTTTTTCATTAGTAACAGTTGTTGGATGATGTCACATTTTTTCTATATCTGTTGAGAAGATTATACAATTTTTTCTTTTTTAGTTTAATGTGATAAATTGCAAGTTATATATTGTCGATTTCTGTTCACTAAACTTATTTAGAATATTTGCATCTTTGTATATAGATATTGGTCTATAATTTTATTTATTTGTAATACCTCTGCTTTTAGTATCAGGGAAGTATTGACTCATAAAATGAATCAGGAATTATTTCTTTTTTTTCACTTTTCAGAAAGAGTTTGTGTGGAAATGATATTATTTTTTCCTTAAATGACTTTACCACTGAGGGCATGTAGGCCTAGAATATTTTCTGAGGTTTTTAAATACAAATTCAAAAATTTAAGCAGACAAAGGGTTATTTAGTTAATCTATTTCTTCTTGAGAGAGCTTTGGTAGTTTTAGTATTTCAATGCATTTGTTCATTTCAGCTATGATGTTGAAATTATTGTTATGAAGTTATTTATAATATTCTCATTATCTTTTTAATATCTATAGAATTGCCTGTAGTGTCATACCTTTTATTACTGGTATTTATAATTTGCCTTTTTTTGTCCTACTCATTCTAACTAGAGGTTTATCATTTGATATTATCAAACAACCAGTTTTTGATTTAATTTCTTTATTCTTTTTCTCTTATCTATTTTCTTTATTTTTCATTATGATCTTATCATTTTCTTTCTTATGGTTACTTTAGAGTTAATTTGTTCTTCTTTTTACATTTTATCCACATCTTCCTCAATACTTGTTATTATCAGTTATTATTTGTTATTATCTTTTTGACTATAGCAACCCTAGTGTATGTGAAGTGGTTGGCATGTCATGTGGTTTTGATTTGCATTTCACTTATGGCAAAAGATACAGTTTTATGGTATCTCTAATCCCTTCTCAGATCTGTTATCGGTGTGTCTATCAGCATTCAAACCCTTCAAATGGCAATAAATACATTATTTTTTCCTTAACTGCCTTTATTATTTCTAGGTATCCTAATAATAAAATTGCCATCAATAGTAGCCAGTACTTTTAAAGCATTTTCTAGTGTCTAGGCTTTTTATATATCTTATTTCATTCTCATATAATCTCATAGATGAAGAAAAGTATGCAAAGTGATCTTTAATAACATGGACCAGGAGTTCCATGTTATTTCCCCTGTTATTCAATTAAATTTTTTTCTGTTTTCCAGTTGGAACTCACATTCACTACTGCTTATAGGCTAAATTCATCCAACTATCTACTTTCATAATAAGTGTATGCTAAGGATATTTGTTAGATTTTAAAGTGTTGTTAAAGGAAATAAGAATATGAGACAGATCTATATGGCCTAGAAAGATTAAAATATTTAATATGTGGCCCTTTACAAAAAAAAGTTTGCCGACGTCTGACTTTTAATGATATACAGTTGGTTCAAAACCAGCTTCACCAATTCTGGAATGTAGTTTTTACAACTGACAGTATACTTGTAAACATACAGGGCCTCCAGTTTATCTGATCTAGTAAAAGAGCAGGGGAAAACAAATATATAAGGCTATTTTTAATTAGATAAATTGTGTTGGATATTCTGTGCCTTAATATAAAACCCATGATTTGATATAGAAGATAGAAGAGAATTTGAACATAATTCCTTGAACAAACATGAGCAAAGAGAAAACTAACTACAGTTGTACAAGACCTAAATAGAACATGTACTGTTATTCTTCCATACTTCTTAAGGATGTTTCATTGCTATAGATTAAATGAATTCACACAGAGGATAAAGAAAAGACACTAGATTGTACATGACATAGGAAGAAAGCCTGACCTTGGGTAAGCATTTATATTGGAAAATAAAATCGCCAATCTGAGTGACTAGATTATTTAAATAGAAAATAGTAGAGTTGAATGAACTGTACAAAGGTAACACACATTCTGACATTGTGGACCAAGTGCCAACTCTCAATATTGACAAAGTAACATTAACAAATCAAGATACTCAATTCACTTTTTTTCCAAATATTTTATGTGTCCACTATGTCATCCAGAGATCTGAGTTAATTATCATGGAAGTCTCAGTGTAATAGTAGACTTTCTCCTGTGATGATGAGCATTAGATCATGCTTTCTGTTCCCCATTACCTACCCTTCCTGCCTGTGTTCTCTACCCTTCTTTAAAGAATCTAGAATCACTATATTATTATGTCCTCAATGATAATAAAAACATAGCCTTGTACACATAAGCTATGTTAATTTATCTCAGCTGCCAATTTTTTTCTAAATAAATTGGAACTCACATCTCAAAATATGAATTTTAAATTCCCAGAATAATAGTATTTACTTTTTATTGTAAAATAATATTTCAAAGAACTTGCATTTGAAACTGAAATCACTACCATCTTCAAACCAAGCTTTAGCTGGTGCTAAATTTTGTCTTGAGTCTTGAAATTTTATCATTAGTAACTAGGTGTTTTTTATTCTTAAAAAAAATTAAATCCATTTCTTTCTCATCAGAATGAAACATCTCAAACATAAACAGCTAAAAATTCACAGTATCTTTGATCGGGCTGAAATATGAATGCTTCCTTGAGAATCACAATATTCTGTATTGTCTGTCATTGATAACTATGCTAACACAATTATAATATTTTATATTTCAGAATGGCAATGTAACTGATCCCAAAGGACACATGAAACCTTTTTAGCCACATCCTTTAGTGCACTGCGAGGTCATATCGGTTTCTTTCTAGAATATCCTCTAATTTAATTTTCCTTTGAATAATTGTTTGTCAGATCAAATCTATCTTTTTTCCCCTAGAAATCCTTTTGACCTTTACAGAAGACTGGACTTATAACTGAACATTATGCCAATGAAAATGATAACATTTGTTTTAAGACTTTAGAAATTTGCTTGAAGATAGTGTTGTATTAGTAAATATTCAAAAGCTCTTTTCTTACACATTCTTAGCAAAATGGATAATTTAATGTTCTTTAAGCATTGTTTGTGAGATTTATTTAAAAAGTAAATTATTTTTATTAACCTTTAGTAAATTGGTTTCTTTTTTACTTTAATTTTCCTCCCTGACTAGCAAATGCATAACTTGTTTAATCTGCCTTTATTACATTATATGTTCACTATAATTCCTGGATTTAAATTTAAGATAAAATAGTCAAACTAGTATTGCTTTTAAAGTAGGGACAAAATTGCATGTATAATTGAGTCATGTATGTTGTCACAATCATGTTTTAAATCACTCATTTTATCTCTGCATATTAAAATTGTGAATACCTTTTGGTCATGTGGAAACTATAATAATACTAAAAAGATTATCTTTGTCTATCCTGTATTTTCTCTGTTTTGTTATTCAAAGCCTTTTGTAATTTGCTGCTTACTTCTCCAAATTACTTTCTTTTTTCTTTATTTTCTTTTTAATAAATTTTATGTTCTTCAAAAATGGTCTGCATATTTTGTCAGAAAATTATAGCCATAAGATATCATTCTCGCTGATAATTACTCATTTATTTTATGACTAAAATGCCTTCTCAACTCTTCACTCATAAAAGTCTCATCTTACACCTAAAGACCACATTATACATGTTTTATGATATCAATACTAATTATCTGATTTCTCTTTTTCCTAAACTATTCTAACATATATTCTTAAAAACCATTGGCACTTTTACTATTGCATGCACTCTATTGTATTTGTCTTGAGGCTCCAACTAGGTAGAGAGACTTCAAGGACAAGAAAAAGGATTTATATCTGTTTAAATCTTTATTATCTATCACATAGTGGATATTGAATGTTACTGCATATTTAGATTAATCACTTATTTTCAGTTATAATTAATGTTTGTGTAAGAATTAAACATTGAACATAGGGGAAAAAACTGAAAAGAAGGTGTCTCAGTAAAGTTTAGAGGTCAAAGAGAGAATAGACAGTAAACTTGTGGAAACAACATGGGTACTAAAGTTAGATAGATGAGTTGCTTCATTTCTGTTTTGATTAAAGAGATATTTATGCTACACCACCTCATCCATGTACATTCTCAACGGTATCTCTTTTTATCAAGAAGTTCTACTTTTGCCCAAGGCTTACAGCCTATTTTCAACAAAGTAGGTGGAGTGAACTTGTCAAATCATTTTACAATTGTCTAAAAATCTCTACTAGTTTCCCATTTTACTCAGAATGAAAGCAGAAGTCCTTAGTATTAGCTATGTATGAGTCAGGATATTTTATAAGCAGTAAGGAACAACTCAGAATCTTAATGATTTAAATAACCAGAGTTCATTTCTGCCTTCTGGCTGTGAGTCCTTCCCTTCACGAGTGTCCTGGGACCAAGACAATGGAGCAGGCATCGTCTCAAGTATGCTTGTCACCATGCTCAGGCAATTATATGCGCTGGTCTATGAAAATCGCACCTTGTATTTTTATCATAGCTCTTGATCCAGAACTCTTGTAATGATTGCCCTGAAAAAATGAGCAATCATTTAGAAATTTACTGGAAAGGTGGCAAAATTCCAGTCCATAAGGCCTTGTATGGTCACATCACTCCTCTATCCACATTGCCTTTTTTATCTTATCTGCTGTTAGTTTCCTCCTTACTTGATTTTAATCCTGCCACAATAGTGTCCTTGATGCTCCCTAAATACCCTAGTCAAGTTCTTACTGTTACCTAACCCTAAATTGTTTTTACTCCAGATAGCTCCATGGTTAGCTTCCTTACTACTACTTCCCTCAAGTCTTTATTCAAATGTAATTGTCTCAATGAGAACTCCTCTTATTGTCCTGTCTACCATGAATGCCTCCCCACCACACCACCCTGCCTTTTTCCTCTCCTTGGCCCTTACTGTTATATTACATAATATGTTATATTATATAATATGTTGTCAGTGTCTCCCTGAAAATTAAATTTAATGAAGAGCAGGGATTTTTGTTTTGTTGTGTATCAGCATACAGGACAGTGTCTAGCCATGGCAAGTACTTAACGAATATTTGTTGCATAAATTTTAAGGAAAAAGTTATGAACAATTAAGCCTCTTAACTTCTTGCAATTATGACTTCAATAACATATTTGGAATTACAATTTGTAATTATTTGTTGATAGCTACTATGTAATGAATGTTTACTTTATGCAAATATTTTATTAGGTACTTTCTGATGTATTAACCTATTTTATTTCATGATAACCCTAGAAAATCAGTGCAATTATCCCCATTTTATAAACGTATAAATAGCAGTAAAAATTAGTGTGCTTTGGTCATACAGGAATAGAAATTTACTCTAAGATATGTCGACATGGTAAAGTTTTCATTTAATGTTCATTAATGTTTTTAATGTTCATTTAATGTTCACCAAATGCCTATGATATAAGTGGAAGAAGGGCATTATTTGTACTAGTGATGAAAGAAGATAGGAAACTTAGTAACCAGCAATGATTTTCAAGTCATGAAAGTATTGCAGATAAACTCACATTCACATTTTAACCTCTTTTCATAGAGATAGCAGTAGTTCTCAAGCCCAGCTGTACCTTTAATAAATGCCAATGCTTAGATCCCACCTTCAGAAATTCTGATTCAAGTTCCCCTAGGTTATTATAATATTCAGCTGTTAAAGAAAAAAAAAACTGAAGGCCCCAAATGGCATCATTTGTGCTAAAAGCCCATGGTACCAAATCTAGATTTAATAACCTGATATAACTGCAGTTTTAACCTCTCCCAGAATTATAATCTTAATTAACCTTAACCAGTCTTGAATTTTCTGATCAAGCACCACTAAGGTAATTTTTCACTTAGGCCTTCTCAGAGAAAGGAGAGTTAAGGTAATGTTCACGATAAAAACCCTTCTTCTCTTCCTCCAAAGAAAATATTTCCCAGGCTTCAAATAATCCTCTTTTCTTTTCTAATATCTCCCTTGCCCCACTCTTCCTATGAAATCCCTCCATTTTGTGCAGTCCCTTGGAGCGCCCTTCTACTTGCCAGATGGGCTGCTGCCCAGTTCATGATCTAAAGCCAATTAGATCTTCATATTTACTCGGTTGAGTTTTTATTATTTTAACACAGCCAATGTTGAGAACTGCTGAATTAGTGAATTAACTAATTCACTGAGCTTCTTTAGGTGGTGGTGCTGAGGATTTGTCAATGCTGTTTATCGGAAATGAGGAGTTGCTACTAGTAGGTTCAGATTAGGTTACAGATAATTGCCCATTGTTTCCATGGACCAAGAAAAACAATGATGTAAGTAATAATTTATTAAAATATTACATGTATTTTTACACATATATCTTTTTCTTTAATCTTCTGTGGATGTTTTGTTCCTTTTATGTTTTCTGATTTTGGTAAAAAATAAACTGAAAAGATTAGACAGAGAAAAATTCAATTACTCTCTAATGTCTTTTTTGAATTGTCAGATCATTGTGGTTGGCAGAAGCCCACAAGTTTCCAAAAGTCTGGGGTTATTCACTTATCTTTTTACATATCCAATTCTGGTCCTTTATGCTAAGGAAGTCTAACTCTATTCTAGGGAATTGTTCTAAACATATTTTTATTACTGAATTGATGGAATTCTGGCTTATAGGTGCAGATGTTTTTCTCTTGGTGGCATCTCCACAAAGTTAAGTTGCTTTAACTTTATTCAGATATTAAAATATTCATGATCCTGGTAGTGAAGAATGGCCCATTTTTTTCAGTCCAGCTCATGAATTAATTCAATAGATAGGCTTAGAAAGTTGGAAGGTGTTGGCTTCTATTTCAGAAAAATTATTGTGAAGAACGAATACAAAAGATTTATTACAAATCATATGAATGATATAGCACCTATATGAAAAGCATCTTGTATAGTTAAAAAACAGCAATTCTCTACCTCGATTAATGCAATGTATATACTACTCAGTGTTTCTAAAGTTGCAAAATGCCTGCAGAACTGTCTTCAAAGAGATTTACTCTCAGGATCCAGTTCTAGAATATATGAGGAGGGGAATAATTCTCAGTTCCTGTTATTTATGAACTGGCCTTGGCTTATCATTCAAGCTCTTGAACTTTGTCAATGTGCCTCAAACTTCTTACACTTGTGCCTCAAATGCACATCTCAAAACATTATACATCACACATACTATACTCTAACAAAACAAATCAAAACTTTTTTAAAGGGCTTGTTTTATTTGAACTCTGTTATCTTTCTGGGATTACCATTTCTTCCTCCTAATGCTATTCTAGGAACATATGTGGCACAGCCTAATTTTAACAGTACCTACTATTTTGATTCTCATCGATCTGTTAATTTCACCTCTTTCTTTAGGCAGCGTGACTTCTTTTGAATCAAAGACTTTCTAAACCATGTAAGGGTACAAGGTTGTACAAGAGGTTGGCCAGAATTATTGTTGTGCATAAATAGAGGACATGCTTTTTAGTTTTGAGATCTCCTGTAAATTTCTTCAGTTATTTCTCATTAATACAACAAAAGTGTATTTTCCCACTCGAATGCAACTCCTTCTTTGTGGAAGGGTTTTAGAGTGTTAGAATTCTTACTGTACCTTTTACTGTGTGTTCAACAGGTACTTTGCTAATGGGTCTCTTAAAAGATTGACAAGGAACTCCCAGGATCTGTATGATCCTTTAGGCCATTGAAAAAAAATGGATGTGACTACCACAGATTTATTTGAACTCCATGTCTTCAATACATACTCCAGTTCTATATTAATGTTTTCAAGACCCACCATGAAAGAAGAGAAATAGTTCCAAAGCATCTCTCTAAGTTACTTAGATTTTCTTATATCCAGATTTCTCTAAGTAACCTGAAAAATACCTACTATGGAGTTAGAAGACTGTTTCATTACTGGCTTTATTATATACATACTGATATAAAAAACATCTAAACCTGTAGAGAATTTTTATGAGTTTACTTGAACCAAACTGACGACATGCTGGAAAGCAAGATTTCAAATGCTCTAGAGAATGACAGTGTTTGCAGCTTTTTCTTTTTCTTTTTTTTAAATACATTTGGAATTAAGGAGGGAACCTAAGAAAGATTATATGAAGGTGGGAGGAAGTGAGCTATAGGGTAAGATAATGTACTCCATTGAGGGTGGTCTGGAAGAGATGATTACTTTTGGCATTTCAATGGTGTGTTAACCCAGATGCACAAGAATAATGTACAGAGCTGGCATAAAACCTTTTACTAAAGACGTTATAGGCCTGGGGCATGACTGCCCACCATGACCTGCCCAGTTGAGAATAATTTATGATCAGATCACCTTGAGAGGTTACTTTTGGTTACTGAACTTGTATATACTTCTGTTTTCATCCACACACATATAAATGGTCAGTGTTGAGAAAGTAAAAAATCTTGAACTTCAAATTTCTTTATCTCTGCTTTATCTTAAAGGCTGTTTGAGTTAAGTAGATTTGTGTGAAAGGTTGTTGAAACTCTAAAAGCACTATACATATTTGTGCTGAGCATTTTTTTCTTTTGTCTCTCCAGATTCATAATCTACCTTTCTCCACCCTGCTTTGTGCCTGAGGAGCTGAGTCCCATGGACTGATTCAACAAAGCTTCATTGGCCTATGACTTTCAGCTGTCCAGTGGGAAGTACCAGTCAGAGGTAGGAAAGAAGGAGATTGGAGAAGTAAATGTGCTTCCCTTTTCCTAGTGTTGATTTGAGGGCTAAGTTAAATTTCAATATCATTTTGCAAATTTATACTTAATTTTATTTAAAATGTGGTCTTATTTTTGTTACTCGATTTAAAATTTTAACTATTGTTAGGTTAATTTCAGGCTTATCAAATTCATACATAAATATTTGCATCAACAGTATTTTTCACTTACAAGGAACATTTTGGGTTATAAATATATTTACTCTAGGCACAGGGTAGCAAGTGATATATATTTGAAATGTAATATATATACATATATATGTATACATATATATGTATATATATTACATTTCAAATATATATCACTTGCTACCCTGTGCCTAGAGTAAATATATTTATAACCCAAAATGTTCCTTGTAAGTGAAACCACTGTTATCAAGAAGTTCTTTTTCAACTGGAATGTGAGAAAATATGGGGTATCACAACTTCTAGGTCATTCTTCCTGAGAAAGTCTTGGCTCTAAAAGTATGAGGACATTTGTCCTTGAGGTTCATGTGCATTACACTCTCTATTGGGTACATCATGCCCACATACAACTCAGCTCACAAGATATGAATCCACCCTTGCCAGGTGAGTTAGATATTTGTGAGCTTGCATTATTCAAATAACTGAGTCTAATCATTTTTGAATAATGAGGTAATTTGCAAACATCATTATTGGTGACTAGCAACTAGAGTTGCATATTATAGAAATACTGATGTCACCCAGCTGAATACAACTGCTCTTAAAGCTCAGCCCATGGTCATTCATGTGTAGTCCAAGTAGGAATCACTATTTTGAGGAAATTTGTCCAAGCATGAGAGCTATCCTGAGTTCATTAGCCACACATCTGCCTCTTTAGCTCCATTCGGAGGCAGGAGATAGACTGGCTTCGCCTTTGCAATTTTACCTCAGTCCAGAGTTGCCCTTGGAAAACATTCTCCCCTTGGAAAACATTAAAAGATAACAATCACTCCAATCATTCCTCCTACTGACCAGGCTTTGACTCAGCTCTACAGGGAACATGGTAATAGGATATATAGAAATAGATATCTCTATCTCTGTCTCTGTATCTATGTCTCCCTTCCTGATATTTTCTTCACATTTTATTCTACTGCAAGTGTTATCACAGTTAGTTTCCTATGTTATTTTACCTATAATGTTACATGTACTTATGTTGAGATGAAACCAGTTTTCACTGAGAAGACTCATCTTTGCTTTTAAACCTATTGTCTATTTATTAACAAGCACTAAAGTAAAGGTGTGAATTTGTTATAGCATATTTCCTACCTCGTTGTGTGGGATATATATTTCTTAAGATGAACTGAATGAAATTGCTAACCTGGAGACTAAAGTGAGGCTGCTTATATATCTAAGCTCGTGATAGATTTTAACTTTATGAGATTTATAATTAGTATCAGTAAGATCAATGCTGTTTGAAGATCACTGAATTTTCAACTGGGTAATATTCTTTTTTGTTTTTAACACCTACATATATTAACCTTTGTTGGTCTGGTAGAATTGCATTTGGTGTGACATTTTGAAAAGTACTCTACCATAGAGAAAGCTTGCATCTTCCCAAAACTGTTTGCATATCAATTAGAACACTGACTAATTACATTATATTGGGCAAATGTTTTGACTCTCTCTCTCTCTCTCTCTCTCTCTCTCAGCATAGGTTACTCTGACTGTGTTGTTGCAAGGTGGCAACTTCTCACATTAATACCTACCATAGCAAGTTGTGAATAGTTGGTCCACAAATGTTGATTTAATTTTCCCACTTCTCTTTTACTTTCGCTTTATTTGGTACTCTTACAATTGGGAAAATGTAGTTCCTACTAGCAATACAAGTAAAAGGCAGCTGCTTTATTCTTTTCTTTCTTTCCTTCCTTCCTTTCTTTCTTTCTTTCTTTCTTTCTTTCTTTCTTTCTTTCTTTCTTTCTTTCTTTCTTTCTTTCTTTCTTTCTTTCTTTCTTTCACTAATTTAAAAAACAGTTGTAAAATACACATATAAAATTTACCATCTTAACAATCCTTAAGTGTACAGTTCTATAGTATTAAATACATTTACAATGTTGTGCAACCAGTCTTCAAAACTGTCTTCATTTTGCAAAACTGAAATTCTACTTGTTGAACAACACCTCATCCACCACTTCCCCTCATATTTCCTTCCAT
Source organism: Pteropus alecto (assembly GCF_000325575.1). Classification (NCBI taxonomy): domain Eukaryota; kingdom Metazoa; phylum Chordata; class Mammalia; order Chiroptera; family Pteropodidae; genus Pteropus; species Pteropus alecto. The sequence continues at coordinate 2,106,861 of NW_006433716.1, read as the reverse complement.
AGTTTTAGTTTTAATGATCACAGGAAATTTAGTTAAAAATGAAGGTTTGTTCCAAATTATTGTGTTTCATTAATGTGATTTATAATCACATTAGCTATACATCTTCATTTTCCAGAACAATTTCTATTTTAAGAGATTTTACTCTTTTTAAGTAAAATTAATTCCTTAAGTGAATAATTTGATATTTACTATTATTCATTAAATATAGAGAAACTGAGAAATCAGAAAAGGAACTTATTTATCCAACCAGTTTTCTCTACCTTTGGTTTTAGAAAACATAGCGCTATGTCTATAGGTTGTAGTCACCAGGTAGGATCAGTGAATTAAGTTCTTTTGCAACTGACAAGTTCACGTTTGATAACTGGAGACTTGAGGACATTGAATTGTTTCCATTTTACCAGCCAGCTCTGTCCTGACTCATCTTGGCTAAATTTGTGAATATTTTTACTTACATTTTAAGCCCTATTCAAACAAAATAGTTTAACACATTTGAATTCTTCATCACTTCCTAGCTGTCAGTATATATGGGTTATAGACTGAGAAAATAAGTAAATAATTGACTCAAGAATGTGGAAACAATTCTTAAAATATTACTCATGTGTATTTGTAAACTCTCAGAAATATTTCTGTTTGATTTCAATAAGGAAGAATATGCTTTGCTATCTAGTAGTCTATAATTTAGTAGTAAGGATTAAGCATGTTAATAAATGTAGAGCACTTAAAATAATGCCTCACATAGAAAATGCTCAAAGATTTTAGCTATTATTACCATTATAGCAGTTATTATTATCATTATTTTGGGGGGAACTAAATTAAATGGTCAGTGAGTCTGATATTTACCAAAGTTATAGTATTGAGCAAGCCTCAGAGGTGCTCTTCACCCCAGGTATCTCCTTCATAAAATATTTGCCCCAAACCTGTCCTAACAGAGAGTAATACTTGGACAATTTAGGTTCTTTAATTCTGCACATGAAAGGTACATGCACCTAAAAGGGATTCTTCATTTCCCTCTGAGGCAAAGAGTCATGGGTTTCCACAGCTAGCAGAATCTCAGAACTTCATGCATTTCCTAGTGTTGAGAATACTTCTATCCTAACAAAGAGTTGAGGCTTCTGGAAATTAAAAGCCGGGAAGGCAGTTTGTTCATAAGTAACTTCTCTTTGATCCAATACACAGTGAAACTTCCCCTTCATTGGTGGTTCACAAGATTTACCACATATCAGAATCACTCAAGAGCTTAATTAAGCACAGATTGCTCGACTCTAAGGTTCAGTAGATCTTAGTGGGGACTGAGGATTTGCTTTCTTAACGAGGTTCCAGTTGAAGCCAATGCAGCTGCTCCTGTGTCCTTACTTTAAGAAGCACCAACCTTAAAACAAGAGGAAGAAAAAAGATTTGACTATAAAGAAACTTTGTGGTGAGACAAATGCCACACAAGAAAAAAAGAAATAAAGAAAAAGAAAAATTATCGCAATGCATTATTTTGCAAAATTGTTTTTGCAGGAATACAGGGAATGTATGCACAGTATTTGAAGACAGACAAAGAAGGATTTAAAATCCTGACACTAACATATGCCTGTACAATTAACTTACAGAATCTTGGTTTTCTTATCTCTTTAATTTGATTAATACCAGGTTCCTAGTAGAGTGGTTGTGAGTATTCAATAAGATTAGTGAAGCACCTGGCACATTTAACAATGCCAATTATACTTCTCACTTTTATAGATATTTCTGAGATACTGAAGTAGAAAATGGAAACAGCACAAGCTTTGGAGTAAGGCAAGCTTGAGTTCAAATTCCTGCTCTAATGCAGACTGGCAAATTGATACTGAATAAATTATTTAACCTCTGAGCCTTAGGTTCTTTGTCTGTGAAATTGTGTTAGGAGAATTATAGAAGACAGGTTTGAAAAAGAAGTCAGAGGTGTGTCTAGCCTGAGCTAGATACTCCATCAACACTGTGTTCTTCTCCTACCTTTAAAAGGTATAGAGATTAAATTTGTCAAAAATGTGTACTTCTTACATAGCGTGGAAACAAAACCTGCATTGAACAGTTGCTTTGGTACTTTTGAAACAATTCGTTGTTGGGACATCTTCCCCAATCTGGCATAGTTTTATGAGAAGTTTAGGGCAAAACTTTTGTTCATTTAACTCCTCTTTTTTTTTTTTTTTGCCTAATAAATTTCTGTATTAGTGATATTGACTGAAATTAATATCTGCCTCCAAAAAAAAAAAAAAAAAGAAAAGAAAGAAATAGGTAAAATCCTACCTATTTCAGAAATCTATGCTAATTTTCTTTGTTATTTGTTTGGAAAATTTGATTTAGGCTCTTAGAAAAAGAAAAGAATTCTAGATCTCTTCAAGCAGTGACTGAATCTCTTTATAAGATTTTATTTTTGTATTATTGTGGTAAAATTTACAAAATATAAAATTCACAGCTTTAACCATTTTTAAATGTGCGTTCAGTTGCATTAATTTTATTTACAATGATATACAAACATCACCACTTAAAAATTTAATGTGACAGGAAAGAATCTAAAATTTTAGAAGTTATTAGAGAGCATTTTTTTTATATGATGGTATGTTTTTTATTTTTTTAAAAAAACAAAACCACCAGATATAAACTGTAAAGAAAACATTTGATAAGTTTGATTGATGAGGAATTTCCATTCGAAATGCTAATCAGCTCTCTGTTCTGCTTCTGTAAATATGCTTGCTGCATGGACTGTACTCAAAATTGACTAAAGACTCACCTCTTCCTTTTGTTTTGATCCGTCTAAGCTACAAATGCAACTGTGTAACTGTTTGCACCCTCTAGCAACTCCCAGGCGTTGTAACAGTTTGTAACTGCCAGTAACCTGTAGTAACTCCCGCCCTTGTAATGCAATGTAACTACCTGCAATCATAGCAACTCCTGCAGCTTTGTAGTGGCCAGAGTTCAAATTACCCAATCAGGCTGTGCCAAAAAGGTCTATATAAGGAATGTTGCAACTGAGCTCTGGGCCCAGATCTTCAGAGCACTAGCTCCTCTGTGTCCACAGTGTCCACAGTGTAATAAACCTGAATTCTCCAACTCTCCGAATGCTACTTGATTTCTGATGTTGGATTCAGATTTTGGTTTCTGATTTCTGATTTTGATAACCTTACAATTAAGGATGTCTTTGCTTATAAAGAAATTAGGAAAAGAGTAAAAAAGTAAGCTACAATCTAAAAAAACGTTATAGCAACTTATAAGTTTAGAATCCAGATTATGAAATGCTTGATCAAAACTATAAGCAAAAGGGAAACATCACACCAAAGTAGTAGCAAAAGTCATGAACAGGAAAATCACTAAAAAGAAAATATAAATATTGAATGAGCTTATGAGGAAATGTTCAACCTTGTTAATAATCAGGCAAGTATAAATGAAAACCATATCAAAGAATATTTAATTGGAAAAAATTAGGAAATATAACATTTTTTTATAAGGATGGAGAACAAAATAAACTCTCATACAGTGCCAGTGCAGTGGGGTGAAAAATTGTTAAAAATCTCAGCACAAAAAGTGTTTTATTATGTGATAAATTCGAGCATGTACATACTCTAGATTCTTGTACTAGAATGTGTTCTTGTTTGCAATAGCAGCATTGCAAACAACCCAACCACCTTTCAATAATAAATTGAATGGATAAATTGCGATATATCATACAATACCCTGTATACAATATATGTATATAGGACTCAAAACCATACAATTGAATGAGAGTAGAAGTTTAAAATATATATGCAGTTTGATTCCATTTATAAAAATGTTAAAAAGACAGCAAAATGAATGATATGTTGCTTATTTGTATATTTACGATTTACAGGGATATGAAGAAAATCAAATACCTAGTTAAGTCATAAATTAGGAGAGTGGTTATCTTATCATGGTAGGATAAAGGGGAAATATCATCAGGAAGGGAAATTCATGGGGACTTCTAAGATATGGATAAAATTCTCTTTTGTAATTCGTTTGGCATGTACATGGATTGTTCCTTTTATTATTATTTTAAATTTTCATGTATATTACTGTATATTTAATACTTTTGGAATGTTGTATTTATAAAGAATAAAAGAAAAACAGAGAGAAGTAGAAAATATTACAGGCCAATAAGCTTTATTGCACTAAAACGATTAATTTTAAATTGTGTTTCCAACATCTAACTTTTTTGGGGGGGGGCAGGGAGGGAAGCTAGAATAAGAGTTAGATGATCACATCTTGTCTTCTTTCCTCACCTTTCAATGTCCTGCTCATCCTGACGGATTACCTGCAGCACCTCCTTTCTTGTGGAGACTGGAATAATCAGTTTATTTCCTTTGAATAGCAGTTCATCATTTTCATTGATTTTCTTTCTGTGGGTAAAATATTCTTTGATTTCTTATGTCACTTCACTTTTCTCTTCAAGCTATCCATCTCTTCCTAGCCTCATAACCTCTGGGGGATCCTTTTCTGCTTGCCTGACTGAGGGTAGATATCCTTATAAAACTGCTGAGGCATTTTTTCTTCATCATCCCGACTATGTGTGTGTATCCTACTCTATCAATAGCTGCCATAATTTGATGTTGTTGACTCCCTTTCTTTCTTGTTCCCATTTGTCACTGTGAGCTACATATACAAAAGATATGTGCAATAAGCAATTTTCTTGCTGGATGGCTGTAGGCAGTGACTGGGACTTTTATAGTAAGTACTTATGATGTAAGTGCAAAGGAGATTTAAGAGAGCATTATTTTGAGAATACCAAGCCATGTATTGTAATTCTATTTCAAAGGGAATTGTTGGGTATGGAAACATTCCTGATAAAAGACCACCCTGCATCCGAATAATCAGGTTAAGCAATTCCAGTGATTGCTGATAATCTGTGTAATTAATGCTTACAACTTTTCTATGTGCCAGCCACTGTGCTGTTGATCTGATAGACAGAAGTCTAAGTTGAAGATGATGTTGATAATAATGATGATGAGGAGGAGGAGGAGGAAGAAGAAGAGAAGGAGGAAGAGAATAAGGAGAAAATTAAAGGGAAAAGATTAGACAAGAGAAGATTGTGAAAAGAGAGAAATGAGTTCCTTTTGATATTTATGTTACCTGTAATTCATAAAATTTAATCAAGAAATAAAATTCTGAGTGAAGACAGAGTAGAAACAACATTTTAATTTATTGTTCTCTCTAAGGATAATGCACTTAACATGTGCCTCAATTTTTTTCATCTGCTCCATCAAACCTAGGACATTATAACATGTAAGATAATTTAAATTGATGCTTAGATCAAGAAGGCTAGAACCAAATACTGGCTCAAAATTTGTCATCATTTTTTTTTGATATAACAGTTTTATTCTTAATGTTTATTAAAAATCAGGAAATGTATTAAAAAAACAAATTACTCAAGTTGTTTATGCTATTTACATAAACATTTAAATATATATATATATACATATACATCATGTAACTGTGTAATTCTTGCTACATAATAGAAGCATGTGGATATAACAATAATTATTTTCCTATAGAATTCTAATCTATTGTTATTGTGAACAATGCTAAAATGAAATACTTACATATACAGTACCTGCACACCTATTTATAATTTTCTGTGTATATTCTACAAAGAAGAATTGCCAAAATTGTGTATATACTTTGAATACATATATTTTTCTAAATTCTCTCCTAGAAATTCAGTATCAATTTAAACTCTTCTTAACAGTTTCTGAATATCCGTTTTCACACCCTTAATAGTACTAGACCATATTAATCTTTTAACCTTGTCAATCCGATAGACGTGATAGCTAGTTTGTAGTTTTGTGAATTTCTTCAAACAATACCCAAGTTTAACATCTATCTTAAGTGGAGTTCCTCAGGAAACAAACTCTGAGATATAGACTTGCATGCAAGAAGTTTATTGGGGAGTGCCTACAGAAACAGCTATAAGAAATTTGGTAGATCTGGATGGAGGGAGTTAAAATATAAAGCAGTTGAAAGATGCAGTTATAAGATGATTCCCCAGGATGATTAAGAACTAGGTTGGCTTTTCCGAGTTTTCTTTAATTAAGGTGTGCTTACTTAACTCGCTCAAAATGTCTATATATATCCTTTTATTGAGTTGTATATTTAACCAAATAAATGGCCCCAGGTCCTGTGGGAAAGAGAATGGAGAGTCTCTATCATATATACCTGCTGAGGTTTCCTATCCTTCAGTCAATAGGTTCTGGCTCAGGTCCAGAAACTGCTCAAGGATTGTGTTTGTATTGGTATTGCTGCCTAATTCTCTTGACTGTCTTTGATAGTTTTTGATTGTATAGAATGAGCAGTACCCTACTGGCTACCCCTAAGGACACTCGAGTTCTCATAATTATCTCCGAAGGTCTCTGTGGGTCAGGCTTCCATTGGTATCTCTTCAAATTTGCCGCTCATTTTTGATATCTGGGCACACCTTGTTTCTAAGAGCTCAGCAATATCACCTGACCTATATTTTCTGTATTCTATTACCCCTATCTCTGTCAGTGACCCAAATTTTTTATAGTCAAGTTTGTTTTCTTCATTTATGAATTTTACTCAGCTAAGTCTTTTAACCTCTCTTAAGTTAAAGATTTCTCTTCTGTATAGTAATAATAAAATAAATTCATTTTTCCAATCTCATATTCTTGTTTCCAGGATAAAAATGAATAAACTAAAATTGTGACTCAATTTCACAAAACCATAGCCTTAAAAAAGTGTAACATAGTATTTTTATTGTTCATTACAAAATCTTTTAACCATGCCAATCTGGTTAGAATTAATAGAAATGATAACTATTTTGTATTTTAGTGAATTTTTTCAGATAACACTCAAGTTTAACATCTGTCTAAGTGAGTTGCTCAAGAAACAGACTCTGAGATATGGATTTGCATGCAAAAAATTTAATGGGGAGTATTTTCAGAAATAGCTATCAAAGATTGAGTAGATCTGGATAGAGGGAGTTTGTCTTATTTTAGAAAATATTTTTATATTAATTAATAATATGCAATTTATGTAGTTCAAAATTTTAACATTTTATAATAGAAGTTTGGCTTTTAACTATAGAGAATAATTCGACTATCTTAATTACTGAGATCATTAAATAAACCTTTATATTGTCCAGAAGATATTTTCTTATGAAACCTGGAGCATTTATGATTTCAAAACTATAAAATGTAGCTTAAATTGAGACTTCGTTTTTCTTGCGTTGAAATTCGTATTCTAATGTAGCCTTCTAAAAATTGAAGTATATATCTGGAAAGCTGAAAACAAATCATTGTCACAGTTTTTTGAAAGTAAGTGGCTTATCTCATGTTTTTGATCGAATATGTTAATGATTTATTTCAGAGTTTTTGAGAATCTGGCAGGAAACATCAAAATAAATGAATGGAAAAGCTGTATTAAGCAACTCATTAAAACAATTAAAATTAGAGCATATGGATGAATTCTTTTTTCAGTTTGTATACTTGTCAACTTTAGAAAAACTATTAGATAAAATTGAATATTAAATGTGGAGGTGTGAACCATTGACAACTACAAAATAAAAGCATAAAATTTAGAATCAAGCTATAGAAAATCGTAAACAAATGGAAAAATAAATTGTTATTGAAATATTAATATTCAGGGAATTCTGATTGAGCTATATTTCAAAAGTTAGAAGTTATCTGAGTTTCTTTAATATACTGACTTAATTGTAGGTCACTCAAACATGTCGTACCTATTAGTGACCAGGTTTATTCTCACCACCCACCATAGCGGCCATGTGGTTTTGTATTGCAAAATCACAAAATGCCATTTTTTTCTGTTTTACATCTTTTTAAGAGATAATTCTTCAAACACAAAATAATAGCAACATTATGGATTTATTACATATATTTATGTGTCATATAATTAATGACATTTAGAGAAAAAAGGGTTAGAAAGGGAGAACGGAAGTGTAATAGTGTAAATTTCTTGTACTATTGATGAAGTTATATAATTTTGCTTAAAAATAGACTGTAATAAAACAGTATCAACAACTGTCATAACAAATCAAACAGCAAAGAGTTATAGCTAATTAGCTAACAAAAGAGATATGATAGAATTATAAAAATAATCAAAAAGAAGATAGAGGGAAAAAGAGAACAAAAACCAAGTGGGACAAATATGAAACATGTAGTAAGATAATAGAAATAAACCAAAATATATCAAAAATCACATTTCACATTAAATATGAAAGTAAATTAAAAGTCAGATTTTGTGAGAATGGATAAAAAGCAAGGCAATTTTATGCTGCCTATAAGAAACACTCTTTAAATGAAGACTCAATGAATTAAAAGTAAAATGATAGAAAAAGATATATAATGCTAATATTCACTAAAATTTGGAGCACTATGCAAAATATATTTTTAAACAAAGCATATTACCAAGGATAAAGAGGGCCATTCAATAGTGTCCAAAGGATAATTCATCAGTAGGACATAATCATAAACATTTATGAACCTAAAACAAAACTTCAAGTATATGAATCTAAAACAAAATTTCAAGGAAAGTAGACAAATCTACAGTTGTAATTGAAAATTTTAATATTGTGCTCTCAATAATTGAGGAAACAACTAGAAAGAAAACCAGTAAGAATATAGAATATTTGAAGAACACTACCAATTCAGCCTAATTGGCATTTATAGGAAACACTTGAGCCAAACGTAACAGAATACACTTTTTCAAGAGCACATGGAACATTTGCCGAGATAGCCTACATTCTGGGCTATAAACCAAGAATCAACAAATTCAAAAGGATTCAAGTCTTATGATGAAGTACATTCTTTGACCACATGGAATTAAAGTGGAAATAAGAAAAATCACATCAAACATGTTTTTACATTCATGGTGCTAACATCAAAGTATTTCAAATTTATAGGTATAATAGATATGATTTAGTTATTTGATATGTAAACTAAATAGAAATAATAAAATAATCACTTTCAGAGGGGACAAATTCAAAATAAATATATTAATATAACATGTAATAAGGTGAGAAAAAGAAATTGAACATAAAATAAAAAGTAATTCCCACTTCAACCAGATTGTACCAAAAAGTCTTTCAATTACAGTATGTCAGGGATAAAAATTGTGTTGATAATATATTTATTACACTTATAATTAAACAGGAAGCAAAGACATCAAAATTAATGATTATTTCATTGGTTTTAAAATTGCTTTTAAAGGTACAGGTTTATACTAATGTGAACACTGAAAAATGTTCAGTTTTAAACATTGATTTGAAGCATTATCAAGGACAGGTCTATGAAAATGGAGGTAATAAGATTGATGAAAAAAAATGTACAAGACAGAACTCCTTCCCCCACAAAATATAAGAATTTTATGTCTTACGTAGAGCTTTAATTGAATTTCTACTAAGAGACATGATGGTTTCAAATATGTTAACAATGATATCCTTTGGACAGTGAAAGATACTATTCAGTAATTCTTAGATATTAGCAAAAATGAAATATCTTGATGAAACATATCAAATTTGATCTTACAACTACTCTTGGGAACGATACAGGAATTACAAACAAATACTGTCAAAGCAATTAGATTTATATTAGACTTTATAAAATACAGTGTAAGAATTAGGGAAAACAATAGAATATTTTCAAAAACAAAAGTAAATCATGTTATTTGACAGAAGAAGGAATTAATTTTTTAATTTGCACTATCAATAGTAATTCGGTATGATTTGTTGCTTAAAATTAATGCTGCTAGTAAAAACTTTTAAAAACAGTGAAAAAAAGTTTTATTATTTCACTTTTCAAAGGATTAAATGCTTACATACATAAATTTTAAAGAATCTTTTAATCAAAATAAATTTTATATGAAATATAAAATATGACACTCAATTTATAAAAGGAAATTATAACAAGCAAACAGAAATATTTGTATAATTAAGAAAAAGAACAGCTAAAAATATTTAAAATAATTCTGTAATGTAATTCTATTTCGGTCCATTGTAGATTGCATGTACAGTTTAAATTGAGATCTTTTTAATAAAATGAGCATATACTGCTACTTTTGGTTGTCTTTATAATATTTCAGCATTGAAAAATGAACGAGAAAAATCAAGAAATACTCTTTGCACATACTAGATATTTCTTCTAGAGTTAACAATAACCATAATATAATTGATAGTGATTTTATATTGATAACATTAAAACATTTAATGGAAATAATTTCATTCATCATATGTGATCCTTCTATAATGTTTGAACATTATATGTAAAATTATTTATTCCGAAATTTCTTTAAAATTTTTAGTTTCAAGTTGCTACTGGCACAGCTGTATAAATTTTCTTTAAATTGAAAAAAATAAATAATATCGACAATTATTCAAAAATTTTCTAATTAGGCAAAAGTGTGTCAAATTATGTGAAAAAATATACAAGACTTTATTATATTTATATTTTATTGTATTACTCATACAAACATCACAGGCTCATCCACAGATACCCCAGACAAGAACAATGATAAATTTATTCTTAGATATTTAACCCAACTTCTTCAAATCAAACCATACTTTTATCCATAATTTTTAATTTTATTGTTATGAAAGTTTATTTGCCAAGATAGGAGGAAAACATCGTTAACTGTTTATTATCTTGGTTTATATTTTTTAATATTCACATATAAAGTATATGTCTCCATTTACACTTTTGCCCTAGGTCCTGCAAATTATAGGAACTGCCTGCCCCTGGTGACTCATATTACACTTGTGCCATGAGTGAGAAAACAAGAAACTTTTTTGAATTAAGCCTCTGAAGTTTGTAAATTGTTTTTGCTGCCCATTCTGGTTAAAACAAAGACTGAGAGTTAGTTGTTCTTTATTTTAATTCATTGATTTTATTAATATTTTTATGAAATGAGCGTGACTGTGCCTAACAGGCACATAATAAATACCCTCAGAACTTTCTAGAAGGCCTGGTTCAAATTTAGAACTTTTGGACACCTTTAAATTCCATACAAATACATGGAAGCTACCTGCCCTGGTCTGAAGCCCACCTTGTCATTTTTGCTATGCCCTGATTCTCTCCTACATCAAGGGAGTAGCTTGGACTTCCTTGGGACCTAGGAATGCACACAGTAGCTATGCAGTTCTCCCTGGAAAGAAAGATCCAGGAAAGGTCTCATTCAAGCCTCGACGGGGGTTCTGGATCATTTCGGTGGGGAAATCTGGGTTTCAGGAAAGCCCAAGTGACAGCTGTAGGATATGCACTCCAAGTGAATGAACAAGTCCTCTTGACCCCGAGGATCTGCCCCATGGAGAAAAGGAAGTGCGTCTGGGGTAGTGAAGAAGATTAGAGATCAGAGAAGCTCTAGCTAGGCTCAGGGTCAAGTCCCCTCTTTCCTAGGTCTCAGGGTGGTTCTAGTGTTAAGCAATGAGCTGGAAAAGAAGATAGAGAGCTAAAATACACATTTCCAGATGTCAAAGGAACTTCTATTTTAGTGTGGTTACTGTTTGGAATGTTTACATAATGCCTGTATAATCTTTTCTGAACTAATAATTATTGGAAATGAAATCATGAAAATGAAAACAATTTAATAAAAAAATATGAATTATAAAATGCAAATCATTATTATTTTTGCTGTTCTTATGCCACTGATTTGTATCATTAATTTTTATCTTTGAAATTATTCTCTGAATTAGTTTCAGAAAATGTGTGGTTTAAAGAGTACCAGATGTGGTATGCTCTAAGCTGCTTGATGTAGCTTAATACAGAATTTCTTAGATAGAAATGGATCTTGAATAAAGGTAGTAGATAGAATTTATCAATTTTTCATTTACATATCAAATTAAATGGAAAGAATCTGTTCCTGTAGAATGACAGACGTTAGCATTTTCCAAATAAAACCCATACTCAGGAACACTGTCCTTTTCCTGCTTTGTTAGTTATCCCTATTCTTTCATACTTGTCTTTTCACCAGCTCACATTCATATCATTCTGTTTCTTTTTCCATATTCAGATAATTATTTAGTTTTATAATTCTAACTTGCATTAAGATAGTCTTTTAGAGTTATATATTTGCTTAGATGTACATTTACTCTTGTATTTAAGATTTTGAGGTAATAAATTTTAGGGAAACCCAGCTAAGATATCCAGCCTACTCTGTGTGATATTTGCATTTTGTTCTAAGCTAGCTATAACAATCTCTTCAGAAAGTAGAATCTATACTCTCACATGAGCAGAGAGTGCTAAATTTTTAATAACTTCCTTAGAGTTTTGATTTTTGCTATGATGCTTTCAAAGATTACAGTAAAATTTAAGAATAAGAAAATGTTAATTTTTTTTTTATCAGGAAGTGTTATACTATCTATACCATTCCTTTGTCAGTCTTCTTTACTTTGATTTTTAAATTTAAACACATGTAACCTTCTGAAACTACGTGAAAGGGAAGATATCTAAACCTTGATGTCCTCATTTATATAATAAAGGATAATGATAGTATTTACATTATAATTTTGTGGTGAGTATTAAAATGAATTCCAGCCCCACTCATGTAGTAGAGTTGGCTCAATGCAAGTATTCAGTACATTTTAACTATTATTATTAGACAGTGACTCTAAGCATAGACAATAATCTAAGTTGTCCAATTACATTGGCTATTTGAAAGTTGATTACCATTTACCATGTCAGACCCTTTACAAGCAAATTAGTTATTACACTGAATCATGCCAATAAAGCAGTTGGTTGAAAGTAAAATTTAATAAATAGTAAATGCCATCAGTAGATTGTTCAGTAATTAATTCTTTTTAGGAATACAAAATAGAATCTAGCCATTTTATGTCAATTAATTTAGGCCCTACTACTCATATACAAAGCAATTTTATAAGGTAAGTGAATATTATAGAATGAAAAAACATCTGATTTTAAAATATTACAACTCAAAAATTGCTCATATTGATTTAAATTGTTTTTTGGTTCACTATTTTAATACTTCTTTTTATTTTACACCCCTCTTATTTTTACTATTCTTCTGGTGGATAATTTTCCATCTGTCCCACTTCTAAGCCAAATATTTTAGGCTGCATGTGTGTTTCTTAATTTTAATTTTGGTTTCTAGAAGGTCTTAATTATTTCTTTAGGAACATTTTATTATTTCACTTACACAAGCATATTAAAAGTTTTAAAAATCTACTCATATTTATAGAAAGATTTTATAAGATTTACCATCATGGGATTTCATGATAATAGGATGTTTTTATTTATTTCGAAAATTATCGAATATTCACAAAAGAAAAGAGAATAGAATAATCAAGTTTATATACCTGACACAGCTATAACAGTAGTCATTTTGTCATTTTTCTTTCAAGAGATATATATTTTAAAATATATATGAATACTATAAATATATAAACAAATATATAAAAATATATATATATACGCACATATAGTGTGCTGTGGTTTAGATGAAATAAAAAAAAAATCTCATGAGTGTATCTTTCTCATTTCTTTTAAAAGCTCTGTAAAAATTGACTAGTGATAAGCTGACCGTTGAAGAAAATAGCACAAACTAATAATTGCCCTATGTCTTTGTCAACTATGACATATAACAATCTTCTAAAACTATTAAGCATATGATTTGTAGGAATCTTGAGTTAGTGTCTAATTTTCAACCCACTTACTTCTTTGAACTTGTAAAGAAAAAAAGTTCATGTGCAACCTTTTCATGAGAGAAAAATAAATCTCTCCATCTGTGTGTAAAAGTTGTACTTATTTTTTCTTTCTAAATATAAAAAGTCTTTAATAGGGAATATTATTTTGCTTCCACCAGATTATTAATGGTATGTAACCTATCTAAATATTTATACAAAATCACATAGTTCTCACTCTCTTTCAATTCCTATGTCTGAGCAGATATCAAAAGAAATATCTCTCAGATGTAGCTTTTCTTTTTCATTCTAATGTAGTCTTATAATAAATCGATATGGGCCAAATTTGGCATAGTTCTTCTTGGTGTCTATCTAGTGGCTGTCTTATTTTGATTACTCAGATGAAACAGTTGATGTTCATGTATGTTAACCAACTTAGATAATTGGCATTGACCTTTGCTAACTTTGGTCTGCCATAGCAGTAAACAGTATAATTTCCATAGGAAACCATATCTTTTCCCTACTAGTATTTGTCTGAGACTAAAAGGTTTTAACTTGGGCCTACATGATCTCTAGTAGTAATTTTGTTCTCTAATTATAACAGATGGATTCATTCAGTTTTCTAAAGGAAGGGGGTTTATGTGAAAAGTCAGAGAAATTATCACTCTATAAATACCTTCAAGGCAAATGAAACTACAAAAAACTAGGGGAGACAAAAACTGTTAAAAATACATAGGTGAAGTTTTCCCTTAAGATTGGAAATAAGTCAAGAATGTCCATCCTCACCACTACTATGTTGAAAGTTTTAGAAGTGCAATGAGGGAAAATAAGATTTTTTTTAAGGCATAAATATTAGAAAGGAAGAAATAAAACTGTACCTATTAACAGACAATACAATGTCCATGTAAAAATCCCCAAAAATCTAAAAACAAAAAACAAAACTGTAAGAACAAATGAATGAGTTTAGCAAAACTATAGAATATAGATCAACACAGTCATTTCTATATAATAGCAATGTATGAGTGAAAAACTAATTAAAATACAGCATCAAAGCCCCAATAAAAATGAAATACTTAAGTATAAATTTAGTAAAATTTTAGAATCTCTTCACTAAAGACTACCAAATGCTGATAAATTATATAAAAGAAGACCTAAATAAATGAAAAGATATATATTCTCAGACTGGAAGACTCACCATAAAAAAGATATCAATTCTCCCCCAATTAATCTATAAATTCAGTGCAATATCAATTAAAAAAAAAAAAAACAGGAGTTAAGCAGATATAGACAAACTGCTTCTAAAAGATATATGGAAGGGCAAAGAAATGAGAACAGTTAAAAAAAACTAAAAAACAAAGTTGGAGAAATCACACTACTCAATTTTAAGAATTACTATAGTGATGAAAATTAAGCGAGTGTGGTTTTGGTAAAGGGATAGATACATAAATAGAAAAGAATAGAGAATCTAGATGTACATTCACACAAATATGGCCATTTGATCTTTGACAAAGTTGCAAAAAAGATCTGGGAGAAGGAGAGATGGTGTTGAAACACTTGGTCATCCGAATGCAAAATAAAAATGAAAGAAAAAAGAAAAATTTAAACCTAAACATCTCACCTTATACAAAAAGTTACTTAAAAAAATGGATCACAGATATAAATGTAAAACATAAAACTATAAAATATTTAGGAGGAAATATAGGAGAAAATCTGGTCTTAGGCAGAGCTTTTAGTCATGATACCAAAAGCACAATCCATAAAAGGAAAAAAATGATAATTGGGTATGATTAAAATTAGAAGCTTTTGCTTTATGAAATACACTATTAAGAAAATGAAAAGACAAGCCAGAGACTTGGAGAGATATTTACGAATCAAAAATTCACAAAAGACTAGAATTTCAGAATATATAAACTCTCAAATCTGACAATTAGAAACTACATAATTAAAAATGGGCAAAACTTCATCACTTCACGAAAGAGTATATAAGGATGACAAATAGATACATGAAAAGGTAACATTACCATTAGAAAAATTCAAAGTAAAATCATAATGAAATACTGCCACAACACCTTCTAGTTAAAATAAAAACATTTAAAATAGTTAAAATAAAAATATACTGACAGTTCTAAGAATTGATGAGAATATGGGTCAAATGTAATTATTTTCTTTTTTTTTGTGATGGGAAAGCAATATGCTTCAGCTACACAGTGGTTTCTCATGATTACCAAATGACCCAGCAATCCCACTCCTTTGCATTTATCCAAGAGAAAAGAAAACGTCTGGACACACTAAAACTTATACATGGATGTTTATAGCAGCTCTATGCAAAATTGCCCAAAATATAATTCACCTTTAGCAAGTGAATGGATGAACTGTGGTACATCCATATAATAAAAAGGAACAAACAATTGCTACACACGCAACAATTTAGATGGATCGCAAGATCTTTCTCCAGAGTGATAAATGCCAGTCTCAAAAGTTTACATACTTAATGGTTCCATATGGAAAAGGCTAAATTGTAGTGATGGTGGACTGATGAGTAGTGCCAAGAATAGGGATTGGGGGAGGGTGTGACTATAAAGGAATAGCAGGAGGAATATTTTTGTGCTGATGGAACAGTTTGGGGTCTTGACTTCAGTGATAGCAACGTGAATATCTCTGTGTGTTAAAATTCACATAACTGTACAAAAAAAAGGAAGAGTCATTTTCACTGATAATTTAAAAAATACATACATTCTTGCACACATGCATAATCGTTTTATAATTTAAATAAGATTTAAAAGGATATTGAGTCCAAGGAGACTTAATGAACCCTGTAAAGGTTACTTTTAGTCAAAACACAGAATTGTTAATATTTTTTTAAACGAAGTAGTTACCAAACAGTGTTTATGATATCATTGAATACCAAATAATTGAATAAAAAGAAAAAAACTTGCTCAAGCAGTTCTCTCAGAACTCAAAAGTGATAATAAAGAGATTTCTGCAATTAATAAAAAGATAAAAAAAATGGACAATAGAGCAGATAGAAATGAAATAACAAATGAAATAAAAACTATAATTTGTTAAACTGAGAAAGATTAGACTTGCTAAATCAAAATGACAAGAAAAAATGAAGAGATGCATTTCTAAACGTATATCTGTGGGACTTATGAATTTCAAGAATAATGAACAAATCTCTTACAGCTATTCAGTGTTGGAGGAGTCGGTAGTCAACCTATAAGAAAAAGATAAGTGTATGTTATTATCTATTACTTGTGGTTTTGTTACAAGTAATAGATAGATTTAAAACATATCTCATTTAAGTTGGTCCTAATGTCTAATTGCCAAGCTCATGTTTCTTGTTTCTGTGATTGGTTCTGGAAGACCTGTCCTAGACCAAAGCTATTTAGTGCACATTGTTCCCTGGGAATAATGACTTATTCAAGTTTATTAAACTACTGAAAAAGAATGAACTTGAGACTTTTGCTTTGAATGTGTTTAGTGCTATGATGATGTGGGCCTCCAAATTTCAACTATCATCTTGCCATCATGGAGTTAATCAGCTTGAGGTTGAAGGTGACAGATCAAACAAAGTAATGAAATGGATACTACTGACAACAGTTAACACAGAATTAAGGCACTTCTGAAGCAAGGCTGCTCTTTGACTCTTCAGATCCCTAAGTCAATGAATTTCTTCTTGCTTTTAAGATAGTCTAGGCTGGATTATCTCTTATGTGAAATAAAATGCATCTTAAGGATCAAAACTTTAATATTCATATTTTATTTGTATTTATTCTTTACAATTAAAAAGAAGTCAAGAACTAATTTTTACCTTTTTAAAAATAATTTTTAGTATGCAAAATTAAGATTGTATTTGTTCAAGTAAACATAATTCTATATTCAGTAACTAAAGTTAATATTTCTTAATATTCAAAATTAATATGTCACAATCATTCCTATTTTTTTTATGTAGTAACTATATGCTTTAAACCTATAACTGACCATTTTTTATTCCTTTATGATATTTTGAAAATAAATTGGGGAAACTTGGCTGAAAATATGCAAAAGTTGGTCTTAATAAACATGAATTCAATTTCCAGATGATTTATTGACTATGTATGACTATGTATATTATATGTCGTAAGAAAATGAAGCACTAAATCTTTTGATATTATTTCACCATATGGGATGCTTTCAAAAGATTTATTTAATGTCTACAAGTTTCTTCATTTTAACTTTTTTCTTACTTTATGATTCAATGGCTAAGAATCTATATACATACTTATGAGATTGCAATAAACTGTTCAGTAATTGAAAAATTATATATGAGAAGACATTCTTGTATTATTTATAACCAAATAATTGCTTAAGATAAGTTCATAAATCTATTGCAAGCTAGATCACTGTATTCATTAGTGGGCATATAAACAACACTTTTAAAACATCAATAGTAATTTTAGTTATATGTATGTTTAAAGTAAATTAGAGCAATATAATATAGAGCAGACAGAAAATAGAAAGCAAATGTAAATTATTAGATTGAGTGCTTTACTCATTGAAGCATTCTGATCAATGATATAATCACCAACAAAGTTTCACTGTTCAGAAAAGCATCAAGATGCTTAAATCAAGACGAGAAACTTTAGTATCTAGAACCAGAATTTTTTTTTAAATAAAGATTAAATGCATGATCAGGTCATCTTAATATATATGAAATTGAATTTGTGTATATGAACTTTCCCCAATATAGCTAAATGTTAATGAGAATACACCTGGGTCTGTTATTTGGCATCATAAACTACATGCCTACTTCAGTATCTTCACACAATAGATCATGATCACTCAAGGTTCAAATACCATGCAGGGAAAAAAAATAGTAAATCACTGTAAATGGTTGGCATAATATTGTAAAAATCTAGATTGATTATAGACAAATGATAAAAGCATATATTCCAAAGTTAGAAAAAGTTTAATGTATTTTTGTTTTGATTCATCTCCTTTCTTTTAGTTAAAGAATTATCTTTCCTTGTAAATATGTTACAAAATAAAATCTTAGAAATAAAACTTCATACTTATAAAAATAACTAGAGGTAACTTTAATATATTCTTTAGATTCATCTTTATAACTGATTCTCATTATTCATTATCGATTAAAATTGACATTTAAAATAAATGAAATGGCCATATAGATATTACTGAAATATAACTCAGAATCAATTTAAATACAATATTTTTATAAATATTTAGAACCTTAAATAAGGATGTGTTTGCATTCCTAAAAAGACAATTCAATAAAAATAAATTTCAAATGAAAATTATTTATATACTAATATAGATAGAAAAATGATATCTTATTTGTGATTAGGTATAAGATTTTTTTATTGCCAATTTTTCCACCAATATAATTTATACTTTAGAGAGTAAAATTGTTTTTATTCATTAAAGAATAACATTTATGTTTTTTTCTGATAAAAAGACAGTATTATAGGCAATTTTTAAAAAGCATAATAAAAAATTAAAAATTTATTCAGTCTCCTACAGAAAACATCAGTACAAATTTTAGCTAATAATATGAGTATTTTAGAAGCAAATTAATTTAATTGTTAATATGTCTGCCTGCATAAAAATATAACCATTTGCCAAATGAGTGGGTTAATCAGTTATTTAGCAGATCAATTCAAAACTATTTGTTTTACTTTAGTCAGAGTGGTTAAAATGACATCAGTGAAAACTTAGAGAAAGTAGGAGTTATTTCTTTTAAAATAATTATTATTCTTTTTAAACGGACATATTTTATGTGTACATGTGTGTTTGGATACATATACATAATTTGAGGGATATGAGTTTCTATTAATTTTAACTAATTGTTCGGTAGTAATAATTACTAAATTCACAAACCTGCAAATTCACATGGCCTATTATTTCCTTTGTGACAGAGCTTAGATGACTTGTATTTTAGCTAGTTGCCTTCTGTGAATTGTCAGCAGTCTTAGAAGTTAACAAGGTGGATCCAAAACAAATCATTTGGTTGACTAGTGGTACCAATGAGAGAATGATAGTTTATTTTATGTAATTGTATATATTTGCAAATATAGACCTATTAATTTCAAAGGGAGTTCAACTTGCCATGAGGAAAGCTTTTGCACTTTGTTGACTTTGCGCATGGTTGGATATCATTATTGCAGTAGCTATTTTTCAGATTGGCATTTCAAAACTAGTCTCTTAGGAATTTCATTTGACTATTTGGAGTGAGGAATGAGGGTGATTTGTGAAGAGAAAACGTGTTTTGGAAAAGCAAAGTTATTTTTATTTTGTTTTGTTTTCTTAAAAAAATAACCTAAAAAATGCAATTTACCACTGCCATCACAATAGGCTTATAAAAACTATATGGAATAGGAAGATTTGGAGATTGGAGGAAGTTCAATGGAGTCTTTTGGGATTAAATGTAATGAATATTAATGCCAAATAATGCATGTGAGACAATAAAGGAAGTAATGGATAAAACATAAGACAATAGAAAGTGAATAGATGAAAGAAAATAGATAGTAAATTGCAAACATAAGAGACATGATTACAGGAAGGAAAGAAAATCAAATAAGAGTATTCAAAGCTGCTTTCCTTCACAAGTTTCTTAAAGAGTGAGAATGAGTTCTATTTTCCACAGTTCACATCACACTATTGTGTGATCATAAATAAGATATAAACATGTGAAGACTGTTTAACTCTAGGTTCTACATATTGTTAAATATCATAGAAAAGCTATCTTTTTAAGTTTTGAAGAATTAACAGTCTGTTAAAAAATTAACAGACTCCAAGAGCATCCTCTAAAAATCAGTGGGTCTCAAACTTGGCTGCCCACTAGAATCACCTTGGGAGATTTTGGGATTCCAATGTCCAAGCAATGCTCCAGTATAAAGAATACCCACATGTGGACTCAGGCTTCACTATTTTTAAAGTTCCCTATGTTCATCCAATCATGTTTGTGAATCAAAGCATACCCCACCCCCCAAAATAGCATTTTTTGATTACTTGTGCATGATAGGGATTATTACAGATTTCAGGCATATTATTCCACGTAGTCCTCAAGCAAATCTTTGAAGGGGTAATAAAATAGCTATTTTACAATTCAAAAAATAGAAAGAAATGTAAAGAGCTCGAGGATACACAGTTAATAAGTGGAAGACAAATATAGGTTAAAATCTTTGTCATAATGCAAATTTTATCTTATGTCAGAGATTTTCAGTCAATTGATTTTTGCCAAATACATCAAGACAATTCAATGGGTAAAGAATAGTTATTCAACAAATGATACTGGAGCAAACTGCATATCCACATGTTAAACAATGAAGTTAGATCTATTCCTTCATACCATAATCAAAAATTAACACAAAGTAGACCATAAATCTTAATGCAAACTATAAAATCAGATAAAACTATATACACTAAAACTATAGAATTATAAGAGGAAAACATAGGAGCAAATGTTAGCAACCTTGGATTAAGCAAAACCTTCTTAGATATGACTTCAAAAGCAAAAGCAATTGAAGAGAAAATAGATAAATTAAACTTCAAAGTTAAAAATGTTTGTGCTTCAAAAAGTACAATAAAGAAAGTGAACAGACAACTCACAGAAGGGAAGAAAATACTTGCAAATCATATATCTGATAAAGGACTTGTATCCAGAATATATCAAGAATACTTCCTGATCAATAATTAAAGTGACACATAACCCAATTATATAATGGAAAAATGTTCTGAATAGATGTTTCTCCAAATAAGATATACAGATGTGCAATAAGCCCATTAAAAGGGGCTCAATATAATTAGCTATCAGAAAAATGCGAATCAAAACCATAATGACATGCAACTACATACAAGTAGTTATAGTCAAAAAGATAAATAATAACAAGTATTGGCAAGAGTGTGATGAAGTTAGAGCCCTCATACATTTCTGATAAGCATTCAAAAATAATGCAATCACTTTGGAAAATAGTCCAGTATTCCTCAAACAGTTAAACATTCAGTTACCATATGACACAGAAATTTTATTCTAGATGTATACCCCAAAGAAATGAAAACATATATCCACAGAAAAATGTGTACATGAATGTTTATTGCAGCATTATTCTTGGTAGCCAAAACATTTCTTCTCAGTGCATCTGTGCTGTTTTGGGAATTTTGAAAAAAATATTATCACTAGTGATTTGGCTTTTATAGATGTAAAAAGAGCAAATGAATTTTTCTTCATTTTCTCTTTTGCTCCCTCTCATTCCCTTTTTTTTTCCTTCCTCAGAATTCATTAAGAACCTCAAATATGTAGTTATTGAAGAGTTATTATAATTATTATTACTGTGAAATGATTTAGGGATCAATTACAAGGCGATTTATAAACAAAGGCATGGTAGTAAATTCCTTACCTTCATAAAATAGTTCTGTGAGATCAAAATGTATATAAGAGTGGTGTGAGATTGGTCATTGCATGCTTCCGCAAAGATATATTAATCTATTTTTTAAAAGCATGAAAGAAGTAATGTAGATGAACAGTGAGAGAATGTAATAATATACAGGGTGAGAAGCATGAGGTAAGTCATGACATATGGAATTTCGCCAAGATTTTTCTGGGGATTGTAAGGAAAGTAGCATGAATAGAAGAGAATTGCTGAACCAGTATTATCTAATCACAAATTGGAAAGATTTTAAAAGGCCATTTGAAGAGCATCTTTGAATATTCAATTTAAAAAATATGAAAAATATTAGGCTTTGATAGGCTTCGTACTTGTATGTTTGGGAAACTGATATCTATCCCCAGTAAAATATAACGTGTTTTTAATTTATTGGGAATTTGTGAAAATTCCATAATGTTAAGAAGTCTTTTCTATTTAGCAGCAATTATATTCTGTGAAGAAGCAGCTTATGTGTGCTGGAGTGAGAATAAAACTGGTCATATTAGCAAGTGTTTTAGCCAGAAATTAGTTTGCTTCAACATCTCATAGATAATGAAAATAATCCTGGTTTACAATTCTTTACCACAGTATGTTTTTAAAATGTAAGATGAAAGAAGCCATTGATGCAGGGAGAGTGTGTAACCCATATCTACTGGATATTTAAAAAATATCTCCGTGAAAATAAAAGGATACAGAAATTATGATTTATTTAAAGCACTCAACAATTAACACATGCAGTTTTTCATGCATTATTGACTTGGTTAGACTTTTATTAGCAGTTTCTCAAGTTTCCAGTCTCGGATTTCTTTCCACTACTACTTATGTGGATGCTTAGTGACCCAGGGATCATGACTAGTTTTAGGTTTGGTGAGAGAAGCAACCACAAGCACTTATGGCCCTCAGACAACTGCCTATGCAGCAGTAGTGGCCCAGCTGCACTACTCTGCTGTGTATTTTTGCTCTTGTCACTGTAAATTCTCAGATTCAGTCTTTTCAACCAAGTAGGTCAGGGAGAATATCTGAGAAGATGAATATAGCTCTTATATCGCTAGATACTACCAGGAATTGGGACAAATTATAATTTGGGACTAATTGTAGAGGCATCTGACTATGAGCTATACCATTTGTTAAAAATTGGACTAGCCACTTACATCCATCTTTTATATGTTCAGTTTTGTATTCAGAGTTCTATTTAGAATGTTTGGAGAAAGAAAGATACCAATTTCTATAGTTTCTGGATATCAATACTACTGGTTTTACTGCTTTTGTCTCTCACTCCTGGTATGAATTTCTACTGATGTTATATTAATGCTAACAGTTTGATGTAATACTGTTTCTATTGCACAATGGCCATAGGATTAATAACTGTGCACCATCTCATTCAGCAAGGGCCACACCTCTTTTTGCTCCCATACAAAAGAAAGCTGTCTCCTCCAGCACTTTCTGCCATTTAGAAATTCTTAACTCTGTTCTCTCATCCTCCCAAATTATATTCTTTTTATTGGTCCCTTTTTTGAGATAATTGCTCTTCATTTTTTAGAGCCTAACATGTGGGGGAATTTAGTGGCAACTTATCCTGTAAAGGGAATTATTCCTTGATAAAAATCCTAACCTTGAAATAGGTTTACTCTGCTTTGGTTCTTCTTTACAGCAGAGTAGTTTTTGTAGTGGCAACTTTTGCTATGATTGAATAATCTTTTGGAATAATATTTTACTCACCAATTGAGATTAAGAGCATTATTCTCAGTTTCTAAGAAATGTAATATCCTCTAAAGTATATTTCCTAAGGGATCAAGGTATCATAATACAAAGAGAATTTATTAATCTTTTTTCATTCCCCAAATGTTTATTTGGCATGTACTATAGGCCAGTCACTGTAGGAGACACTTGGCATCAAGAAACAAAGCAGACACACTCAAAACCACAATCTGTGCTTTCATTCTAGTTTCGTATGGACGATCTCTCCATATTCCTCAGGCAATTATTTAAATTAGGCTCTATGTACTGTTTTAACTACAGAGAAAAAAGAGAAAAATGTTGATGACAGTAACCTAGATGCACAGAGTGGTGATGAATAAGTGTATGAACTATAGAAGATGAAGCTCAAATTCATTTATGGGAGACATAAATTTTGGTTCTGGTATAAAGTATATTTTTTCTTATCTAAAAAATTTTAGTGTTCTACCTAAATCCATGAGAAATAATACTCAAGGCTGTCAGGAAAAATTGTTGAGGACTTGGGAGTGAGCAAAAGAGACTACAGAGCTATATCTGATTATTTGAATGACTGTCTATTGTTCAATTTATTTTAAATTGTTTAGGGGGCGAGAAAGTTGTGGAAAACTGAGAACAATACAAATGATTCCTAATTGTAGCAAGGAAAATGAATTTTGTCCAGTACAGAATATTAATCCCTACTAGTCAAATTCTCATTTGAACCAGTCTTAACAACTTATTATTTCTCTCATTAATTAAAGTTACAGAAACTCCATGACATGGTTCATTTTATATTTGTACAAGAGTCATGATTTTACTTTTTCCAAAATTATAATTCACAAAGCTTATGAATGAAGTTTGATTCTTATTCGATTTGGCCCTTCAGACTTCTTTGAAGCCACTGTACTTCATACAAAAAGACTATACGATTACCTTCACAGTGATGAACAACCATACAAAACCAAAAGAAGAAACTATCACTGGAAAATTTAATTTAAAAGTCTAAATATTTTGTCCTTGAAACATTAAATGTTAACTCTTTATAAAGCTTCTTGAAAACAGCATAAGTACATGCCATCATCGAGTTAAGATGGTTTTTAGTAGGTCTGCAAAATTATTTACAATTTTTAAGCTATTTTTCTAGAGTGATGGCTCTCACAGTCTGCATAATTGATCAGTTTTCAAAAAAAAATCTTTGAAAGCTTTAATAAATATTTTGATTTAATGGAATGTGATCATTATAGTGTTATTATATATGCTAATCAAATTAACTCATAATGGTTATTTTTAGCATATTTTTATTACAAAAGAGACACATTTGCATTATAACATATAAATATAAAATCTTTAAAGAAGAGAATAAAACGTTCTCAACCAGAGATAAACAAAGTAATTATTTAAAAAAGATTGGTTTCCATACTGCTCCCATATGATAATTTTGTATCTGATTTTTTAACTTAAAATTTTAGTGTATGTATTTCTCTGCATGAAATTAAAACTTTAAAAATATAACTTTTAGTTATAGCATGATATTCCATTCTTTGAATGTATGAAAATTTAATCATTTCTCCTTTTTAAATATTTCAAATATTTCCAGAATTATTCTAATTATCAATTATTCTGTGATAAACATCTTAATCTAAAGAACAATGATGATATTTCAGGATATTTACTTAGACTTCTAAATTAGAATCACCACTTCAAAAATGTTTGCATTTTTTAAGGCTTTTGATATATATTTTCCAATTATTTCAAAGAGTATAACAATTTATAATCCTAATAGAGACTGTCTCATAAGCATATGCCAGATTTTTAAGGCTAATTAGTGTTTTCTATATACACATAAACACACATGCATGCATACACATTAATAATTATCTTGGTGATCAGCAAGTTACTATTTAGAATAAAATTCTAATAAATACTCATATTGCTTTGTTTTACATGTGTTTCCTGATATTGTGGTATTTTTAATAAATAACCTTTAAGCATGAAAGAAATTGGCTAACTCTAGGCTAGTATAAAATAAAATTTACAAATAGCACATAACTGACAGTACTTTTAAATTATTCTTAGTTATTATCTTCTTAAGTCATCTTGGGTAAACATTTCTAAGTTCTGAATAAAGCTTTGCCTTTCCTGTAAATGTCACTTAATACATAAAAGTTTCTTGGACTTGGCCAGATTTAGGATGAAATATGCTACATATAATTTCTAAAGTACTGGCTGTTTCATATCTACATGCCTAAATCATTTTATTATCCACTTAATAGCAGAACAAATTAGTCATCCTCTCTGATTCTGGTGTACATTATGCTGAGACATGCCCACCTTAATATGCTTTCTGATAAAGTAAATGCTCACCCTGTCAGAGCACAAATCTTATTTGGGCTCCAGGAAAGTCAAGAGAGAGAGAGCTGAGTCTGCAGTAGGATTGCTTACTCAAGGGGAACTGAGATTTATTAGCTGACTTCATTAAATATGTGAAAGACCCCAGCACTCAAGGTTAGAAAATTAGAATGCAAACGTGAAACCTTTGTATGAAATGAAACAGGTAGCAGAAACGAGAAAGATGGATCTTTGTACTTTACATGAGTAAGGTAGATGGGCTGATATTAAAGTAAATGCTCTAGCTAGCTCTATGAAAAGGTATGCTTTTCAGTTATTTGCTTGGTTCAGTAATCTGTGAGTGAAAGATAGGTATCACTAATTAAATCTCAGAGAGATATGGTTGTCAATAAATATGAAATGAAGTCTCAACCTCAATTGCATATTGCTTTATTTACTAAAATAATTTAAATTACTTAGAGTATGAATTTGAAAGTAAAATTTAGCATCCAACTCTTTTTAAGCAAACTATCTACACAATGGTAAATATACTTCAACTTGTAATAAAATGATGCATGCCACATTTCAATATAATTAATGAAATTGACATTTATAGAAATTGTGTTTTGATTATTTGGAAAGAGAGTTTCAGTCAAGAGGTTAAATAATAATGATGTAGGTCACTAACACTGTCTGTTTTATGTTTTGTTTTGTTTTGTTTGTTTCCCAAATCTACTCTCTAATATTGTTTATAGCCATAAATCATTTTTTCATCATTTTGGAGAAAACAGACATATAATCTAACATGTAAAAATGCTATAATTTTCTGCCCCCTTCTCAGTTTCTAATGCTGAATTTTGGGCATGTACAAATGATTGTTTTGGTGACCTATTCATTTGCTTTTGACTAGGAAAAATGAAATGGAGTTAGAGAATAGGACAACTGGAATATAGATTTTAATAAATAGATTTCTTGAAACTAAGAGAAGTAAAATGACATTTTCAAGGAAAGGATGGTATCGGTAAGTTTTTGAACTTTGAAACTATTTTTTTCCATTATTATTATTTTCCAAATCAAGAAAGCAGATGGAGAAACAAGATTTATGTTAGTGAAAATTTAGTAGATAATAGAAGAGGTTAAAACATGGAAAAATAGTAAAGGCTGAAAAGAAAAAAAAAATATCCACTAGGAGTAGGTATTGAAGTAAGAGTTTGTAGACAGAGCTAACTCCATGTAAAATAGTAAGTGATCATGGTTGCATTCCTTTAGGTGTTCCTTATTTATACCTTGCTTCTTCTAAACTTTGTCTACATGTACAAAATACAGTTTCTGCCCTTTGGCAACCTAGTATTAGTCCATTACACATAGGAGTAAACTAAAAGCCATATAAGGTGGCTGATCTTTAGAAGCCAGTTAAGAAGAGTCTTTAGAAGGAGATTTATTTCTGTGCTGTGTTTATTTTGTGTTCTCATAATGATTTGGGTGGAAGAAGTTGCTTCCACCTCACTCCAAGTCATGCTAGAAGGGCTTCAAGGGGATCATTTACAGAACTTCTTAGTTGCTTCTACATTCGAAAGGCATAGTCATTGGTATTTAACAAATAACTGTTAAACTAAAAGAGCAACTAAGTTCCTGGTGGACTAAAGACACATTATAGAGATTTTTATAAAGGAAAAGCTCCACTTATATCACACATAATGGGATCTGGGCTGAGGTCATCCTGAAATAACTTTTGCTAAAGATAACTTTATGAAGGGGCAAAAAATCCTCCGAAGACTGATGGACCATTAAAATGTTGGGCCTAAGGAAGACTCATATTGACCATTCAGCAGAGGTGTTGTGCTCCTCATTGAAGAAGCTTCGGTAGAAGGTCTTTGCCAAAGAGAAAAATGTTCCAGTAGAGTGGTAGCAATTGCCTATTGACATCCAGAAGGATCCAGTAACAGATTAGAACTTTACCAGCTGTGTGATGCTACACTTCCTAGTCCCTAATGCCTTCCTCCTTTGGATCCAATCTTGGAAATATCAATAAAGAGTATGTGGAGTCAGAGAGTAGAGTGAGAAAGATGGAGAAGAAGTTTGAAGAAAACAGTGCTTTCTGAGATAACTTGCTTTATTTAATTCTACTTTCTCAACCCCATCATTCCCTAATATAACTTTTATCAGGCTCATATCTAAGTTTATAGTGAAATTTCTCTCCCTAGTTTCTTGGAAGAGATTCTTCTTCCTCTGCGTGATTTTCATATCTAATTATTATCCTAGCTACATTCAATTTTTAGGAGCAAGAGGAGAGGTAAGGGTATCAATAGGAGACAATTTCAGGAGTCCTTATAGAGGACAGTATCGTAGATTTAGACTGAAAATGCAAGTTAAAATTAGCAGAACTTACTTATAGTTAAGTTCATAGTTGGGGGAAGTGGATAAAGAGCAGGAGACTTTAGGGAAATTCCAGGAAGCAGTGTATCATTTTTGAGAACACAAGTTCTCTGTTACCAAACTAATGGGTTTAAATTCCAACTCTAATGCTTCCTAGCTAGAAAATCTTGAAAAAGTTACTAAATTTCTCAGTGCTTTGCTTTCTCTCACATGAAGATAAGGAATAATTTTAATATCTAATTCTTAGGGATTTTGTGAAGATTAATGAGATAATTCACATAACACGCTTAGAAAAGGACAGGGACATAATAAGTTGTTAATAAATGGTAGGTGCTATTATCATCAATATCATCATTACTGACACCACCATCATTGTATAAATTCTTCCATTAAACTGCAGATTTTGACTGACCCCAAATAAATTTTCCACATTTCATCAAAATTTTCAATATAAGCTAAGCAAACAAGCTGATTAATATGAGACCATTTTTATAACAGTCAAACTGATATCAGTAAATATGACCGATTCCCATCAGTTGTAATTGTAGAATGGATCTTGTCCTAGCTTCACATTCTTTTTTTTCCATAATGTAAGATAATTATGTCACTGAAGCTATTTTCATATTCTGTTAAATATATATTGTTTATTTGGGATTTACTAGATGTCAGTCAGCATATTATATACTTTACAAATATCATTTTTAATCTTTAGAATAAGCTTCCCCTCCAAGTTAGATATTATTATCCCTGTTTTACAGACAAGAAACCTGAGACTCAGAGACACTAAGTGGCTTCTGAAAAGTCAAACATATTGAAACCAGAAGTGATATTTGTTTTAAACATATTTTATGACTCCAAGATCATTCTTTATCCTTGATTTGTGTTTTATGGGGACTTGCTTGACACAGTCCATATGGTTAGTTATAGATAACTAAGTGCCTAATCTTCTGTGTTGTTATTTTTTTATGATGAAATCATGTGCATAACAGACAGCTTTTGTCTATCCATGGCTATCTTATCTAACCCCCACCTCAACCTGTACTCAATTATTAGCTTTCTAGCATCCCTTAACATCACAAAGTCCTGACACCTGTACCATCCCTCACCATTTATCTATTTTGCACATTACTAAGTAAGAAAACAAGATGAAAGTTCAATAATTTTTATGACACATCAATATATACGTGGTGGCAAAATGGCTTAGCCAAAAATGTTGGCCTTGAACTGTGGTATAAAGACTGCTATGCCAAAATGCAATGTTCATCTTGACTATTGTGCAGTACCTGACTTTCCCTGATTGTTTTATCCATGACCTCATGTTGACCTTATTCAATTGTGTTTTGTGGACTGAACCACCAGAATCTTCCATATTAAGGACAGTTGTTTTCACCACATAGACTCAGTCTGTGGCCAAATGATATGTCTGACTTTTGAGTGCCTTCAGTTCTCAGTTGTGTTTGTTCAGTCAAAAAGCAATCTATGAAGATATTACAGACTCTATTTGAAACTTGTTCTAACACCAGGTAAAAAGATATAGGGAATCTTGAGAATTATGCCAAGGGTAACAGGTACTTCAAAGAAAAGTAACCTCTTTTTAAGGAATCTTGCAAAAATAAAGGAGATCCTTCAAGTCCTTCAAGTCTCTCTTTAATGTGTGAATTTTTTTTCCCCGCTTAAGTAGAGGGTTATCAGTAAGTCATCCTGTGGCCTGCCCTTGCTTCTCTTTCAATGAAGTAATCTCATGAAAACAAAGTTTTGCTTCCATCACATAGGTATACATCACATAGCTATGTTCACCTTCTTCTCAGGAAGTCTGACAAATATTGTTCTCATAAAAAAAAAAAAGTTGCTGAGCTTAACTGAGGACCGGCTAAGTGCTCTGTTATCATTTATTTTAGTGATAGTTCTGAGAGCTTGCCCTATTCTAGAACCAGTTCATTCCTTGTTCCCTCTCCTTTGAGATTCCTATCAAATGTAGACTCTCACACACTCCTTTACTATAAATGAGCTTCATTTTAAAATAAAACTGTCCTGAGCAAGTACAACTGATGGTACACTTTTGGAAATATCAATAAATTTTGCTTCAGAAAAATTACAATACTTTCTTAAAATGATTGCTAGTGATACAAGATGAAATTTTATGGCTACTATATTGGCAGTAATGCTGCTGCTTCCAAACTCCCTGATCTTACTCTTCTTCCTCTTGCTGTTTCATATTACATCATAAATACTAGATGTGTTGTCAGGAACACAAGGCAGAGCTCCAACAAAAGGTACACGGACACTAACAAAGAAGTGGTTGGCTCACAGGAGGATTTTGTCTCTTGCTAGATAGTACTCTTCTGACTTCTACTAGGAAGCCAGATTAGCTTTAAGGAAGTTCACACAGAAAAGCCTCTGTTCATTAATCCTAGGTTCTGTGTTCCCTTTAGAAACATTATTGCAGAGACATTAAAAATCTCCAAATATCTTCCAATACTGACCCTGTTACTTACCAGTATTTATAAATCCCTCTGGGACTTAGATTGTTCATTAGTAAAAATGGAGATAATAATTCATATTTCATAGGATTGTTATAATGCAAATTGTCTGACATAATCTTTGCTTCATAGATGTTAGGAATTATTATTACTGACATGATAGCTCAGATATGTGTCTCTGAGTGACTGTATTCTTGCTTGCCAATCATGCTTATAAGAAAATGATGTATGATGGAATTAAAATGGGGAAGAAAAGGTACACAGGAAAGAAGCAAAAAATATGAATGATCCACTTTCTCTTTCTCTTTGACTTAATCAAATTTAAGAAGCTACTAATGACAGGTGAAGTCTGTGTGCAGTAGAACAGGTTATGTTGTGCTATGAAGACCCAGAAGAGACTAAAAGCAGGGCAGTAACCAGTTTCATCTGTCGGAGAATCAAAATTCTTGGTACAAGTCAATGTTTTGCTCAGTGGAAAAGGGCTTTGGTGATGACCTCACTAATGTCTGAATTTTATAGATAAAAGAACTGAGGCCAGAGTCATAGTATGATTTGTTCTGGGTCACTCAATTGGTCAGTGGCAGAGATATAAAAGAATTCTGGTAGTTTCATAGCCAGTGTAGATATGAAAGTTTTACATCTACAGACTTTACAAACAGAGTTTCAATAAGAAGCAGCTGGAGGCGTGACTGCATTTTATTATATTCTTCGATAAAAATGAATCTGCAGATAGTTTTATTCCAAGAGAACAATACTCCACCCAAATTAGGTTCAAGCGCTGTCAACAATAAAATAATTCTATCAGCTATTTAAAGTACAGTTATTACTGTGAAGTACTTGGTAGTCTGAAGATGTTTTTATATCACATTAAAACATCTGGACACTTCAATCAACCGGTTGTATTTACATTTTATAGACAGAACCCAAGTGATGTTGCAAATTTAGGATTGTTTCTTTTAACCATAGGATTAAGTGCTATAAATATCTGAAACAAGCTGAGTTACAACATAGAAAGTGCACAGTTAATATTGGATTTGCTTATCACTGCACTGATCTATTATGTATTTGTTCTAAATCTGAACTCTCAGAGGAATAGCCTATTACTACTTATACAAATAAAGTAATGACCACTGAAATCAGAAGAAATTTCACATTTAGGGAAGGTTAATACAGGTGCTTAAAAATGTATCTTAAGTATATATATATATATGTGTGTGTGTGTGTATATATATATATATATATATGCTTAACAGGTGCTTAAAAATGTATCTTAAGTATATATATATATATATGTGTGTGTGTGTGTGTATATATATATATGCTTAATGTATACTAAATATATATATTATTTGGGGGGCAGGTAAGTATTATAGTGTAAATAATAAAAATTTAGAAGTATAACAGTATCTCACATTAAGATAATATCTCATAGAGAAAGTGGAATAATAGGCGAGTTCAAAAAGTAAAAGAAAGAGCATATAATTGTGTTATATGATTTTTAAATGCTATGCAATACCTTAAAATGATGAAACATAATTTTATAATTTCCAATATTTAAAATTCATCACACATTGTATTCTTTACACATATTTAAATTAATGATAAAAATTATAAAAATCAACCTAAAATATGTGAGAGGCTCGTGGTTGTTTTGAAAATTATTTTAGTATTTACCCAAGCAAAAAGTTCAAAGACCATGGTTTTGCCTAATTTTTGGTTTAATTTTACTGGATGTGTGGGAATCAAATTGTAATGCTGAAATAGGTAGAAAAACAAACAGAAATTCAAATAGAAGTGTAAGCTAGGGGAGGGATAAATAATGGAAAGAATGAGAGAGCTAAGTAGAAATATTTTTCAGAGTATTTGGGCATCAAGAGAGAGGCAAGATATGAATGATTGGGAAGTTGGCAAGCTCTCATATGCAAATAATTCTAGGCTGCATGGTCTCATTACATGAAAGTACTCCCATAATACCTATAGTGTATGTTGTGGCACAGCCTCCAGGTTGTCCTTTCAGGATGGAGGCACTCATTTTTTCGTTGTTATTCTACAAAATTGACTTTGGCTGAAAGGAGCTGCCTTTCCATATTCTCCCTTCTCCCTGGGTTGGCTTGCATCTAAAGACTAATTGATGTAATGATACATGCCCTCACCTTTTTAATTTCAACCAGATCTGAAGAGTTTTCCTAGCTTCAGAACTCTCACTGGGATCAGTTGAAGCTTCCGCTGCAATGGCTGACAATCCAAATTTTCCCTCATCCAATTCTACTTTTTTCACTACTTGCCAGATGTTTTAACCTACTGCCCTCCCTGATAAAATTTGTGCATACGTTATCTTAATTTCTGAGTCTGTTTTTTAAGAAGCCCATCCTAAAAGATCTCGTTGAAAAGTTATTAGCATTATTAACATTTGGTCACAGAGGCAACTACATTTAATTCTCAATATCCTGAATTAATATTAAATACTAATTGATAAACAATTAGAAGTTTAAAATGCAGATAATCTTACATTTAAACATGACAATTGTGTGTGATTTCATGGTTGACAGATAACATTACCATCTTCATGAGAACTTGTCAGCCAGTAAGTGTTACTCTAAGATAAAAACATCTATAGAAAAAAATGATAAAATAAATTACTGCAAATCTTAAAATACTGGGATAATTTCAGGACCACTCAAGAATACCTTCTTCCATAATATCCCTTAGAAAATTCCAGTGTACGTGAATGTGCTTAGTACTTTACTATAGTCTAGAGAACTTAAAAATTGACATCAAGTGCTTTAAAAATGCAATAGAAAAAGTAGAGTGAAATCAATAGTAGTGTGAGGAATGACTTGAACAGCTTGTATTTTCACAGTGGTCATCAAAAAGTAATTTTATATCCAATAATTTGTATTGATTGTTTGTGGAACTGTAATGCATTATGCCATAAGCTTGGTTGTGCAGTTATAAATATATGTACCATTTTGTTGGTCTTGTTTTCTTTTTTTTTTTCTTATTGAGTTTCATTTTCTCTAAAATGAATCTTATTTCGTAGTGTTTATATGTGGAGGCAAGACACAGAACCATGACTATTAATTCAAGACAGCTTTAGTAATCACACGATGGGAACTCCCCTCTTTGGGTCATGAGAAAAGCAAGGACAAAGTATATGAAATATACTATTTAAGAGCAAGTACTTTTGGAATCATTTACAGTGTGATCATCAACTACTATGACTTCATATTGAAATATTTCATTAAAAGCCTGATTATGCCATTTAAAAGCCAAAAAAATTCATACCCTAGGGCGTATTTAGCATAAAACCTCCCAATATATCTAGAATTTCTGTCCTAGATGGAGGAGATATTACCTTAGCAAATGTATTGCTCTTGGCTTCTATATTACAGACCTATGTATAGGTAGGACTCCCTTTCTCTTTTGTTCTTTCAGTTATTAAACTCTCTGGAATGAGAATGCTGCAATGAAACACTTATATACTTATAACAATGTCAAAGCAAGACAGAAAAACACATTTTTCCTTAAAAGCCTCACATGGACTTGAATTGAGAGAAGAAATCCTTATTTTAGGAGAGCTCTTTGCTGATTGCCACAGTGGATGTTTATGGAAGGAGAAGCTAGAAAGGCCTGAATTACTGTGAGTAATAATGAAGAAGAGGAGAAGGAAGAAGAACTGCATCACGTGAAGAAGGGAGACAATAGCCAGCCTATGAAGATTTTCAATGCTTGCTACAGGAGGTCTGAGAAAAAGCCTCACTTCTATTTCTCCTTTGATTGAGTGTATTTCCAAAAACAATATGAGTTGAAAGAGGATTCTTTCTGGGGAAGAGGAAAAGGAGCTGAGTTCTGGTTTATAGGAGGGAAAACTCTAAAAGCATAGGAGTTAGCTCTACGACCTCTAAAGTTTTGTCAGATATGGCTTTTAACTAGAGCTCTAGAATTTACAGTTTTTGTGACCTTGAGCAGTTGACTGAACCTAATTTTCCTCATCTAAAAATAAGTATTAATACCTATTTGAAGGTTGTTGTTAGGATTTAATAAAAGCATTCATTAATTTATTCAACAAATATATGCCTAGAATTGTTTTACATCCTAGTTCCATAGCAGTGCACAAAGCAGAAGTTCCCTGACCTTAATAAGAAAGTTAATAAATAAGTCAACAAGTGCACAAATAATATAATTATAGATTGAAATGATTAAGATATGATGAGTGATAGATCAAAGATGATGGGATAAAGGTTCATTGCTTTAGAGAAGAAATATGTTTTAGATGGGTTGGTCAAATGAGCCTTTCTGAGGGGATGACATTTCAGCTGAGAAGTGGTTAGTGGAAGCCAGTCACTGAATAGTCTGGAGAAAAACATTTGAGTGGAGTGAACAGCAAATGCAAAGACCCTAGAATAAGCTGAGTGTAGAGGAATAAAATGGCTAGAGCATGTTGAGAGAGACATAATGTGGTGTGAGGAGAAGCTTTTAGTCAGCAGACAATAAAAAATACAAAACAAAAAATTAGTTATTGAAATGTTACACTATTCATTGACGTTCTACAACTGTCTCTATTACAAGTGTATTGGAGAATCATTCTAATGTTAGCAGGATATTATTGTATCTAGTAGTGAGTGGTTTAATGAATAAATCGCTAAACAAGCAGACAGTATATCGAATTTTAATTCATAAACTTAATACTGACTTCCTATATGAACTTTTGAAAGTTTTATAATCTCAGCTTTGATATCAGTTATGCCCTACATTTTACCCCTATTATTTTTGTAAGGCTACCCTAAGAATTCAAATTGGAAATATCATGACTAGTAAGTTATTTATAGTAGATGCAAGGTATATCATATACCTTAATTATAATGGCATATTGTTACATAAATATAAACATTTATTAATTTATAATTAATTCGAATTGTTCTTAAAATTAAGAATATTTTATCATTTTACTTTATTTGTTTAATTTGTAATTTTTAATTGCCACTTTCCAATTAGTTTTGATGCAATAATCCTTCACGTGTTAGAATTGATGTCAATATATAAATTATATAACAAAAAACACCCTCCTAATGAAAATGTAGAGAAATATTGGACGATACTGAGATGTTTTGAAATATTCACATGGTGTCAAGAACTGTGAAGTATTCAAGATTTTATCCTATGTTATTAACTGACTTGTAACCCCCACAAACACACATTTTGTATGTTGAACCTCTCTTCCCCAGTATTTGGAAATAGGGCCTTTAAGGAGATAATTAAGGTTAAAAGAGGTCTTAAGTATAGAGCCCTAATCCAATAGGACTAGTGTCCTTATAAGAAGGGGAAGAGTCATCAGAAATGCACATGGACAGGGAAAAGGCCATGTAAATACATAGTAAGAAAGTGGTCATCTGCAAATGCAAGAAGGCTGTACCAGAAACCAACCCTGCGAAACCTTATCTTGGACTTCTAGCCGCTAAAACTGTGAGGAAAATTATATTCGTATGAATTCATATGGTTTAAGCTACCAAGCCTGTGGTGTGTTTTATGATACCCGGAGAGACAAAAACACCCTACTTCCAAGCTAGCAAGTTAGCCTACCAAACACTGTTTCATGAATGCTGGCAGGAGCCATGAGAATCTTGGGTCAGAGACAAAGGCCTTCAGGACTCACAATATTAACAGCAGAGGCAGTATCAGCATATTGTCTTTTGCTAGATCTCTTAACTCCATTTCCCGAGAGATGAGACAAAGAGGGCTGGCTAAGTGATACCTGTACATGCATGAGTTGCCATTATAGCAGAACCTTGAGCTAAGGGAGAGAGACTGTGTTAATGGGGGTAAGTATGCTTCCCTTTGCTGTGGAAGCTTTACCTAAACTTGTCCTCTCTTCTGGAGGAAGTCACTATTTCTATCTTCCAAGGTCATTCACTGATAAACAAACATCATTCAAAAGTTAGTTTGGAACAAAGGCAATTCAGATCTTTATTTGCAAGGTGTGCAAAAATGTGACAGTCCAACAGAGAATTTTCTCACAACGCAGGGTTGTTCTTATAAATTAAAAACAGTGTATCAGGAAAGTTATTTTCAGAAAGAACCTTCACTGAAGAATCTCAAAACTTATATGAAAGGTAATGAACAATTTCCATTTTGGAAGTCTGGTGGTTATACAATTTAAGTCATAGTATTTATTATATGAACTAGTTTTCTTATTTATTTATTTATTTATTTATTTATTTATATTTATTTTTTAATTAAGTTTTTTGGGGTAACATTGGTTAATACAATTATATAATTTTCAGGTGTACATTAATTCGACATCTATCCTATTCTAATATTCTATTGTGTGTTTACCACTCAAAGTCCAGTTTCCTTCAGCTACCATATATTTGATGCCCTTTACCTACTTCACCCTCCCCCTACCCCCTCTATATTTGACCCTCTTTAACCGTCTATCTACCCCCACCTCCTCCACCCCCTACCCTCTGGTAACCACTAGTCTATAGTCCATGTCCATGAAACTCTGTTTGTTTGTCCTATTCCTTTGTTGCTTTTAGATTTATATCCCTCATATAAGTGATATCATATGATTTTCAACCTTTTCTGTCTGGCTTATTTCGCTTAGCATGATTATCTCGAGGTCCATCCATGTTGTCACAAATGGCAGTGCTTTATCTCTTCTTATGGCTGAGTAATATTCCATTGTATATATGTATCACAGCTTCTTTAGCCAATCATCTATTGTAGGACACTTGGGTTACTTCCATGTCCTCGCCACTGTGAATAATGCTGCTATGAACATCAGTGTGCAGATATGTTTTTGGAAATGGGTTTTCAAGTCTTTGGGGTAAATACCCAGTAGTGAGATTGCTGGATCATATGGTAGATCAATTCTTAGCTTTTTGAGGAATTGCCATACTGTTTTCCATAGTGGCTGTACCAATTCGCAGTCTCACTAGCAGTGTATGAGGGTTCCTTTTATTCTGCATCCTCTCCAACATTTGTTATTACATGTCCTGTTTAATTATAGCTATGCAAAATGGTGTGAGATGGTATCTCATTGTGGTTTCGATGTTCATTTCCCTAATAGCTAGTAATGTTGAGCATCTTTTCAAATATTTGTTGGCCATTTGTATGTCCTCTAGGGAGAAATGTCTGTTCATAATCCTCTACTTATTTTTGATTACATCATTTGTTTTTGTTGTTATTGAGTTGTATGAGTTCTTTGTATATTTTGGATATTAGGCCCTTATCTGAGGTGTTGCTTGCAAACATAGTTTCTCATTCGGATAGTTCTCTCTTTACCTTGTTGACGGTTTCTTTTGAGGAGCAGAAGCTTTTTAGTTTGATGCATTCTCATTCACTTGTTTTAGCTTTTACTTTCCTTGCTTTTGAGGTCAAATTCATAAAATCTTCCTTAAGTCCAAGGTTCTTGAGTTTTGTTCCTATGTTTTCTTCTATACATTTTATTGTTTCGGGTCTCATATTCAAGTCCTTAATCCATTTTGAGTTAATTGTGGTGTGTGGGGATAGACAACAGACTAGTTTCATTCTTTTGCAGGTGGCTTTCCAGTTTTCCCAGCACCATTTATTGAAGAGACTTTCGTTTCTCCACTGTATGTTTTTAGCTTTTTTTGTCAAAAATTATTTGCCCATATAAATATGGGTTTACTTCTGGACTCTCGATTCTGTTCCACTGGTCCGTGTGTCTGTTTTGCTGACAATACCATGCCATTTTGATTACTGTCGCTTTGTAGTATCATTTGAAGTCGGGCAGAGTGATGCCTCCAGTCTCATTCTTTTTTCTGAGGATGGCTTTGGAAATTCAGGGTCTTTTGTGCTTCCCTACAAAACCGATGATTTTTTGTTCTATTTTTTAAAAAAATGCTGATGGGATTTTGATGGGGATTGCATTAAATCTGTACAATTCTTTAGGTAATATGGTCATTTAAACTATGTTGATTCTTCCAATCCAAGAATATGAAATATCTTTCCTTTTCTTTGTTTCTTCTTCGATTTCTTATAATAGTGTCTTATAATAGTGTCTTGTCGATTTCTTATAATAGTGTCTTGTTTTCATTATATAGGTCCTTCACATGTTTTGTTAAATTTATTCCTAGGTATTTTATTCTTTTTGTTACAATTGCAAAAGGAATGATTTTTCCACTTCTTTTTCTGACACTTCATTATTAGAGTATAGGAACACTGTGGATTTTTGAACGTTGATTTTGTATCCAGAGACTTTACTGTGTTTGCTTATTGTTTCTAGTAGTTTTCTAAATTAAAATGCTTCTTTTCAAGTATAGTAACCTTGGTCAACCAATTTGTTGAGTGGTTTATCAATGAATTTAACTTTAGTCTCTTGGTCAAATAAGTAAGTTGAGACATGATAGTAATTAAGAAATGGATCTTCTAACAGACATTTACAACTTTGAAGATAGAGGTCTGATTTTTTTTACTTGCATTACATATAATTATTAGTGATCAATTTCAATAATTCCAAGGAGTCAGTTATAATTTTAAGGCTTATTTCCTTTTCCCACTCATCCAAGCATAGTTTTCCCAGAAATGGATTAAATATATTGATTCACTCCTGCTGAGCATGTTCTGTACTTGTTCCATCACAAAGACTCTTAAAACAAAGAATGCACCTTCCTATGTATTTAAATTTGAAATCTTGCTGATTGAAAGCCAGATCATTTTATGTAAAATGATTTTTTAAATCCTAAATGAATAGCAACAGGCTTTAAGATTAGACTTTTGGGAATTGTAAAACACTTCACTGTTAAATGCATTGTTATCCTTGTAACAGAATGAAATGCTTGACCACTGTGACTCCATCTTGTTCAAGCCTTCTTTTTTTTCCTATGACATTCAGGCTAATAGCTTCTCTTTAGTCTCTCATATAGATATGGTAATTATCAGAGAAATTCTGCTTGTAACCTGAGTTTTACAAAAGCAACACCTTACCAGAAAGTGCCTCTCCAGAGTAGATAAAGGAAATATGTATTGTTTATGAAAGATTTGCAAGAACCTCATGACTGGACTCACATCAAGTAGGGACAACAGACTAAATACAATCTTCCTTGGACTCCTCTTGTCACCCAGATGTCTGTGATCATTAGTCACATCTTTCCTCTCTCATTC
Source organism: Pteropus alecto (assembly GCF_000325575.1). Classification (NCBI taxonomy): domain Eukaryota; kingdom Metazoa; phylum Chordata; class Mammalia; order Chiroptera; family Pteropodidae; genus Pteropus; species Pteropus alecto. The sequence continues at coordinate 2,066,776 of NW_006433716.1, read as the reverse complement.
TCCTTTCCTTTGACATAAAAGAAGTCCAAACTCTGGACTTTCAGAAGATAGATTTGAAGATTAGGTGTCTCATCTTCTTGGTTGGCACTTTCTCGATCAATAAACCTTTCCTTACTCTAAAACTCTGATGTTTTGAGTTTTAGCCTTTGGAGGCATCAGGCACATGAACTTTGAACACCCAGAATCTCTCAATGACTTATTATTGTGCTAATTCTGTGACTCTACATGAAATCTTCCTTTCAAGAAAGTTCTAAGGCACAGTTTTAACGTTGGAAATGGAACTCATTCTCTTCTGAAGTCAGCCATAGTGTGATTTACTAAAGATGCGCAGTAACCTCAGGTCTCATAATGTCACCATTAAATAAGGGACAAAGCTGCGCTATATCATTCAATATCCTCACATCACTATTATGTTTATATAAACAAATCTATTAGCGATCAAACTTCACATTTAAGTTTAAAGCACAAAATATTATAGGAAGAATAGAGAAGGAAAGCCACTTCTAAGTATACATTGCATTGAGCTGTTGCTTTTAACTTTTTGTACTTAAAAAAATCTTTTTTTTCCTCCTTGCTTCCACTGACAAATAAACACAAATTATTTTCAAATCAACAGCTCTCATGAAATTAATTATTTAGGTTCAAATAAAAATTTAATTTATGCTGTTTTTGTCCTTTAATTATTTGTATGTTCATAGTCCATCAGTATAAAACAATTAAGTATCATAAAGCCTCAAACTTCTCTGACATTTCTATTACTTTCTCTGAGAAGGATCTTAAACTTAATATTTATGAAGTTTTTAAAATACTACTTGTACCTATTTCAATCAATCAGTCTAGTAATCAAATATTAAAGTTGCCAGTATCATCTGAATAGTTTAAATATCAAACAGATAAAAACCAACTTTAACCAAAGAGAACTTCCTTTAGAGTCATAAATACCCTATTACCTCAAAAATAATGCATATTAAGGAAATCATCCTTAGTAGTTAATATAAAATGATAGTTATATTTAGGGCCAGCTACATTGGTCTGTAACAGGTCAGTCACCCAGCACCCTGTACTTAGGAAGGTCTGCTTGGTTTAATATTTGGCTGTTACCATCTTGAAATTTATAATTTTTGAATACGAGGCCCACATTTTCATTTTGTACTGGACCTCACAAATTATGTAGTCAACTTCATTATATTTTATAATGTATTATGATTTCATTTACATTTTAATATATCTTCCAAGTCTCCAGCATGCACCATCTCAAACAGCTCATTTACCACAAGTGTAGGGATGTGAAGTTTTTTTGTTTGTTTGTTTTTAGTGTGGATGACAAGGGCATTCTTTCATATTCCCCATGTTTATATTTAGCTATATAGAGGAAGAACTAAATTGGTATTTGGATGAAGAATCAGTCACAAAAGAAGAAGAAAAAAAGATTTCTTTAACAATGGAAATAATTACAGAATGCTGAACTATATTATTAAGATACCTACAGAAAAGATAAGATTTATGTAATTCTTCTTATAAATAAGAATATAGCCTAAAATGCCTTAAAATGCATTGTCACAGTTTGATACAAAATCACATAAATTAGAAAAATCAATATAGAAGTTAATATATTCAGGAAATGCAGACAAAAACCAGACAGGAAAATGACCTTAAAATGCAATATGAGATTCTGATTAGGCATGCAGCTAATGTCTGTACATAGCTGGTATTTGAGAGAGAGTATAATATTCCACTCTCTTTCTTTCTCTTTTTTTAATCTGAAAAAATGAAAATACTCTTATAGACAATGACTTCCATAGTAGACCTGCCAGCATTCTGCTTTTTCCCAAGGTAAAGGATAGTTGGTGAATTGCCAAGCTCCTATTACAACTTTTCATGTTTCTTTATATTGCTCTCTATATTTCTAAATCAGCTCAGCCTATCACTTTAGCATTCTGCTACACTCAGCATCCACAGAAAAATCGGAATGAAAGGAACTAAAGTAAAGAGTTAGAGATGATTAAACTTTAACATTCTCATTAGTCCTGTCCTGGATTCATTAATACCTCAGCATATGGACCATTACTTGCTTATGTAATGGTTAAGATATTCTCTTGTTTGATGATTCAAGAATAGGTCAATAAAAGCTCCCAAGGCTTTGTATAGGCCTCCTGTAATATTTACTATTGAATTCATAAAATGATGCCTTTCAGGGTAAAATCACCTCCTAGCAGAGAGAGATGAAGCATTTATTTCAAATGTATAAGATGGCACAATATCAGGTAGCAGCATATATTAAAATATATGAAATTTTTAGATCTGTCATCAGAGTACTGTGGTCTTTATGTGTCATAGTAGCATATAGAAAAGAAGATTGCAAAGATAATACAACTTTGAGACATTTAGGGCTTTAATGAATAAACATCTTCTTTTGTACTGGATAAAAACTACACAGTATTTAAAGTATCTTTACCACGGGTTTATATGCACATTTCAAGACATAATGTACTTATACCTCATTTTATCGTCAGCACTACAAGCATTTGGGGGATGTGTTACCTGGAGTACTTCTTAAAGAATGAAGTCTTTTTGAATAATTGAAGACATATGCACATAGTATTATGACAAGAATTAATAAATTCTTTTATGATGAAATCTTAAGTTCATAAATAAACTGACATCGATGCATAGTGCAATGTGCAAAGAATCTTTGCCACTAGCCATTTGTTTAAGCTTTCAAGATGTTTCCCAATCTATAAAATTACAGATTTGCCAAGAGATATCACTTTCATCTGAGCTGTTATGCTAATCTGTCTTTGCAAGAACTGTAGAAAGACTTAAGTGTTCATTATTTGTCTTTGAGAGTCACAGTTTCATTGCTTTACTTCTTCATTTATTTGTTCATTTATGCAACAAATTTGCTTGACTCAATGACAAGGTTGATTGGGGTGAGAGGAGGTGGGTGAGACATTTTCTGGCCCTCATTTTAGCTTACAGTCCAAGGAGTGAAGCAGATAATATAAGAATAACAGAAGTAAACATGGCCTTGAAACAGTGATGAATATCCTAAGGAAGGATTACATGGAGTTAGGAGTTGCTTATTATCAAGTAAAGAATGAGGAAAGCTGCCCTGGAGGTCTTATGATAGAGCTGAAATCTGAGATCACAGGCAAACTTAATGATATGAGGTTAGAGTCAGGACTGGAACAAGGGAGAGCAAAATCTTAGTTGATAATAATGATTTAATAAAAGGCAAAATAAACAAATTTATTGTTTTAACAGTAGAATTCTTGTGACCTCACTGGCCCCAAACATAGTTTCTGGAAGTATTTCAATGTGCCTATATGTGTAAAAGTTGCTCTTCCCACTTTTATTTCCTTTCATCTAATTTATATATTTTTTATCATATGGAAGGGGTGATACTCACTGAAATACCACTTATTTTAGCATTAGCTAAGGATGAATTAATACTATTTTAAGTTAATAATTATGCAATAAAGCAGCCTTATTGTGACATTTTCCATAGTATCTGTGTTTTGTGCAAAGGAAAAAAAGAAGTTAATCCATTGACTTTCCTGTTTGTAGGCATACTTACTGACAGAGCAGGCTTACACATTATATGGTCATCAATACTATAAGTAGTTGGAGATACATTAATTGGAACTCTTATTAAAGAATAAAATTTCTGAGCAATTGAAGACAAATGCGTATATAGTGTTTATCACATAAATCAATAAATGCTTTCATAGTAAATCCTCACTTTCTAATAGCAACACAGAGGGAGAGCTTGTTATGAATTTGCTCATCTCTTTTCATTTGGGGGCTGACCTAATGATTTAGAGTCACTGCTCTATCCTTATACAAGTTAACAGATTTTGCATTGTACTCATAAGGAAGTTCTAACAACAGCAGATTTCCAATTTCGATATTCAAATTCAGAGTTGGATAATCATCATAATACTTAATCAACTCCAGTAAAAAATAAATATACAGGAAATTTTTCTTTATGAAAATTAGAACCACACATCAATATTTATATGTTTAAAAAAACTTATAAAACAAACTTTGAAGATTCTGATTCTGTGGGGAGATAATGATAGTGCAATAATGCATTTCCCAGAATGACAGCTAGTGATATCTGTAAATGGTCTTCGGTAGAAGAAAGAAAACACACTGCTCCAATCAATACACAGATAGTCTGTAATGTAAAGATTAGGATCAGAATATTTAAAAATTTAATACTTTGCCACTCCATATAGCACTTTGAAAGTCAATATCTTCAGAAACCTGGTCCATTTCCCTTCTTTGAAAGCATTATATATTTAAGGTTTTTAAATTATTTATCTAGTCCATGTGATTAAAAATGAAAAAAGTTAGTCCATCCATTATCTTCTGCAGCTGCTGTCTGGATATTAGTCTCCCCCTCCCCCATTAAATCCTTGATTTTTTCTTCCTTCTCTGTTAAAAAAAACTCAATAGACACATTAAGAGAGCAAAAGAAAGCCTCAGCTACTCACTAACATCAGAGGACATTACCACTTAAATAATGAGCAAAAGTGGCTATGTATGAACAATATGCTCAAATATTTTACTCAACTGTATTACTTTCAGATCTGATAGTCAAAAACATGATATTTAAATGGCAAGAAACCATGTCATGTTTCTTTTTCTGGCCAATTGTGGTTGGGGGTTTTATTAATCTTTTAATTAGAAAATTACTCTCCAAGTTACTTTAAAGCCAACTCTGAAAATAAGAACAATTTCAATTAAATTGTTTTAGTCTTTCCAAGAATTGCTGTCATGAAAGGGAAGGCTCATATTTAAATAGAGTGGGGACTTGTTTTAAAAATAGTCATCAAATTAATGTAATTTCTGAAACCAGTTTAATTTTATGGTCATCAGTCATCTTGTTTTTAAAGGTTTTTATTTTCTTATGTATTCCCTTCAGATTTTACAAAGATCAGAATTAATGGTTTTCCAAATGTGCTATTCAGTATCGATTACACAATATGACTTTTATTATTTGTTTAGGGTATTTACTATTAAGAATGAAATAAGTCTGAGTTATTATCTTAACACTCCTTTTTTTCACCCTACCTCAGTAACCTTTTCATTCTCATTTTCACATAGAAATATTAAAAATATCTGAAGAGAAACTGTAAAATATTACATATTTAAAATATTAAAGAAACCTAGCAGTATTCAAAGATGGGAAAGAGAATGTTAGAGGAATGTCTTATATTCCTCTGTGATATGCTAAAAGATCTTGGAAAGAAATCCCTTAGATCATCATAGATATTCTCCTTTCATTCTGTGGAGATCCCATCATGCCACTTGGCTCTCAGAAACACTGATTATTATAGTTTCAATGTATTGGCCACAACAGTTCTTTTTTCAGTTTAAGGCCTAAGTAGCTCCAAAATTAACATGTTTTCTTCTACTTTATATGAAGCAAAAGAAGTAAGAGATGGGAAGAGGACCCAAGCTAAGATTCTTGGTATTTCCATTAGTTATGAAAAAAGTGCTTAGAGTGACAGTGAATTATGTGTTTTACTTCTTTGGAGCATTGTATTCAAACATGTATCTTTTATGGAGCTGAATGTTTGGCACAATACAGACTGAGAAAATCCTAATGATGTCAAGCCAATAGAGAGAATCTTCAGGGGATTTTTCTATTTATTTCTTTTATCCTAAATCTCATTCAGTTAGAAATGAACAGTTAATCTCATGTTTTTCTTGAGATTAGATTTTGGCTGAGAGTAGAGGAATAAATGAGGTACTTCCAACATTGTCACTTTATGATTTATAAAAAGATGGAATGTGTAGTGAGAACAGAAATTTATATTCTGTACTCTTTGCTACTTCCCTAATTCTTTAATCCTCCAATTGTTCTCAAACCTTTCCATATGGATTTTTTCACTGATCTTCCTACTGTGATAACAGATTATGTTCAGAATGGTATTTTTTGAAGACAATATCAAGAACTAGAAATAGGTGACTGAACTTATAGCGGCATGATAGCATGACATATATTTTTCCTATACAATGAGCAGAAGCACAATTATAGGTTAAAAACTTAAAATGTTAGAAAGATTTAGATATAAACCTATCATTTATTAGAGATAGAAAAAGCATCCTTAGTCAACCTGAATGCTTTACTCTGGTCTTATTCAATTTTACTTCTTTTTGACGTGGCTAGATTTTTCTGGATCTGTTCTGGTATGTCTCACACTATTCTTATCCTATCTGGATTTCATTGGAGTACTGCAATCTTGTATCTGGATCATAATTACTTTCTTGAATACCTTTATTCAGAGTAGACTTTGCATCAGTTTCTGTGTCTGTCTTAGGATCAGTGCAATCCAGTTATGTCCAGGATCCACTAGCCTCTATGTACAATAAGATCACAATATTAATATTTTAAGTTTGATGGCTTCTTGTCTTTAATGTACTATAGATTATCTATTACATTTCAAAAATTTCCCACATCATTAAAAATAATAAGGGCTAGCATTTATCAAGTTAGTTTATTTAGTATGTGCATGACACTATGGTAAGTGTTTCATGTATACTTTCAAATTTAATATTCATCTCAAATATAAGAAGTAGGTAGTTCATTATCCTCTATTTGGAAGTAAGAAAGCGCAGACCCAGAGAATTTAAGTAACTTGTTTAAATTTTGTAAAAAATCTGGTAAATAAGACAACAGGATTTGAACCCAGTTCTCTACAACTTGTGCTCTTAAACTCTTAATACGCTATTTCCTGGAAATGTTTCACATTTACTTAGAAATAATCCATTTATGTTCCTCTTCTGTGCTCTTCTTTTTTATGTCTTTTTTCAAAACATTACTTGAAAGTATATAGCAAACCACCTTGCTGTTCTTTACCAGTGTCATACATGAGAAGCTTGCCTTCCTTGTTCACCATTTTGCTGCCAGAGAACTCCAAGAACTCCAGAGAATTCGTATTGCCCTAAGACACTGGGTTCCATTATTTCCTCTTTGTTTAATTCTGTAGCTTTCTTACTTGCTTTCTAATTTGAGTATTTTCTATTCCCTGCCAGCTTAGTCTGTGTTCCTGTGATCAGCCTTTTGTTCCTGCTCTCATCACTGGAGGGCTATTTTATTAGTCGAAGACTTTTGTTAGAGTGCTAAAGTATAATTTTCAAAAAGTTAAAACATGACTTTCATAACAATATAAAACGAACATTTCAAAGTTTTATTTAGCTCTAATGAAAGAACAAGTAAGATATTAAAGCTGGTGTGAAGAATTTTAAGTATAGGAATTTTTATAGTTTCTCAGTTAAAGAAATGTAGGAATAAATTTCTAATAGATATATGAGTGTTTAATGGTTAATATCTACTAGACAAGAAACTTTTGGTGACTTTTCCTCCTGACCAGAAATCATTTAGGCTGCTATTTTTGAAGAATCATTTGCAACACTCTTAGACAAGAATCATGTATGGCCATAAGTTTCTAAAAATTAATCTCTAATATTACAGAATTACAAAATATTCTAATAAATAGTACATTTGCATTCAAATGAAGGTGCAAGTCCAATAAAATCAGATAATTCTCAGGAAGAGTGACCTACTCCTAGCACTATATTGAAAATACTCCCAATAATCTTTTTGAAAGTTTCCAAGTTTTGAATAAATTTTCATGACAAGTTTAATTGCCAGAGTGGAATATGACTGAAATGGATCCTTACTGTGTACAAACATGGATATCATGACAAATCCCTTATAATTTTAGAAGCATACTGCTGTCTAATACAGGTCAGATTTTGTTTTTGTTTGTTTGTTTGTTTTGTGTGTGTGTGTGTTTTGCTATTTCATGCTTACTGGTGCCTATAGTCTATAATGGTGCTCTTATATAAAATGTAAACTTATATAAGAACATTTTTCCATTATTCAAGATGGCGGGTGACTTTTCTCTCTGACTAGACTTTTCAAGCAAATAACTAAGATTGGAAACACCTAAAATTGACTGAATTTTGAGTTTTTTATTTTAGAATTTTTTTTGACATACACTCTCAAGAAATAAAAGGAGCTTTGAAGAAAATAGGATTAATAATCCTCAACATCAAATCAAACCAATTGAAGAAACATTCAGAATAAAGGATAACAAACTGAGATTCTGAAGATAAATGAGCAACTCTTTGGATTAGACTGTGTGTTGCATCAAAGGAAAGTTACTTTTTATTTAATTCAAACTGCTAGCCAAGATTTGCATGTACATTTTTTTAAGTAGAAATATTTACCTCTTGTTTCTTGGTAACACATGGGAGCTCAAAAATATTTGTTGAATGGACTAAATGCTAATAAAGCCAAAGAAATATTCAGGAATACCGTTCCTTATTTTCAGTGAAAACTGTTTCCACTATATATATATAAAATATATATATATATTTTATAAAAGTATGTTTAAATGTTAAGTCAGATGATTATCTAGAGTTATATTTGCTCTTCCTGTTTTTTTTTTTTCTCTCTTCCATTGACTGCCACCATATTGGAATATAATAGCTTTAGGATCCTATTGAATTTCACAAAAAAATATAGCTTTATGAAAAAATAATTGAACAATGAGAAAAGCAACTGTTAAATATTATAGACTGTCTTAATAAATATTATTTAGCCATTCAAAGTATTTACAATGTGTAAATTCTAAAAAGTTAAAATTTTTCCCATCTTTAATTATGTATAATATTCAATACAAATGTTGGAAATAATAATTAACATTTTTATCTTTATTGCTGTTAACAATTTTTTTTCCTAGTACTACCTGGAGAAGATTTACATATTTTTCTTGGGAAAAGAAAAAGCATTAATTTGGGATGCTTATTTGAGGCATGGGGGGAGGAAATTAGGAAATTTGGATATTGTCAATGTTAAGTGAGGCACTCAAATTGTTTTCTCTCCAATAGCATGTGTACCATTGAATCATTCTTCTTAGCCAATGACACAGAATTTTTTTCCTCAAATTTCTTGAGGGATCCTGTCATCCTAACAGTATCTAGTGAACACTTTTATCAAAAAAAAAAAAAAAGTGTGTATGACAGGATTTTAGTATTTGCGGGTGGTTGAGAAAAAGAATAAGATAGAAAGAGCTTACCCTTTCTAGTCAGTGGTTGAGAGGGTAACAGAAAGTGGCATGTGGAAACATGATAAAGAAATCAAAATTGTAACCTAGCCCTGGACTGGACCATGGGGGAATAATAAAAAGCACAAATTATGGAGAAGTGAGTTTTGCTATCAGACATAAAATAAACCCTAAATTTCTGTAAAAAGCAGTGTCTAAAATTTATAAGGAACAAGAGTCCATATGATGAGAAATTATATATTAAAGAGAGACTCTATTTTTAAAGTAATTTCTCATATATCCTTAATCAGCATTTATTCACATGTAGGTCACTGCTTTTTTCTTTTTGTGGCTTATATTCTAGAATTAGTCAAACAGAGTGGGAACAGTGGAGAATTTAAAGCAAATGTTTTAAGTATTTTGATGCCTTTAACATAGCTGTAATAGAAGGCAGCTTCTGAACAGAAAATGTAGAAGATATGATGGTTTCACATATACACACCTGGTGTCCCTGAGCCACTCTTCCCACCCTCACAGGCACATTGGGCATCTTCTTGACGAATTTAAGATAGAAGCATTTTGTGAAATATTTGATGTGAAAGATTTATTATAGCTATAATTTAAACTTTGGCAAATGACTACACACAGAAATAAGTATTAATAGTAAAAATGAATACAACAATATTAAATTGAGAGTTTGATGAATACCTTATCCACCTGTAGTTCAAATGTGAAGAGCATAGTACATTGGAGGCAATTACATTTTCGAATGAAAGGAATTATAATTCCTGATCCTTGTGCTCATTCACTTTAAGTCTTGCTCAAAAGCAAAATGTAACCAGAGATTTAATAACTAGTGTTACCTTGAGAGGATATTTTAGGAATAAATTTAGATTTATATATATATATATTCACATTCTCTACATAACTGGCAGATTTCTCCCTCTCGTTGTGGAGAAAACTGACATCGAGCTTATTCACCTTTCTGTACTCCATAGACACTTGCATACTTGCAGCATACCTCTTTCAGCCACCATCTAAAATAGCTTCTCTCCAAACCAACTTTTTTTTTTTTTTATAGGACATTACTGAGTTACCAGGGTATCAGGGATTTGATAAATGCATGTGTAGAAAACAGTAATGGGTGAACAAGACATGGAGAACTCAGAACCTGATTTTGGAGGGGAAAATTAAAAAATAATATTTAATTTCAAAATAAATGGATGCTCCCAAAGTTCAGTATGAAGAGATGGAACAAAAGATATGTTTTTGGTTCAGTGTTAGCTTTTTGAAGACACTATTTTTATTAGTAAAATTATATAAGTAGTATTAAATTTAGTTGTGGGCCCCAAATCTTCTCTTCTTCCTTCTCCTTTTTTCCTTTCTTTTCTTGTTTTTGTTTTTGGTATCCATCTAATTTAATTTCTTTCCAAGCTTGGGACTGAGCTGATCTCACTCAGTACAAACATCCTGAACCCCTCTTTTCCCACAGCACTTCTGAGGAACTGTTAATGTGTTATATTCTTGCCTTATGAACATGAGTCCATAGTTTAACATTGCTACTACTAATTCTCTGACTCTTTGCTCTTTGTATTTACACAGTAATTTGTTTTAAAACCCTTTCGCATTATTAGACTTTATTTGCAGTTGTAAATGTAAAAAGAAACATTTCAAGTCTTACCTTCCTTGACTTCTTTGAAATTGTTTATCACATTTTCCTCAAAATTCTTTTGCACTCTGCCAGCAGCATTTCATATTGTTTCTGCCTCATCCCAGTAGACTGTCCCTTTTCAATCTCACTTGTGAAGTCCTCTAACTCTGCTTCTGCTTTATTCATTTAAAAAATAAATTGTTTATTTTTAGAAAAGACAGTACTTGCATATACTATAAAATTTAAAGGTCAAAGAATAAATGGATGAAATAAGTCTCCCTCCATTCCTTATCCTCTAGTAATCTAATTTATCTTTATAGAGCAACAATATTAATAATTTATTTTTTTAAACAATTTATTGCAGAGATGCTCTATACATTTGAAAGGATATATTTCCAGTAATATTAGCATATTCCATATATTATTCTGATCTTGATATTTTCACTTAAAATACATATTTTGAGTATTATTGCCTACCAGCTCCATTAGAAGTATCTCATCCATTGTAACCACCTCCCAGTTTAATTTATTTAATACATGTCCTATGAATTCGTATTTAGGTTTTTCCATTTTTTTACTAGAAAAGTGCTTCATTAAATATTTTTTTACAAACTGCATTATGTATTTCTGCAAATATGTCCACAGAATAAATTCTTAGAACTAGAACCTCTGAACCAAAGAATATATACATTTTTAATTTCAAAATTAAACAAAATTACCAAATTGCCCCTGTCGGGGTTATAGCAACAGCAACTTTCACCAATCAATTAATGAGAATTTGCCATACCTTATCTCTATTTTTTAGCTATTATTCATTAACTTTGTATATCTACAACATTCTTTTTTTTCCCTCACTTACTTCTACCACCACATTATATTTTATTATTTATTCTAGATTCACATTTATATCTTCTAATATACTTCCATTACTTGATTAACCTACTTTAAATTTTAAGTCTATCCCTCGTATTGAAAATACAAAAGACTAAATACAAATATGTTGTCTTTTCTCTTCTTCTAACTTTATTAATTCTATTATTTCAACATTGTCAGAATTCAAAATATTCACTTTATCTTTAGTAGCTGAAAACTGTAGCCATTTTTTCTTTTTTTTCCCCCACTTAAGACAATTTCAATTTTTAAAAAGGTCAGGGGTAGGGAGTGGGGAGGTGAATTACTGGATAGTTGTAGCTTCAAGTCCAGGCATTTCTACGTGGAGACATTACTCTTAGGCATCAACTTTTCTCCTTCTCTGGACTTAACTTACCTCTCTGGTAGCTTCATTTTCTGATTGCTTCTCTGCTTGTAGTGACACATTTTTCCAGGCTTATATCAATTTTTAAAAAGGTCAGGGGTAGGGAGTGGGGAGGTGAATTACTGGATAGTTGTAGCTTCAAGTCCAGGCATTTCTACGTGGAGACATTACTCTTAGGCATCAACTTTTCTCCTTCTCTGGACTTAACTTACCTCTCTGGTAGCTTCATTTTCTGATTGCTTCTCTGCTTGTAGTGACACATTTTTCCAGGCTTATATTGTAGGACTTTAGCAATAGGTCAGGAG
>NW_006433716.1:2043580-2054392 GCF_000325575.1 Pteropus alecto | reverse complement strand
GTTTCAAAAAACCAAAAAACAAAATTCAGATTTGAATCTTATCAGACTGATTGGATTAGGTTCATATCCCTCAACCAAATATTTCATTGTCATTTGTCAAGCCTGGGTCTTGTATAACTTTATACAAGAAAGTAAGCATCAGCCACAGCAAAAACATACGGACTGAGAGTAGGGGAAGGATGACATTTTTAAAGCAATATTAGATAATTTTTACCTGATAAAGCAGGTAGCCAGAAGAGCAGAAGTCTAGAACAATGCTTTTCTCAGACTTAAACTTTTTCTTAAGCTCTCTGTTATCTGTTTATTATGCTTCATCCTGATAGACCTAAGTTCCTTTACTTGCTGACTGTAGTCAAGGCTAATCATGTATCTTCTCCCGATTCTCCTCTCTTTCTTTACACATAAAACTTATGTTCCCAGCATAACAATTGTAGTCCCCAACACATTATTCCTTACCTTTTACCATGCCTTATTTTTAACATAAAATGTCAAATTATGATACATTTAAATATATCTAAAAAGGAGATAGTACATGCCTCTATACACAGCAACGAGATTAAGCAGTTGGTAATATTTTACCATTTGTCTTCAGACCTTTTTTTGTTACAGATGTAAAACATTACAAATTGAGCTAAAAGTTGTATATATCAATTCCATTTATGTGTTTTAGACGTTATTTAAATATTTAAATGAACAGAGAACCCCAAATTTCAATATAGTTTTTAAAAGGCTATATAATTTTCCCAAAAAGGAACTGTGATCACCATGAAAATTTACCACTCATATCTCTTGCTGCAGGAAACAAAACTGGCTGATGGCAATAGCAGCTACCCTTTGGATCTGCCTCTGAGTTGAGACCACTCTTTCTAACATTGCCCCAGCCAGTGACTGATCACTACTGTCCCCATCAGTGTACAAATGCAGCTGCTTCTTTGTAAAATGCAGACTTCCTTTAATGGACCACTCTGGTTTAAGGACTTCCCACTGGCCCGACTAAAACTTTCTTAGAACTATGCTGTGGTCTGAGACTCTTCCTCCCCAATCCTTTTTCTTCCCCCTCTCCTTTATCTACATGTAGTCGGAAGGCTCCCTTGCTTACTCCTCCTGCCTCCCCTCTAGTCTCTATAGTCCTTTCCCCATTAAATCTCCTGCACATCTAATCCTATTTTGACATTACTTCCCTGAGGACCTGACATAGGAATAGTCTACTTACCAACCTGGATGGCATAAGCCTGACAGCCTGTACTCTGGGAACCAGATGTTGGCAATTTCATAGACTTTATTTTATCCCCTTCTCTTCATTTCATCTTACATCCACCCTTCCCATCACTCTCAGTAGTGCCTTGTGTTTCTAAATGTGGACTTTGGTTCAACTCTTCAGAGACTAAAACCTCCAGTTTTCTATAGGAGAGGGGAGGGGCAGTGATTTCACTGTGTGAATCAAGGAGGGGACAAGGAGTTTAAGAGTGTCTAATTCAGGGATTCTATTCATTTCTCTACCCCACATACTGGCTTATGTACTGAGATTCAGATTGCTTCTCTTTGTTCATCTCCATCCTCATTCTACCACCTCCCTTTAGCCCACAAACACACACACACAAACACACACATACATGGTCAGTTAGGTTTCAGCTTATTTATTCAATTAAATCTGTTGCCACCAATCCACCCACTTTCTTTGAAAATTTATTTCATTTTCCTTTCAGTCATCTATTAATCTTTTATTCAACAAACATTTACTGATCATCCACTGTGAGCTAAGATTTGAGCTCAGGGCTGAGGATTCATAAGCAAAACCAATCTAATCTTCCCCATGGAGTTTACAATTTAAATGGATAGACAGATGGCTATTGAATAAATGTAAAATCACAATGGCTGACATGTTTTACAAGTTGTGAATGCAGAGATCAATGGTGTTTTGAGACTATATAACATGAAATTTGACTTAAGAGGTTAGGGAAGCAGCAAATGAGTTGTATTTGAAGGAAGATTAGGAATTAAGAGTATATTCCAAATAAGAAAAGACAGATGCCAAAGTGATTTACTGATTGCAGCTCTGGGGAGGAGGTGAGAAATAAGATGAGAAGTGAGGAGGAGGGATAGAGTTGAAGGAGGGACATCCACCATGCTTTCAGATAAGATGAAGGACTTACTTGTTGACTGGTGCTAAAGATACAGGTGTTGAAGTTATCCCAATCATTTTCACATCCTTCCATGTAGAAGTGTTTCATAGGAAAGATCTTGGGGGTCTATAATTGTACCTTTCATTTTTGTATTGTATACCCTTCAACCAGATCCAGAATTCTGGCTAATTTTGAATATGGACACTTTTTTTGTAAAAACTGAGTATGTTCTATCCTAGATGTTATGGAATTGTTTAAAACTTATATACAGGATGTTTGGCACAATAAAGAAAAGTTTTGGGACTTAAAAAATGCTTATCATCTTTAAGTAATTGAAAAATTACGTGTAGAAGAGTCTATTGGCTATAGAGCTCAAAATCAGATCTGCTAAGTGGAAGCTTCCAGAAGTACAATTTAGTCCTAACATAAAAATAAACAACAATAGCAAAAGAGATAAACAAAAACAATTTGCCATTGATTTAAAGACTCTTAAAATGGAATGGACTGTCTCAGAATAAACGTCTCATTAGTAGAGGGAAATACCAGCATAGACAATCAATTCATGGGGTACATTTTATGTGTTTTTGTGTGTGGTCACAAAGGAGGATATATTAATACAACGAATGAAAGTTAACCATTATGCAACTATTTTATGCAACTGTTTATGAAAACCTCTGTTGTACTCGTAGTAACTATATATATATAAAAAAAAGTTGAACCGGGTAAGCTTGAAGATTACCCACTTTTTGATTCTTTGATTCTAACCTCTGTTGCTGCCCTAGTTCAATTCTTGACCACTTAAAAATCACCACCTTTCTTTGCTAGGAGCCTAGGTAATTATTTTGCCCAAGGCTTGAAAGATTAATGAGCTGGATTTTTTGTTGTTGTTGTTGTTGTTTGTTTTTGTTGTTGTTGTTGTCTTTTTGCTTTTTTTTTAAAGTAAAATATGTTTTTGATTTGTAAATGCACTCAGAGGCACAGCAATGGGCACTGAAATTATTATTTTTTAAATGAAATAAAAATAGAGCTGACAGCTAAAGAACTTTCACAGCAGTTATTATTATGTGTTATTATTAGCAACAGCATGTGGTGACATTTTAGGCTCTAAATCCACAGAAATATATACTAGATCATGGATATTCCAGATGCTAGAGAGAAGAAAACAGAAATGCTGCTGTTGGCTTCACATAAGAGAATTAAAAAAAAAGAAAGAAAGAAATAAGAAGCCTGCTAATTTTGTACTAGATAGTGAAGACTGATTTATCTCTATCCTTAGGGGATGAAGGGTTAATACTGGGACTTTTCTATAAATTCAGATATCTGCCACCAAGAACACTTCTCAAATATGCTGAGAAATATATTTGGCTCTTTAATCTGTGTGAAATCTGTCCCATTATTAGTGACTTAATAGCAGAATATATCATATTTCATAGATTTAGTCAGCATGGGCCTTCTAAAACGCAGTCGAGTAGAGTGCAAACCTGATGTGGTATGGCCTTATCCCCAACCACGAAAGGCTTTGCTGTACATATAAACTTCTAGACTTTCTTAAAGAGGTTTTCTGTTTTTGGTACTTCACATTTCTCTTAGCAGAAATTGGATATTGACATTCTATGTATGGAATCAAGGCAATATAGCATAGTCATTAGAAATATGGATTTGGAATCAAATCAAGCTATATTTGAATCTACAGAGCTCTCTGTCTCACTAGATGTGTGCTCCTGAGCAGTTTCTTCATTTTTTTTAAAATTTTGCTTTCTTCATCTGTAATATGTACCGATAGTGGTCCTTACCTCACAGAAGTGTTGTAAGTATTTGATTATATAATGTCAAATCAAGCACTTAGATCTATGTCTGTCAATGTTGCATCGCTGGAAAATCACAAAACCAAAACTCATATTATACTGGATCTTAAATCATAGGGAACAGCCCATAGTCTGATACAACCAGCCACATTTGAACTCCAGTTCCACCAGTAGCTAATTTTGTTACTAAGATATGTTTTTAGCATAATGGCTAACCCAGAGCACTTTATTTATTTTCATTAAAAAATGTTCATCTAGCAGTGCTATTCAGAATGTATTATGAAACCATTTAAAGAAACTGAAAAAAAAAAGAAATTAATTATATCAGATGGAAATTTTATTTGGCTATTGTGGACATCCCCACAAACAATTAGGATATTTATACTTTGTCACAAAATAAAAATTTTCATGCAGGGGTTGAGAGGTAATACGGGGGCTCCATGATGCAATCACAAGTTTAGGAACCTTCTGTCATCTATTCAACCATCCTTACCCTGTAGTTGTGCCACCTGTGGTCACAAGTTGGCTGCTCCACCATCCTGTTCAGGTGCCACACAAGAAGTGGAAGGGCAAAGAGAAAAGGTCATACGCTGTTTCTTACATCCATTTTAATCCTACAAAACAACTTGCTTTTTTATCTCTCATTGGCCAAAACTGTGTCAGTTCAGTTACCTCCTATTCATAGGAGTCTGGGAAACAGTTTTAGAGAATACAGTACCATCACTATCATATCAGATTTTTGTTGATATGGATGATATAGAAGAGGCAAATGAACATTAGGGAGAGAGGTATCTGGTAATCTCAGACAGGTATATAAAAATGAATTCAATTCTAAACTGCCTACTTCCATACACCTTAGCATGTTTAATCCTCAAAACAAAACAAAACTTTTTAGTAGCAATAAATTATAGCCCTATTTTCAGATGTGGCCATGAAGTTTTGTATGTCCCAATACTGAGTATAGAGTCCATATTTGTCTGGCTTCAAGGTCTATGATCTTTGCACTAAAACACATTGTTTTCCTTGCAATACTGTCTCTGATCTGGTAACAGATCATTGAATTATTGGGTTTAATCCTTATTATTTCTGTCTTCTTAGAAATAGTAGATAAGTGGTTGACTGTGGTTCTGGTGCTGAACTTAAATATAGCTACCTGTATATCATAAAAAGTGATTATGTCCAGTAAACAGAGCAATTAACTCAGATGTAGGAAACCTAGGGTCTTATACTTAGTTCCATTTCTTCCTGCCGACAATGCCAGTTAACTTTTCTGGTCCTGAACTGTCCTCATTTGTGAAACAGAAAAGGTGATCTGATTTTTATATGTGACTCTGTTCTTGTAAGGATAAAATTAGACAATAGAGGCGAAAGTACTTTTTGGAAGTGTAAGTGCTTGCTATACAAATACAAGGAATTATTATTATTGATCCAGTAATCCAAAGTGGCAAACTACTTGATACTCTATCAGAGGCTTAATTGAGCAGTTTCAGTGCAACCATCCAAGCTGACAGCAGCTGAAGACTGATTCTCCTCTTTAACAAAGTGCAGGATCTAGACAAATGCATTTTCTCCTCTCTGGTACATGCCTATAAGGGTGGGTTATCAGCATCCTCCAGAAAATAAATGTAAAAATCGGTATTAAAAATGAAATGAGATATTAACTCTTCACAGCCCTTACTCATTGAAGATTATTTGTGTAAAGAGTATCTGGGGCACAGTTTTTCTTTCTTGGAATTCTACCTAAATTAAAGAAAACAGATCATTCAAATTACTATGTCAACAGTTATTTATTTATTAAGTGGTTACTGTGTCTCAGACATTGTACTTGTGCCTTGGAACACAAGAGGAAACAAGAAAAATATGTTTCCTACCTTCATGGATTTTCTAATTTATCATGGAAGAATAATATTAAACAGTTAATTAAACATGTCATGTTTCATTAGGTAACTGACTATGTCACAAATCAGTACAAAACTATGTAAGGGAGTAGAAGAAAGAGAAGCACAATGGAAACTCCCTACATGTAGTTAATACACACACATGCACACACAACTTTTCACAATCCTGAGAAATGTGCCCCCAAATTCTTAAATTTATTAATCCATAAGTTAACTTTAACACATAATTTTACCCCTACATTCAGAAAAATTTGAATGAAAAATTAACTGACCAATTCAAAACTTTAGTGATTTAAAAAAAACCAACACTAATAAATTCATAAAATATTCCAATACAAAAAATAATCTCTATATTGTTATATAATTATATCTTTCCTTATTAACATTAATAAGAACTTAGTAATATCTGCAGATCCAAAGGTATAATAAGTATGAAAGCATATATCAAACTCAGGTAATATATGGACAAAGATCAACATAAAGTCAGAGAAATGGGAAGCTTCTGGCCTTTGAAATCAGCTCCCTTTGAGTTGAACACTTGCTTTGGCTGGTAACTCTTTTTGTGTACAAGTGTTTCAGCTCTGAAGACAAAGCTTTTGAATCAGTCATTTAAAAAAATGCCTTTCTTATTTGATGATAATAATCATCACTAAAATTCTCAAGTGAATTTTTTATCCAGTTAATGGTTTAGTGGCTACACATTATGTGTCTTCTAAAAATCAATCTGAATGTGTATTATGCCTCTCTCTCTCTCTTTTTTCCCTTCCCTTCCCTTCCCTTTCTTTCTCTTCTCTTCTCTTTTAACACAGGCCCAATGGTATCATGTTACTTATTATTCTATCTTGAGATTTTAAAATATAGAAGTTCGGTATCAAGAGATTATACTATAATATAAAAGAAAGCATGGCTATACTAAAAAAAAAAAAAAAAAAAGGCTTTTATAATAATGATCCCCAGATTACTGGAATATATTGAGGATGGTCTCAGCCCTATGACCCCATCCATGCCCAGAGTGTGGGTTTTTGGCTTAAGTTTGACTCTTTCTACAAATGGCATTGAGACCTTCATGGTAACCCTGATATTGATCATGCTTATATGATGTTCTGAATGAAAACTCTATTGTATGAAATAATTTTTTATTGTTTATCAAGCTGAACATTTCCTGAAATGGTATGAGACCAAGTTCATTAAAACTATATCTCATAGGCCAAATCTGGCCCACTGCTTATTTTTTAAGATAAAGTTTTATGGGCACACAGCTATGTTCATTTATTTATGGTTGCTTTCATGTATGGCACTTTTAGTAGTTGTGACAAAGACCATTACTCCCACAAAGCTGAAAATATTTACTATATGTTTCTTTATAGAAAAAGTTTGGTTACTTATGATGTAAATGTATACCTTGGGCCCAGTAAAATAGATAAGTTGCATTTCTGTCTTTGATCTCTAGTAGATAAAGCATGGGACCTAGAATCATATAGTTCCATGTTTGGATCAGGCCCTGCTATTTACAATTTGTAGGATTTTCATTAATTTATTTAATATCTCTGAGCTTCTGTTTTCTTGTATGGAAAATTAAATACTAATCTCTATCTCACAAGGATGTTGTGAGATTACATAAAACCATGTAAAGACAGTGCTTGGCATATGCAGTAACATAATTTTTCACTTTGTTATGTAATATAAAGGGAATGAATGCCTTCAAGGTACTGAGAACATGCAAATGAAAACAAAGCTTGAGGTTGAAGTCAGAATTATGTGATTGTTTAGAGAGATCACCAAAATTTAGTGTGCATGGAGAGAAAGTAAAGCTGCTGGGCTGCTGACATCATAGCCTAGCCTTAGCATCTCTGAAAAGGACTGACTTTGGATTACAGATCTATCTCACCCATTCTATGTGCCTATTCTTTCTTTAGTTGGATTAATAAGTGGAGAAGGAGCTTCTCTCTACATCATTATAAAATCAGAAGTAGAGAATTTATAATTTATAGTTTCTTGATAAAAGAGACATACATATTCTTCTCTTTAAAAGATCGATCACAGATGCTCAGTGTCTGGAGTAGTATGACATGAGAAGCATCCCTCTCTCTCCCTCTTGGGTACCCAATTAATCGGATTATGTTTGCTCTGTTAGCAACAAGTTTAAAAACTTCAAAACTGATTTAGTCATGATGTTAGTATTAAAAAAATGGATAAATAAGGTCAAAGTTCAGTTTACCTATGATATATAGGTATTTCTTTCATCAGCAACTCTTCCTTTATATGTCCATATTTCATAGTAGATTTGGTCAATTTTATATACAGCAATTTCTATTTTTCTTAAATAAAAGAAAACTTCAGATTTCCCTGAAGTTTTCCTTCATTTAAATAAAATCTTGAAGAGATTTCTTGATGATGCACCAGGTCTTCTAGAATGAGCAGTAATGGTATGACTTCTTCTTTTGCCAGTCATAGTATATGAAATTTATAGTGGGGATACAATTCCAATGTCTGATTCTGATGCCAGAAAATATGTTTTGATAATGATTAAACCCATGGCTTGCTGTTTAGACATCAACATTAGACATTGTAGTCAATAGCATAGAAATCCTATGAATTGTGCCAAGGTTATGTTGGCTGATCCTGGAACAGGGAAACATTTTTTGTCATAATAATATTGCTGAAAATGTTCACAACCATCAGAACCTCACAATAAATGTATTTATATCACCTCTGAAAAATGTATATGAAAAGAGAGTAAGATGAATATGGATGCTGCTATTAACATTTATTGAATATTTTTGTTAATGAGGCAATTTGCATCTGTTTTCACCACCTCTTATTTTTCTAGATTCAAGGACACCTAGAACATTCCCATAACCTCACAATGCCCCTGAGTACCAGATGCCTAGCACTAATCAACATGATCACTGTTGCCTTTGTGATTTGTAACTGGGGAGGATGATGAATATGCAGGCCATTTGCACTGAGCTTTGAATCTGCTTTGGTTTTCACATGATGCAAAAAAGCATCTGCTTGACATAGTCACCCAAACAACTTCCCAAAATGAAAGGTGAAAATATCTAAAAGCTGTTGGATTTTATTTTTCTAAAATTTACTAGCATTGCACATCAAAGAGATTTAATGGCAATTGCTTGTGAGGAAATTATAGAAGAAAATAAAAAATAATGGTAAAAATTACATATATAAAGAGATTTGTTCATCTAAAAATATCTTGTGTTTCCTATTCCTATGAAAGGCAAACAATTTCCTGTACCAGGTTTATATGTAGCTATTTATTTAACTAACTTATTAAGGAAAATTTCTGCATCTTTAATTGTATAGACCATAATGTCTTTTACTTGTGATGATTAAAACAAGTAATACCCTAGACTTTTTTTCACACGTAGATATTTTAACCCTCTCTTTCAAATAAATATCTAACTCTCTTATTTCATCTCTTTCTTTCTTCCCCTTTCCCCCCCCTTCTCCTCCCCTTCTCCACCTTTTCTTCCTCACTCATTTCTTTCTCCAGACCAACAAGATACTGTTTTTTATATGCAATATGAAGACATATTTAAAACAGTTAAAATGATGATGTTTTGGGAACCTTAATCATATCCTTTACATACTGAAAAGACTATTATAAGATAAATTAAACTTGGGCAATATAGCCATTAGTGAATAGAACAAGGTTAAAACTATTGGGGCAGAAATTTTGACTTGATATACAATTGATACTTCTATGACAGAAATATCTGATGTTGGAACGAATTGTCGTAGTTGAGGTATTGAGCTTTTAGTGATTGGAGATGTTAAAGCATAGATGCGCAACCACTTAGGAGGCATTTTGTTGAGATTTAAGAATAGATCTGAATCTTTTGAAAATCTTTTCAGCTTTGAAATTTTATGAAATCTATAATTATGTTAACATGCACACATGCACTTATGAATGGAGTTTACATGTGCAATAAGGTGACTGTGGATACTCATGATTTACCCAATGTTGTGAAATGTTCTAATGTTGGACTAATTAGTGATTACCTTGCCTTGTTAGAACCAAACGATGAGACTCTCTTACTTTGCAGTAGTCTCCACTGAAAGAAATTATCATTACTATTCTGAATTTATAACTATGTGAATCTTCGCTTCTTTAAAATGACTCTCTCTTCTCTTCTTTCTTGATTCAAACTGGCCTTGGACTCACTTGCTTCTTTTCTTTATCCTTCTACATATCACAGGACCACTTCCTTAATCATTAAGCCCTTAGGTCAACATCTAACAGTCTTAGGAACAAAGCCTCAGGTCTGTTGACCACAGATATAATTTTGGTCAAACTAAAGATAACATTTTGGCAGCTTCAGGCCCATGAAGGTGGAAGGATTCTAACAGCATCCCTTTGAAACCAGACAGAACAACACCATAACCTGACATCAGGACCTTATGCAACTGCCTCCTACCCTAGCCCCAACCGATCAGCAGAGCCCATGACCCCAACTCTCTTAGTGCGCATGACTTATGAGTCTTGCCCTATATAACCTATTCCCTAGAGGTCATTGGGGAGCCAGATCTTTGAGCACTAGATCACCTGTGTCTCCAGGCTTAGTGCCATTTCCTTAAATAAATCTCTATTTTCTTTGCTGCAAACTCCTGTCCGTGTCTCTTTTGGCTTTGATGCATTCAGGCAAAATGAACTCCTTGAGTGCAGTAACAAATTGTCCTGGAAAGAAGTTAATTCTCGGCAGGAAGACATAGAGAAATGACTGTAGGAACAAATATTTCCATCCTTTTTTATTGCCTGGAGAACTGAGCCTGGAATCTGAAGCATGAATAAGTTTTGAATGATTCTAAGTGTAGGGTTGAGCTACCCTTGGAAGATTTAAATAGAAATACAGTCTACTATAAATATATATAAAAAAGATATCCATCTGAAGATGGGAAGATGGGTCAAAAAAATCTTCTCAGAGGAAATAATGTCTCTAAATGATTTAAAGATGGTGTGTACTA
>NW_006433716.1:2006888-2043422 GCF_000325575.1 Pteropus alecto | reverse complement strand
ATATATATATATCTCCCCCCACACCCATGGAGAATAACAAGATATAAGACTGGAAAGATAAACTGGAGCCAGACAGTTTAGAATATATAAGCTATGTTAAAGAGCTTGGAGTTTATCTAAGAGAAATGAGAAAACTTTTTAGAATTTTAAGCAGGACAGGGAAATAATTAGATAGACTTTTTAAAAGCTCCTTCAGGCTACATTTTAAAGAATAGATTAGAACAAGGCAAAACTGGAAATAGGAAGACCATTAGAAGGTTTCCACTTAGAAGTTTGTGTTAGTAATCTGTGCAGGCAATGTAAGACCTCTTTGTCACCAATTTTCCAATCATGTTCATTCCAAATTCCTGAACATCTGGCCTAACTTTAGCTTCAGCTATAAGTCAATGTAAATTCATGCCTTTTGTCATCACTCTTTTCAAGTAAAAATGACCAACCAGATACTCTGCATAAAGTTCTGTTCTTTGGGATCATTTTCTTTCTCTATTGTCCTTCTAAGTCACCCAAGACTGAGTCTGTTATACTGTAGTTGTACAGAGTTCCAGCATATTATGTAGTTTCATCTGTAAAAATGAGCCCCAAATAATTTTTTCCTTAGTCAGCTGGACTAAGGAACTCCCCATGAAGCCACAGATGGAAGCTGAGAGAGAAGAGGCAGTATAGCTGGAGTAGAGACTGTGAAATCTTATTTGCTGATTTCGTGCAATATACTTATGCCTTGAGGATTTGCTTGAGCCTGATCTCTTACAGATTGTTCCCACTTGATGTTGAAGTGCTCCTTTCCATGCTCAAGTTCATGGCTTGGGGTGGGAGGATGCTTAGACAGCACTCTTCTAGCCTCTACACATTGCCTAGTTTTAAAGCCACTTTGGCATTTATAGGTATTTGTTACCGCAGCATCTCTACATCTTGGTACCATTTATTGTTTTAGTTATCTCAGGCTGCTATAACAATATACTATTCACTGAGTGGCCTAAACAACAGACATTTATTTCTCATAGTTCTGGAGGCTGGGAAATCTACCAATATCAAAGTGCCAACACATTTGGTTCCCTGTGATTTGGAGAAAAACTGCCACTTCTCTCTGTGTCCTCACAAGGCAGAGAGAGGAAGCTTGGTGTCTCTTCTTCTACTTCTTCTAAGGTACTAATTCTATCATGGAGGCTCCATCCTTATGACTTAAGCTAAACCTAATTACCTCCCTAAGGCCCTTCTTCTTAATACTTTAACATTGGGGGTTAGGGCTTCAATATAAGATTTGTGGAGGGCGGGGTAGGGCATAAACATCAAGTCCATAACAATATGTTACTATTAAGGAGTGTGGATATTATCTAAGGGAAATGTAGACCTCTTTTCACATTTCAAGCAGGCCAGTGAAATAATCAAATTTGTGTTTTAAAAGTTCATATAGGCCATAGTTTATAGAAGGGATTAAAATGGGCAAATCTAGGAAGAGGAAGAGCTCTTAGTGGTTAAGATAGTAATTCAAGTAAGAATACAGTTGAGGTAGACAGATAATGGCTTTGAAGAGAAAATTTGTATCAGTTTTAGAAATATTCAGGAGGTCAATCCAATATCGCTTTACTATAGTTTCTGGCTTGAGAAATTGAGAACTAGTAATATCTTTTATTGAGATTTGGGTTACATGGATGGGAGCTGTGTTGTCCGTTAAAATATTCTTTTTAGTTCATATTGTGGTTGAGCATCTTTCAGGACATCTGCATGGAGATGATGAGTATACAGTTGGATATTCTGAGAATCTAGAGAGAAAATAATGCATCACTCAGTTTTCATAATGTTCATGCTTAAAACATAGATATCAACAATACAGTTTTAAAGTTTATTGTATAGTGAGTTGCTTATTTAACACTTAAATTATATTTAAATGGCACTAAGGAAGAGGTTATTTAATACTGGTTAGCCTCGATTTTCTTCATTTTTCATCATTTTACAAGTGAAGGAAAACTGAAGCTAATGGTTATAATATAACCAACCAAAATCTAATAGAAGTTAGTGGAAAATACCTTAAATTCACTTATTCATGTTGCTCTGCCAAGGTCCTAGCACAAGTATCTTGTTTTAAGACCTCAGATTTATCATATATTAAAGACAGATGGGGTAACACTTCTAATTCAAGAGTCTATCAATTGATAGCTATATAATTTTTGCTTCTGTATGGTCTAAACTTTCATAAAAATAAGACATCAATTTTTATAGGCTCTTTAGTTTCAACTTTGGCCCAGCCTATAGGATGTATTTGAATTTCTTTCTTTTTTACCCAAGAAGGTTCAAAAGAGAGAGATCAATATTTCTGTATTGTCAGTACACTATATCAGACTATTTTAAGACTACACAATTAAATAGGATGCCTTGATTTTACTCCCCTTAGGAATGAAAAAAACTTTCTATACTTAAAAATCAGAGTCTAAACTTTTTAAAAAGAATCTTAGATTTTCCTTGAAAGGGCGAACATTTATATACACATATTTAGAAACACAAATGCCAAGTGCTTATTAAGGAATATTATTTAGTACTTGAATGATTATTATCTGCTTCCTTAGGACATCAAAACTTGTATAATGTGAATAAATCAATTGAGTTGAAAATCAAAATTCTAAAAACAAAATGGCCACCAATGTATGTTTTGATCTGTGCCGTATACACTCATTCCAAAAGGACACTGTAGCAGTATCTAATATTCCTAAAATTTAATAATTTTATGTCCAATTTAGGATGAATCTGCTTGTATGATCTTATTTTGAACAGCTTGGTGATTTTGACTGGTTCATATGTTGTCTCAGTAGTCAATGGGGGTAGAATGTATATTTAACTCTATTAAATGAAGAATCAAACTATCACTTACAACATAACTTGATGTTTGCACTAATAAGATATCTATGCAGACAAATCAGTGGAAGTGATTTTATGAAATATTTACCTTTGGATACAGGACCTTAAAATATTTATTATCTCTTTGTGAAGATATTTTACACCAGTGTTAGAGGCTGGGTTAAAAATAATGCTAGAAATAAATCTGAAATTACGCCCACTCTCTGGAAAAATACAGATTATTTCATTTTGTTTATTATTTCTAAGTGACCTCAACTTGAAAACTTAAGTGGAATCTAAACTAGTGTTAGATTATTTATGGAATATCAGTGGATAGCTCCAGCAGTGTTTTGGACTACTTTTGTTGGATAATACGTGGTAGCCAAAAACACCTCTTTACAAATCATCCTGAGGTGATTCACTTGAGAGGAATAAGATGTTATGGAAAATTTATTGTAGAGTTGATGATTTCCAGTAGCTATTAGGAATGGAATGAA
Source organism: Pteropus alecto (assembly GCF_000325575.1). Taxonomy (NCBI): domain Eukaryota; kingdom Metazoa; phylum Chordata; class Mammalia; order Chiroptera; family Pteropodidae; genus Pteropus; species Pteropus alecto. The sequence continues at coordinate 2,040,096 of NW_006433716.1, read as the reverse complement.
ATGAATAAAAATCTTTGCTAGTGTTATTATAACTTTAATTTTTCTCCACAGAGGTGAGGTTACCTAATGCAGAATACTCACAAAGTACCAATTCATTCTTTACATTTAAAAAAAGATGTTTAAAATAGTACTTTATGCTTAGAAATAAGTAAAAATGCCAACAGTAATAATAAACATTAAAAAATCTTCTACTAAAAAAGACAACATTTCAAACTGCTGATTTAGTTTTAGTTCTAGGAATATGTATATATGTGTGTGTGTGTGTGTGTGTGTATTTAAAAAATAAGAGAATAGCTAAAGAATGATGAACTCTATGTGCAATGAAATATAAAACATTTAATTGAATGTCTAACTCTTTTAAAAACATCCGCAGAGGAATAAATTGAAATAAAGCCAGAAATACCAGGAGAATAATAAGAGAATGCAAAACAACTAAACAGAGACTTGGCAGGATAGAAAATGTAAATCTCATAACTACAAATCTCATAACTACAGTGGACTTTATCACTTGCTGGCCTTCAGATTGCTTTTGACACTCCTGTGGAATAGCAAATATAAAGCCAAGCAGATGTGGCACTTTTAATGGATACTGCTAGAAAAATCCTACAATGGGAAATTCTTTCAGGTGTCTAAAAGGAAAAGGTATGATAATTTGACCAAATAAAGAAGGAGTACAGAAATATTTAGCAATAGATTTTACAATGGTAATGATTCCTAAACAAACACATGCCCATTGTCTTCACTGGTCTAAAATATCAAAATATCCTGGCTAGTAGAAGAGTTTACTAGTGGCCTTTATACTTTCTAAAAGTGTGTGTAATACTGTGGGAAAATGAAATATTATTTCAAATTCAGTAAATGCTATTTCCTAATAAAAATACAGTATAATAAAAAGATATAGTTAAAATGGCTAATTCTCAACATCATAGCTCTCTTCCCATGAAAATTTTTATGAAACCTTTAAGCAAAATGTGGCTTTTTGCCCAAATCATGAACTGTCTTTCCAAATATTTCTTCAAGAGAAATCTCATATGTGATAATAAATTATATGTGGCAATGTTTTCTGTTTCATCTCATATGAATGATAAAGTAATTGGCTATCGTAGGAAATTAAACTATAGAAGTATTATATAGTTTTATTTAATCTATATCTATATTAAAGTGGCATCCATGTTCTATAGTTTCATATGAGCTATGATACATTGGTCAGAAGTGAAACACTTTATGCTATTAAAATATTTACAACTATTCTTTTTATCTAAGTCACTAAAAACATTTGTGCTCGTTGTTCTGACTGGATATATATATATTATACTGGAAAGCTATCATAGGATTAATCACTATTTGAGGAGAATTCAAGATTAATATAAAAAGAACTCTGAGTTCAATTATTAGACTCATATCAGACCTGAATGGAGGAGGTCAAGAAGACGAAAGCCTATTAGTTTAGGTCAGGAAGAGGGAAATCTCATGCTGACATTTGGAGGTCAACGAGAAGTATGATCAGAGAAAAGTGGTACTGAGGTCAAATTCACTGATTAGAAATTAGTCAATCATTACCTTAGAGGAGAATTTCTGTAGAGGTTTAAATTTTTTATTTTCTTCTGCTGCCTAACAGACTTAGCTAATACATAGTTTAACCTCTTTTGACCCATTTTAACTACTTAAACATGGAACTGTGGTTTGGAGGAGTGTTTGAGGTGGAAGATACATAACAGTGGACTTCTGGATACATTCCCTAAAATGATGGGGAAGAAATCTTGGTATTGTTTATCTGGATTAACAAGATAAATGACTTAATAGGAAAATTATAGCTTTAAGTATCAGCAAATTTTGTTTTGAGTTTTTACTCATGACTTTTTCCATGTGCAATAGAAACATTACAAGATGGCTTGAAAAAGAGATTCTCAGAATCTAGCTTATCACCTGTGATTATTTCCATCTCTTCTTTGAATTTGATCTCTAGTGTATCTTATTAGCTTCCTATTTACTTATTTTTCAAGGTGACTTCACTTTCCTGTTTCTCCATACTCTGTAATCCAGCTCATCTCCAGATTATTGATTTACTTTCATGTGTTTTCATCTCTGTAGCAATGACCTATTAATTCAGATTTTCTTATTTTATTCTCAGGTTGTTTCTTATAAATTATATATCCATAAATTTCTAGAATTATTTGGAGAGGACTTCACTTTTGTGTCAGAGATGAATTCTCTATGAAATCCATTGAATGGTATAATGGAGGAAACCTATTAGATGTGGGAAAATGAGGGAAAGGGAGAAGTGAAAGATGACAGTGGAGAGGGTGTTGGTAGATCATGGAGAAATTTCAAAAAGAAAGAAAAAATGAAAGACAAAGAGATTTTGTGTGCAGGAAATTCAATTTGTGCACATAGTTATTTTAAAAGTCTTTGGGTCAGTGAGTGTCAGTTATTGCTAGTTGGTATCTTTTAGGAAATATAACCATTCCAATGAAGAAAATCTTGATAGCAAAAAGTTCCTAATAAAGAAATTTAAATTTCTTTCATTTGTAGGTAAAAAATTTTAATGATAAAAATGCTCTAAACTAAAAGTACTTACAGTTTCTTTGTAGGAGAATGCAGCCTTCATTACCACACCTTTAGGTAAAGTTTGATTTTTACAGTGAATTTCCACCATGAATTCTTAAGACAGGATATTAAAATAAATGGCCTACATAGAAGATTAACTTCAATTGTGGACATAAGTGCTTTTAAATGACTCTCTCTGTGTGTGTGTGTGTGTGTGTGTGTGTGTGTGTGTGTGTGTGTGTGAGTGTAGCAAAAATGTTATGGTTTCTAAGAGAGTTGTTACCTAAAAATCTGTGGTTGGGAATCTTTATGAAGATATTTTAAAATGCTCAGCTGTATCATGGTCTGGTACTATTCAATAAGCAAGCATGGAAAAAAATCTCTACAAATAACACCTTTCAGAAGGGCTATGAAAAATCTGACATGACAACTAGGTTTAGATTCCTATGTTATGTTTACAATCTATTCACTGTTCACTTTCACTTATTATTGTGCAAGGTGAGCACAGTTTATCTCTTTAAAGAACTCTGATCCAATACTGAATCACTTTTATAAAGATTCTTGGAGCATAGGGTCAGTTTGGCTCAATGACACAAAACTCTGACAGTTATTGTCAAAATAGTCACTATTTTTAATCAGATAAATTGAACAGAGCTCAAGTAGGCAAAAAGGCAGTTAGGATCTGGGAAATTTATTGCAGATAAGTAAGGTTTTGCCTGAATTAGGGGTTTAGGACTCAATTTCTTGATGAAACGAGGACTGGAAAGCACATCGAAGAACTCCAGTAATAGAAAGCCGCAACTAGTAAACAGTTTGTTAAGACTGGGCTCAAGAATAAAGGAACAAAGTAGGAATCCAGTTATCAGAAATGAAGTAAAATGTAGAGCCTTAGTCACAGAGATTTGGAAGAAAAATGTTCTATCTTTACATTTGAAACACCTGTTCCTATGGGATTATCAGAAAATGATGTTGATTCCAAATCTGTGCATGGAATCGAAGGTTCTTGAATTCCTCCTGACCAACAGCAAGTAGGCTTTACGTTCTGGGGTAGTATTTAGTCCAAAGCTCAGAGTCCAGAATCCTATCTCTAGAAAGGGCGAGATTTGGGGGCCAGGTACCTGGTCAATTTTGACAGCTGTGAGGATCAAATGACCCACTGAGTAAGATTCCTTAACTCATAAAGGCAAGGTTGTATAATGCTTTTTCACAGTGTTTTGATATCTAATAAATTCTATTAACTTATGCCCAAGCTAAATAATTAATAACAGAAAATACTGTATTTGACTATTTCTACTTTCTAATAGTTTTCCAGATAATTATTCACTTCTTACTGTGTTCTGCATTTTTTTCAAAGGCAGGGTTAGATTTCTAAATATAAACCTCATTCAAAAAACTATAACAAGTATAGAAATAGGTACACTAGAATTATTATACATCATATTAAAAGTCAGGTCTCCTCATATGCAGTTTTCAATAAAGGTAAAAACCCTAATTGAACTGATACATGAACTATTTCTATTTCTCGAGGGACCAGAAATGGAAGACAACCATGGTATTAGGAATTATTTCAAATACTTCCTGGCTGTGAAATCTGAAAGAAAATAAGTGAAGTAGATAAATCAAATTTACTTCAGATCTAGGCACAGATCATTTTAACATCAACTCCTTAAATTGATACGTTCATTTCTATAGTGGAAATTTTTTGCTACAATTACATCCCACTGGTATGTTTCATAGATCATTATCTTAACACTATGAAATACTTCTCAGATGTCCTTCTTAGCAAAAGCATGAAAAAAAAAACCCATAAATTAGTCACTTGGAGGCTTACAACAAGTAGATTAATATAAAAGCACCCTGCTTTGATTTACAACCTCTTCTCAGCATAGTGGATGTAACTGTGTTTAGCACAGTCAGATAGGACAGACTGAGATCAACTGTAATTGAGAGTAGATATAATCATTGGCAGAGCAAGCAAGGGGTTAATTCATGCATAAATTTTGAAGACAAGGTGATATACATTTTTATGTCTTTTTAAAAATAGAGTCTATTTTTAATTATTCCTAACTGCAACTGCCTCCTGAAGTAGAGATATTGAGAAGACAATTGGATATATAAATCTAGAGTTTAGAGGAGAGGTCCGGGATGCAAGTAAACATGTGAAGGTTATCGGAATTTGGATAGTGTTTAAAGACTTTGGGTAGGATGAAATCTCCCACGGAGTTAAAGCAATGTAAATAGAGGAAGTTAGTATCAAAAGACTAAAACCTTAGATATTCAATTAATTCAGAATTCAGGATAGTGAAGAGTAACCAGCAAAATAACTCAAGAAGGAGACGTCAAGGAGGTAAGACTAGAACCAAGAGAAAAGTCTCAAAATAAAAAAAAAAAAAAAAGGAAATTTAACAAATAACAAAAGATCAAATAAATGACTAAGAATTTACATTACAAAAGCTTTTTACAATGTAAAAAAGAATTTACATCATAAAATTTTGGTTGGAGTGGTTATAACAAATCCTAACTGGAGTGGGTTCAAAAGAGGATGGTTAAGAAAGGAAACATGAAGTATACGAAACTATTTTGAAGGATTTAGTTGTAAAGAACAGCACAGAAGTGAGGTAGAGTTGTGGGGTCAAGGAAAGCTATAATTCTTGAAAAAAAGATCGCTTGCAGTGTGTTTGTCATTCAAAGCTTTTGAGTTATGCATTAAATTGAATTAGGACTAAAAAAAGCATTTAGCCAGGATTATTATGTGTGCCCCTTTCTTTGGAGTAAAAAAGATGACCACTAGGCCTTTCTAGGAAAGGAACACACTGCAATCCCTATAGGTTGCTGTCAGTATCATTGTTTTTAATAGAATTTGTATTATTGTAGCAACAGTAAGAATTTTAGAGTTAAGCGGATCCAAGTTCAAATCTATACACTATTTTGATGTATGATCTAAATTTAATTTAGACTTTTGAACTATTTCTATAGAGAGCTGGTTACAAGTATAGACACGGAGTCTATAAGTGTAGGTAATTGATGTTTTTTTTCCTTTCATGGTTCATGTTTAGGCTCAATGAAATAACAGTTTTAAAAGGTCTAAACTTTAAAGCAGTTTGTTAAAACGTTCTAAGCGATAAGCACTCAGCAAATGTTAGTGATCATTGTAATGGGAGCCGATTACCACTTCCAACTCTACAGATGATCTCAGGCTATCCACAAGATAGTTTTGGAAGCTGCTTACTGTCACAGAACCCAGTCTGAGGACCTTCAAAAAATTCAACGTAACAGGGCAACAACTTTAAAGATCATTTTAATGAGTGTGTTAGTATTCGGTGTGTGCAAGAAAAAAACAATACTCCTGTAAATATTACATTATAGAGAAATAGTGGGCATTTATTTTTGGTCATGAACACTTTCTTCTTGTGTTAGGGGAGTTTTCTGCAGTTTGAGTCTTGGTGAAAAGTGGGGTTCTGCCTCTGTCCATAAAAATTGTAAAAGATCAGATATTTGTTCTCAGATCCACAGAAGCTGGAGTGCATCAAAGAAAAAATTGTAACAGGCAAGTTAAACAGGAGAGGAAGATTTTATTCAAGGCTATTGAAATAGGGGAGAGATATTGAACTCAAGTCCCTTAAAATAAAAGATGGGAATTTTTTTAAAATGCCAAGGTGAGCTAGCGGAAAAGTACTGGAGAATGTTACAGTGGAAGTGGGCCAATTAGCAAACATAATTAGACCATTCATATTTGCTAATTGGTGCTTATCTTATCAAAATCAGATTCTATCTTTCCACAGAGACTAGGAGATAGGAGTGCTATCTTCTTTGATGATTACATTTCAAAGAGTAGAGTTAGGGTCCTTGCAAAAGACATTCTTGAGTTGTAAAACTGGCTAGAGGTTGAGAGATTTACATCTCATGGGAGCAGAGAAAGAATTTACAAGTTTTCTAAAGTAAATCCTCTAAGAAAAGGCGTATCAGGATTATAGTCAGAACAACACCTGACTAAAATTTAGTCAAATTGAGGAGACCATGAGGTCTATCTTGGTCAGAAGACAGATGATGAAGTCTTGGTCAGTATGAGGCTGCTCCTGGGACCTTTAGAATTTACTCTGGTCTTAATGTCCAGAGTGTAGTACCTACTGGGGATGATGAAGGTAGTGTTGAAGTTGAGATTCCAGTACATCCATTGGACAGTGATGTCTGATGGTGGCAGCACCCAAAACATCTTTCCCATAACCAGACTCTCCCCATGACTATGTCTATGGCTTCTCAGACTATCTTGGTTCCCATGTGAATCATGAGCCTGGTTTACTAGCTTATCTTTCTTTGATTTATTGAACTCCAGTGTTCTAAGATAGTCTTTCTGTTTAGTTAACCAGAACTTATTTTTTTCTTTTGTTTTCAGTGAAGCACATTGACTGCTCTTTACTGTTTTTCTGGATAGATTTTCATGTGGGATGATATTTCTTTTATGCCATTAGAAAGAGTTTTATTTACTCTTTGTTGGCACTCTATTGTCAACATCATCGCTATAATTTCATTCTAATGTTGCCTGGAAAAGGAACAACAATTCCACATACCATAGCTTGTATTCAAAAGAGTATCCTATGCCAAAACAAAGATGAAAACCAATTAAAACTCTAACTGTGGCTAAAACAACTGGGAACACTGCATTGAACACAACCAAGGATGTAGAAGATGCGCCAAAAATATTAATTTAAGTTTTTATTGATTTATGTATAGATATAAAAATGTAAAGGATAAAATATATTAGTTCAGTATATCATCTTCTTATTCCTTTATGTGATTGTTTATTATACATGATGTAATATTACCCATTCCTCTTCCTTCCTCTTCCTGTCTTTTCTTTGAAATATATATTTCTTCAACACTATTCATGTAAACAGTATAATGTGCAGTACTCTTAGGAATATTTGAAATGTACAAATTTAGTTTAACTTTAAATAGCTAACAACCTAACTAGCCTATAGTGTAGAGTCTTTTGTGGTCATTATGAATGTAAGGCTTATAGGAGGATGGAGGATCTTCCCATAGTATTAAATAAGGAATGTCCTGAGTACAAGAAGATTAAACTATCCATATATATGAGGCAATATGGTATAGAGAAGAGCCTAGTTAGAAATTAGGGGAGCCGTTATTTGTTATCTTCACAAATTGAATTAATCTTACTGATTCTTGATTTTCATTGAGTCATTTGAAAAGGTATAGATAATAATAATATGTATCTACTTTAGCAAATTGTGACGAAAGCCAAAGAGTATATGTTCAACCTCTGAATCAATAGTGAAGGCCATGTACATGTAGTTTATTATTAATTTTAATTAGTTATGATATAATGCATTTAATAAATAAGAATAGGAACTGGCTCATTAAGAGTAGTCAATAAACATTATTTTATTACTATTATCATTATTATTATTACATCTATTTCTACCTTTCCCTTGTTTTATGGCTTGATAATATTACTCAATAACATCACCACTCTAAAGAGTTCTTTACTATTGAGACATCAAAAGAATAACATTGTAAGTTTGTGATCTCCAAACTTTTCAATACCTAATCCTCCTCTGTCTTTTGCATCTCAGTAAGAGTTGCTCCTGTGGGAAATCTTGGCATTATCTTTTATTCCTTTTTCTCATATTCCATATACCAGCAAGTACTATAGGCTATGTCTATAAAATACATGACCAGTCTGCATACAGTTATTCTTGTCACAGTTTATCCTCCCACCACGATCTCTGTATTGAATTACTGCAGTAGCTTTGCAGTGGCTTTCTTGCTTCCACACTTAGTGCTCGTTCGGAAGACAATGATTCTTTAAAATGTGAAGCTGATCATGGCATCGTTCTGCTTAAGATTCTCCACAGTGTTTTCATCATGACAGAGCCCTATCTGAATATGTGTGTTACCCTTATTTCTTCATCTCTTTTACTAGTTACCTCTTTCACTGACCACTTGCTTTTATTCTGGAAAGTCAGGAATATTTCAGCCTCAATTACTTTGTAGTTGCTTTTCTCGATGTCTGAAACTCTTATCTAGGATATCTATATAGCATGCTTGTCACTTTCTTTGGGCCTGTGTTTAAATACCCTCTCTTTAAAGAATTTACTAACCATGCTATCCAAATTATAAACTCTGTTCTTCTTTATCACTTGTCCTGCTTTATTTTTTTCCTATAACACTTACAGCTGCCTGACAGTAGTGTTTTGTATTTGTTTATTATAAGATCCATGATAGCACAGACTGGCTCATTCACTGCTTTATGGTCAGAAACTAGACCAGTGCTAACATATGGATAGCACTCAATACATTTTTGTGGAAAGAATAAATGAACGAGTGAATCACTTAAAAACTAGGTGTGTTTTGATTATTTCTCTAGAGATAAAATGTTATGATTTTTCCTTCTCTAAGTTTGGTTAGATTAGAGGATGGATGCTCCACATCTGAAAAATGAAAATCTTATGGCAAGATTGCTTCAAATTTTTATTAATCAAAGAAATATAAAACTAAGGACACAAAGTCTTAGAAAGTCTCATTATTATTTTTGATCACCGAGTACCCAAGAGTATTATTATATGTATGTAACTGATCAAACTGCAACTGAAAACAAAATTTGGCATTTTAATATGTGCAACTTTAATTTGGATAACATTATACTTTGAAGTTTTGCAAAATATAAAAAATTTCTTCCAAAGTCCAGGACACTTTGGTGGACCTTTACAGTTGTGAAAACTTAGGTTGGACCTCTGTTCTAAGGGCAGTCATCATAGAGAGAGCACCAGTACTTTGCTATTTTGAACTGATGGAGAAATAGGTTTTGCATATATGCCTACAGATATTGCTTGACAATACTTCTAAAATTGTCTACTAAGAGAGAATAGTACAGCAAAGTTAAAGAGCTGAGCTTTGGAATTCAGACCTTAACTCATCCTGGCCATTTATTAGGTTTGTGAACTATGGTGAGTTATGAACCTATTTCCTTGGCTATCAAATGGAGATAATAATAATATGTAATAGTTAAATAATAACAGTATGAAATCATATATAATAATTGAATCATTCATAAGTGAGTAATTGAAAGAATTGGCACAATGTTTATGATATTAATTTATAAATGATGGTAAAGTTGATGATGGTGATGATGATGATGGTTGATGGTGGTGGTGATGGTCGTGATGATGATGTTGTCACCAGGATTTCTGCTTTGGCTTCTTATGTCTTTCTGCTGCTCTCAACACTAATGGTGATAGAAGCCTCTCCATCACCCACAGGTCCATAAAAGGTAGCAAAACATAAAGAGTTTCTCCATAATTGAAAAAAAATATTATCCTTGTATTTTTTTGCTATTGTATTTCTAGTAGTAACAAGCAACTTCCAGACTTGACTGGTCACCTAGATTCAGGACTGTGCTTTTCTGCTTTTTGCCTAAATTCTGTTTGCTCCTCCCTATATTCACTGAAACTTGACCCTTGATCATTTATACCTGTTGCAGCAATATTACTTGACTTTGCTAGACTTCTCCTCCTAGCCTATTCTTTCATCTTGTATCCCTACCTCTATACAGACTTAAACAAAAATCAAGGAAAAAGTAGATATCAATATTTTTATTTATAATGTTTGAAAGGAATTTCTTGTATTTTTACCCATTCTCTAATTTGTGTGTGTTAAGTATGAGGAAAGAGAGAGAAACGAAAATATTAGGAAACAATTCCTCATGATACCAGAAGTCATTTAAGAAAAATGAAATTTTCATTTGAATAGCTTATATTTACAGTCTACATGTTTATTCCATCTATTAGTGATTTTTAAATTTATTTTGTTTTTTATTTCTTGAGAAAAAAATAAGTAAATTTCACAAAGACATAAGAATATTAATACTTGAGTAGAATACTTGAAACCCAAATGACTTTTTCGCAACTCTATGACTTCTAGAACAAGATATAATTTTGGGCAAAGAAAGTTGCACAATATCTCTGTATGTTTTTCTAATTAGTATGTCAGTAATAATGTTCAGTAATCAAGTGCCTAGAATATAGTAAATGCTGAAGATAAATTTGTTGATGGACGCTAAAGTGCTTTATTTGTAACATTGAGAAACTAAATGACTAATGTTCAATCCAAAATAAATCAGAAGTGAATGGGGCACAATTACTAATTTTACCCATTGATATTTGCTTCTTAACTTAAAATTTACACATCTTTAAAAAGAGGAATAGGCCTTTAATTTGCCTTGGATTACTATTTATAGGGTGCTTTGGCAAATTTCTCAATTTAGTAGTAGTCATGACTGTTGCTGAACTTTTTCATTACACGTGCACATACATGCATTTCTGTTCATCTGTATTTCTGCTAACATGGTTATGCATATGCTATATGCATGGATATAAAATTATGGTTATGAATTTAAAATGTGGATACATATCCATTCATGCAAACAAGCTTATTATGCATCAGAGATAGATGGATCTTTGAGCTACCTAGCACATGTGTTAGAATTTTTTCAGCTGTTTTGATACTGTTTATCAATAGTAATGTGATTCATTTAACATATTCTAACACATAGAAGAGGATCTGGTGCAGAAAATGTACCCATTAAGTAGCTGTTGAATAAAGAAATGATTTCTCTCAGCAACCTATCCATGGAATATTTGGATGAATATTTTCATGTTGAAGTTTCTTTTTTAAAACCAATTTATTGAGGTATGATTGACATTCTAAAGGCTGTACACATTTAATGTATATAACGCGATGAATTTGGAGATAAGTATACCATGTAAAACCATCACCACAATTTATTTAAAATTTTAAGTATTCCATAGTTGATTTGATATTGGCATAGATTTAAATGCCAGAGTTGGTGGCACAATTAATGGGTCTTTTCCAGGGAACATTTTAGAGGTAGGTATATTTATTTATAAGACTCTTCTATAAATTCATTTTGGACAGAACCATTTGGTGTTTATTAGTGATGTGGAATAAACGAGGGGTGGATTTTACTCACATTTGTACGTTGGAGTCAGTAGACTGTATTTCTGTTAATGTGCTTACATTTGTCATCTTTCTTGAAATCATTTATAATGGTCACTTCCCTCTTGTTTTAACTAATTTCTAACTTCTCCCAGAGATTTTTTATACAAAAAGAATAAGATGAATTTTTTTTATTTACGTGTTTGTTTCTTATTATTTTAGAAGTGCCTTAAAGTTTGTTGTCTCTTCTGTAGATTTCAGTTAATTTAACTAATTTTAACTCTAAAATGTCAAAAGAAATGTTGGTTTCATATTCCTAAAGTTAAATTTAATGAGTATAACCATGTAGCCAAATAAATAGATAAATAATAAAATTTTACTGAAGTTATTATAGTTATTCCATATGAAATTTGAAAATGGCTTCTCAAAATTAAATCAAATCAAAAGGTAATTATAACTTTTATTGCCTTGAAAAAGACTTGGCTAAAATAAAAATTTTATGGGAAAACTACTGCTGATCATTAAATTTAGCAATGAGAGATTCCAGGAAAGAGTCACTGGAGGGATGACAGCAAGGTTGTGCAGACTTAAATCCCACATGACTCATATCTGTCTCCCTTTTTTATACCTCTATCAAAAGCTATCGACTTCATTAACTTTTCTATTTTTAGTCTGGGATCCTATATCTCTGGAGTTACTCTGGAACCATGTGAGCATAGCTTGAGATACATATTAAATTCAGAAAACATATTTTTATGAATTTGTTAAGGGAGTTAGTACTTAGGACGTGAACTATTCTAGGGCTTTTGTTTCCTGCTTTTTTTTTTTTTTTTGGCCTATGGAACTGATTCTGCGATAGTTTTATAAGACTAGTACCCACTGGAATGTTAGAAAGAGCAAAGAGAACTTATTAATCACCTGGGAGTGGATCCAGCTTTCAAAGAAAAGCAGATCTAGTGGACATGACTCAGGCTACACCAGTTGTTAACAGGATCCAAATTCATTGTAAGCTCTTGATTGATTCTTTGAAAGACAAAATGCTCCCAGTAATTAAGGAGATGCTTTAATTCAGGCTATTGCAATAGTAATAGCATTTACTCATGAGGTACATGTCAAAGAAGAGAGAGAAAAGCTGGAGTTTTAGAAAGATAGGTAAATAAGCAAGTCATTAGGAAGGGTAGACAAGAATCCCCCCTTCAAGGGTAGGGGGCTTATTTTGGGAGAAGCATGAGAAGAATGGTCTATTTTAGTTAGCTGTTTTTCGGAACACAATTCTTTAATACATTCCTCTTTAATAAACATTCTCCCTATTGTAGTAAAGTTATCTCCCTAACTGTCTGAGTCATTTTGAAGGTCACAGAATCAGTTAAGAGTCTATGATGAATTTGGATCCCATTAACAGTATTTGGGCATAATTTGTTAGGGGAGCTAAATAAGGGGTGATTTCTTTAACAGTGTGACTCGAAATTCAAGTAAAGAATATGTTGTCATAACCAACTTCTAAACAGTTTAACAGCAACACTATAGATGCTTTTCTCAAAAAGTTAGCCATTTGGTGGAAGATAGGCACTTGGTAAAAAGTGAACATGATCAAATAAAAGAGGGATTGGGATGGTCCTAATATTCTTAGTTTCTCTCCTTGGGATGTATGTTTATGCTATGGTTAACCAAAGGTTTAAATAGGAAGCTCAGAGTCTCCATTAAAGAGAATAAAATAAAAATAAATAAAATAAAATAAAATAAAATAAAATAAAATTAAATTAAATTAAATTAAATTAAAAAAATAAGGAACAATCCTCTGATGGGAGAGAACTATCCCAAGAACTGTTTATTGTTTTTCTTTCTTGCCCTTCTTTGTTGAGAAGTTACTAATTTAAATTGTTAAATTCCAAAACTGATTGGTACGGTTCACTTAGAAACAGCGTTAATGTGCATTCGAAGTGACTTTTCTTCTACTCTGGTGAACAGACTCAGAATCTGCTGCTCGAGGTTCCCTGAGCACCTTTTTTTAGAGCCTGCTCTTTTCTTTAGCTCTTCTTTCAACACAGACTTCTAGGCTGTGGAAGGTGCTAAGATTCAAATTTGGGCAGGAAAAGGGATGAAATTAGTTGTGTTTATGGGGGTAACAGGAGAGAAGACTCTTTAGGTTATTATTTGAAGCTGCAGACTTCTGTTATACTTCTCTGGATTAACCTGGTGTTTTTGTATCCTAAGGCTGCATTAACAAAGTACCACAAACTCAGTGGCATAAAACAACAAAAATGTGTTCTCTCAGTTCTAGAGATTGTAAGTCCAAAATCAAGGAATAGGCAGGCCCAGTGCTCTCTGTAAAGTCTCTAAGCAAGCATCCTTTCTTTGCCTCTTCCTAACTTTCTAACTTTCGGTTCCTCCTAGGAATCCTTGGCGTTCTTTGGCTCTAGGTTCATTAATTCATTTTATCCCTTTGTTGTTTCATGGCTTTCTTTACTGTGTGCCATTACATTTGTGTCTTTTTATAAAGCCATCAGTCATTGGATTTAAGGCTCAACCTAATGCATGACCTCACTTTAATTACATCTTCGAAGACCCTATTTTCAAATAAAGCCACATTCTGAGGTTCCGTGAATTTTGGGGAACAGTATTCAATATAGTGCACTGGCTAATAATAATTGTTACTTTGCCTTTTGTTCCACTTTTTCTTATGCATACATCTTGATTAGGAACCTCATTATTAAGGAATATTTCTACAGACATTGATTTTCTGGCATTTCTGGCGTGCTTTGGTTGAAGGCCTAATATAATCTTATGGCAAAAAAATCTTCAAGCAGAGAGTTTTAAGAGTTCACGGTAAGTGGCCCTTGGAGGGTAGAGGAGAATGCAGATGTGAGTGGGACACTGGTAATAACTGCTACAGGAATTGTCTTAAATTCTGTTTTTCTGAATGGCATGAAACCACATTTTTAAAAGTATATGTATCTCTTCATTCCCATTTAGTTTAGAAAAAAATATTTGCATATATATTATATGTTTTTGTAATTTGAATAGTCATTTGACTGTACAAGATAATTAATGCCACAAAGAATTAAAACTATTCTAAAGTTGATATTGTGATTTTTAGTAGACTTACTACCTATCCCATTATTAAATGACATTTAAATAATAATTTCTTAAACAAGGTACTTCACATAATAACATTGTTTTTCACTTACTAAAGGATATATATCTTACAGTACAGCTGGAAGTAGCATACCTCAGAGCTATGCAATGCTATGAGTCCTTTATTAAAATTTTAATCTATTCAAAATATGTGTATATATATTTGCCCCATTTTTTTTTTCAGGCTTTATATCAGCCATTCTATGTAGTATGGAATTTTAGTGTGTTGATTATGCAAGCATTTGTACTTGAAGCAGACCCAAAACAATCATCAGAAGAGACTCTTATTCCCATCAGGCACAACTCAGAGAGGTGGAATGATATTTTATCTGGTTAAGCCTGTCATTAGACTCTTCTGCTTTCACAAAAGTATACTAACCCTACTCACAGTACATTTACTTACTAAGGTGCATCTCTTTTTCTCTAATTGGGATTAAAAAGCAGAAATACAGTCATAATTCAAAGACAATTTTTTTTATTAAGTTTATTGGGGTAACATTGCTTAATACAATTATATACTTTTCAGGTATACATTATCATTTGACATCTGTATAATCTATTGTGTGTTTATTATCCAAAGTCCAGTTTCCTTCAACTACCATATATCTGATCCCCTTTATCCACTTCACCCTCCCCCTAAACCCTATATTTGACCCCTTTACCCCATTTACCTCCTCCCTCCTCCCCCACCCCCTACCCTTTGGTAACCACTAGTCTATAGTTCATGTCTATGAATTTCTGTTTGTCCTGTTCATTTGTTGCTTTTATAACCCACATATAAGTGATATCATGTGATTTCCAACTGTTTCTGTCTGACTTATTTTGCTTAGTATGATTGCTTCAAGGTCTATCCATATTGTCACAAATGGCAGTATTTCATCTCTATGGCTGAGTAATATTCCATTGTATATATGTGCCACAGTTTCTTTAACCGAGCATCTATCATAGGATACTTCGGTTGCTTCCATGTCCTGGCCACTGTGGATAATGCTGCTATGAACACTGGTGTGCAAATATCTTTACAGATATGGGTTTTCAAATCTTTGGGGTAAATACCCAGTAGAGAGATGCTGGATCATGTGGTAGATCAATTCTTACTTTTTGGAGGAACTGCCATACAGTTTTCTGTAGTGGCTGTACCAGTTCGCAGTCCCACTAGCATCCTCTCCAACATTTGTTATTGCTTGTCCTGTTGATTATAGCTATTCTAACAAGTTTGACATGGTATCTCATTGAGGTTTTGATTTGCATTTCCCTAAAAGCTAGTGATGTTGAGCATCTTTTTATATTTGTTGGTCATTTGTATGTCCTCTAGGGAGAAGTGTCTGTTCAAATTCTCTGCCCATTTTTGATTGCATCATTTGTTTTTGTTGTTATTGAGTTGTATGAATTCTTTGTATATTTTGGATATTAGACCCTTATTGGTGGCATTGCTTGCAAATATGTTTTCCCATTCAGATGGTTGTCTCTTTACTTTGTTGATGGTTTCTTTTGCTGAGCAGAAGCTTTTTAGTTTGATGTTGTCCCATTCATTTATTTTAGCTTTGGCTTCACTTGCTTTTGAGGTCAAATTCATAAAATCCTCCTTAAGTCCAAGGTCCTTGAGTTTAGTTCCTATGTTTTCTTCTAAGCATTTTATTGTTTCAAGTCTTATATCCAGGTCCTTAATCCATTTTGAGTTAATTGTGGTGTGTGGGGATAGACAACAGTCTAGTTTCATTCTTTTGCAGGTGGCTTTCCAATTTTCCCAGCACCATTTCTTGCAGAGGCTTTCCTTTCTCCACTGTATGTTTTTGGCTTTTTTGTCGAAAATTATTTGCCCATATAAATATGGGTTTACTTCTGGACTCTCGATTCTGTTCTACTGGTCTGTGTGAAAGACAACAATTTTGAAAACATTACTGCTCAATATTTATTGAAAGCTTAGTTGAGATTATATTTGACGAATTTTGCTAGAAGGGCCTGTTGTCTATTCTTCTTACTCCAGATATTAAAAACTAGATTCCCATATTAACTCACATTGCTTAGAGAACTGGATTCTTAGACCACCTTATATTTCTCTGACACACCCCTTGCAATGATTGTCTTTACTATGATTTTCTTCTTTTTGACTTTACAAAAGGGAATTATTGTTACATCCACTGTAACAATATTGAAAATTACATAGTCCATTTTATCATATACTATTGCCTTTGTATATACTCATTTGAAAAATTCCCTTCTAATAATAGTTATTTATTTGTGCTTATCTTATTTATTATGTAAGTGATCAGGATGGTTGTTAGTGTAAATAGATCATGACTGCAAATTGTAAGAGTGTATAAATTCTCATGATGTTTATTATTAGCTACATTTTTTGTCTGCACTGTGCCCTACTCTCTTGTCTTTTTTCTTATAATTTAACTTCACTTTTTATTTTATGATATGATCATATTTATATATATTCCTCTCAGCTACTTAAAATTATTTTAGGAAAAAGACAGTGTTTTAAAATAAGGCATATGTACTTATGTATACAACTATGAAAGAGAGTAGCCTTATGTTTAACAAAAGAAATAAACAAAAAAAATAAGCAAAAAATGATGAAGAATTGTTACTTGGAAGTAGTTGTCCAGGTGTGCAGTGAACTTTTAAAAACAAATCTACTCCTGCTGTGGGTTAATTTTTTAATATATTTTTTCAAGATATTATTTTGAGTATCTGCATTGATTTAGATATTCTAGAACATGTGTAGATGTATTAGTTTTCTAAGGCTGCTGTAACAAAAACTCAATGACTTACAACAAATTTATTACCTCACACTTCAGGGTACCAGAAATCTGAAATTGAGGTGTTGGTAGTTTTGGTTTCTTCTTGAGGCTCTGAGGGAGAAGCCATTTCATGACTCTCTTTTAGCTTCTGGTGGCTCTGTCAATTCTCAACATTCCTTAGCATATAAATGTATCACTCCAATCTCTACCTTTAGTTACACATGATTTTCCCTCTGTGTCTCCATGTCTATGTGTTTCAAATCTCCCCCTGCTTTCTCTTATAAGGACACTATTTATTAGATTTAGAGTTCACCCTAAATCCAGGTTGATTTCATCTCAAGATCTTTAATTTATATCTGCAAAGTTTCTTATTTAAAAAAGATCACATTCTGAGGTTCTGGGTAGGCATATATTTGGGGGTCACTATTCAACCACCCACTTTAGCATTTTCATCATCTGAGGTCCAGAATCTAAGTATATCAGCCTTTTAATAACCTGTGGGTATGAAATTATAAATGTTTTAGAATCTGAAAATTCAATTACTCATTCGATAGATGTTAAATACCAGGAAAGACAGATAACTTTACTGAACACTTAAGTTTTGCTATGTTCTTAGCCTCTTTTAAAGACAAATGTTCATTCACACTTTGCAATGTGGCCTATCCTTTATATGCCTATCCTTCATATTTCATGACCCAAATCTTAACTCTCCTAACCAGTTTATAAAATGGCCAATACCATAAATAGCCAGAGAACTATGCTAATGGGGTGATTTTTGCTTTTTACAATTAAAAAATTTTTATTTTCAACAATTAGAGTTGACATTTATTATTATTTTATATTAGTTTCAGATGTACTGCATAATGGTTAGACATTTATAGAATTTACAGAGCAGTCCTCCCAATTAGTCTAGTACCCATCTGGCACTATACATAGTTATAACAATATTATTGACTATATTCCCTATGCTGTACTTCACAACCCCATGACTATTTTGTAACTACTAATTTGTACTTCTTAATTTCTCCATCTTTTCACTCAGCTTCACAACCTCTCCTCTTGTCTGGCAGTCACCAGTTCTCTGTATCTAAGAGTCTGTTTCCATTTTGTTTATTCATTTTTTTTTTTGTTCTTTAGATTCCACATATAAGTGAAATCATATGGTATTTGTCTTTCTCTGTCTGACTTATTTCATTTAGCGTAATACCTTCTAGGTCTATCCATGTCATTGCAAATGGTAAGATTTGATTTTTTAATAGCTGAGTAATATTCCATTGTATATATGTACCACTTCTTCTTTACCCAATTGTCTATTAATGGGCACTTAAGTTCTTCCTAATATCTTAGCTATTGTAAATAGCACTGCAAGAATATAAGGTTGCATTTATCTTTTTAAATTACTTTTCTGGTTTTCTTTGGATAAATACCCAGAAGTAGAATTGCTGGCTCAAAAGGTAGTTCTATTTTTAAATTTTTCAGAAACCTTTAACTGTTTTCCGTAGTGGCTGTACCAATTTGCATTCCTACAAAGAATACACAATAGTTCCCTTTTCTCCACATCCTCGCCAGCATTTGTATGTTTGTTTGTTTGTTTGTTTTTGATTTTTGATGATAGCCATTCTGACAGGTGTGAGGTGATAGCTCATTGTGATTTTAATTTGCATTTCTCTGATGATTAGTGTTTATTGGCCATCTGTGTGTTCTCTTTGGATAGAAAATTATAGGTTGATATCCATGATGATGATAGATGCAAAAATACTCAACAAAATGTTAGCAAATCAAATTTAGCAAGACATTAAAAAGATTGTACACCATGACCAAGTTAAATTTATTCCTGGGATGCAGGAAGGTTTGTTCAATATAGGCAAATTAATTAATGTGATATATCACATTAACAAATTGAAAGATAAAAATTATGTGATCATATCAAAAATGCAGAAAAAGCATTTGACAAAATCCAATATCTAATTATAATGAAACCTCTCAACGAAGTCGAAATAAAAGGAACATACCTCAATATAATAAAGGTCATATATGACAGACCTGCAGCTAATGTCGTACTCAATGGGGAAAATCTAAAAGTGTTTCCTTAAGGTCAGAAACAAGACAAGGATGTCTACTTTTACCACTTTTATTCAACATAGTATTGGAAATCTTAGCCACAGCAATAAGACAAGAAAAATAAATAAAAGGCATACACTTTAGAAAGGAAGAAGTAAAACTGTCATTATTTGCAGATGACATGATACTATATAGAGACTAAACATTCCACCAAAAACTGTTAGAATTTATAAGTGAGTGCAGTAAAATGGCAGGAGATTTATGCCTTTTACAATTCGAATTGGAAAGTATGGACATAACAGTTGCATAGTTAAACAATGAAATTATGAGCTAAAAGGATGCATTGAAAAGGGGCGAGAGGTAAAGTAGAGGTCATAGCTTATTATGAACATGTAAAAAATAATGCAGAAATGGTAATTAAAGTAAGTAGATCACGAAGAGAGTTGGGAACCCAATTGATAGTCGGGATAGACAAAGACAACAAACATGCTCACAATTCAAGGAATTTACTCTTGCTGTTCCCTCTACTAGGAATGCTCTTTCACAAATGTCATAGTTTATCCCCTCACTTCGTTCAGGTCTCTGCTCAAATGCCACATTTTCATATAATTAGACTTTAATCATGCTATATTACATAAACACCTAGTGTCACCACCACCGCCACCAGTATATCACTCTCAATCCTCCTTTCTCAGATTTACACATTGTCCTTTTACCCATGATAATATAAATTATTTGAAGGTAAAGACTGTTTAGTTCATTACTGTGAACTTAAATGCCTTGAAGAATGCCTGAAATACAATAGGTGCTTAATAAAATGTTGTGAAAGAAAAAAGTGAATGAATTAAATAAAATCTAAGAGATTCTTGAGTCATGTTAACAACACAGATGGAAATTCTGAGAACTCTGGTGGGTTGCTAGACCCAGTTTTAGAGTCCTTGATGTGGTTTTGTACAATAGACTCTTTTAAAATTTCATAAGATACATAACTCCATTTTTTGTTAATAGCCATTTTTACTTGACCTAATATGGACAAATCTTATTATTTATAACCAAAGCAATGTGAGTTAAATAAAATATAGAGTAGAACTTAGATTCTAAATGCAGTTTTCTAAGAAAAATATATTAAGAAAAGAAATTTGCTACAAATATAAACATAGAACACATTTCACAGCCAAATATAACTCATTGGTAAGATTATCCATTGGCTTGAGTTATCTCTGTCTTTTATCTGATATTTTAAGAAATTTAAAAGTTGATAACACTTGTAGTAAATAGAGAATATATGTCTTTGCAATAACATTTGTAATTCTCCAACTCAGCAGCAAGTACATTTTTCTATTTGAATTGTCAGTGGAATAAGAGTATACCCAATGTAAACTAGATCTGTGTGACTTAATGAAATCAGAGTTTACATTGCTATTTTCATGTGTATTATCAAAGGGATTTTGTTGTGAATGCATTTTTAGTTATTCAAAGGCAATTGTTAAACCAAGTTTTTTTTTTTTATTTGAAAACACTGTAATTTATTTTATACCTTCTAAATTAAAGCATACTTTCCCTAAAATGACATTATATTGGAGGATTTACCTCTGAGAGGTCTACAATCTATTACAGTAAGATATGAATGGAATTTTCTGCCCTAAAGAGGATTACAGAATACATTTCTTCTGCCTCCACTGAAGAAAGGTTCTTATTCTAATTAGGCAGGGCTTTTTTGTAAACCCTATTGTAGAAACTGCATTCATACAACTTAAATACATCAAGAGGATTTTTATAAACATTACCTATCTACTTGCAAAATGTATTTCATTTTTAACTTGTAGATTGGGATATATGCTTTATCTAGGGAGATGTACATCCTTTTCAAAGAACTTGATTAGAAACCATATCTTATAATGACAAATTCTTTTTAGGTCATCAAAAAGTCATCTATATGAGATTATCAGAAATGGTAACTGCTTTCTTTCAGTTTCCATTTCTGACAAACTATGTTTAATAGGTGCTAGCATATAATAATCACTTATAAACTTAAATAAGATCTCTACCTTGTTGGGAAATGTAATTTTATGAAAATACAGCCTGCTTTGGATCATTTTTCATAAAATATAATATTAACTAATATCTAACATTTCATAGATTAGGAACATAAGCACAAAAGCTCTTACTGAAAGGAATAATAACTGACTGTAATAACAGAAGAATTTATTTGAAACAAATTATTGTATTTGACAATAAAACAGGGCCATAATTACAAATACATTAATTAAATAAGTCTCGGCCTTTAAATGAAAACAAACAAACAGCAATAACAACAAAACAAGGAAAGTACCTATCATCAGTCTTCAGTTATCTATAGAGAGAAATTCAAATTGTGGACCTTTATTTTAAGGGTTTGGTCTACTTAACTATATTTCAGATAAAGTGAAATTAGTGAAAGTACCCATCTAAAATATTCATAGTCTACTTTACAGAGAAAGAGCACTTTCTCTGAAATATTTCCACTTTTTTAACTCACCAAAGATCTATTTTATTAAAATCTCTGTGATTTTATAAAATCCTATTTTAATAAGCATTTTAAAAAAGTAATTAGCTGTGATTATAATATGGAACTCTAAGGCATTTTAGAAACTCAAGTCAGTTATCCTTGGAAGATGTATTATCTTATGTGATAAATGTTGACATCTGACCTTCCATGATTTTCATGGTAGATGGTCTAATACCGTTTGGAATCTATCTCTTTTTCACCTTCTCTTGCTATTATTACATTTCTGCACAAATAATCCTTTAATGATTGTTTTCTATAATGCATTGTCCAAGAAGATGTAATACCTAGGTGTTCTTATGAAATAAATATTGCATAATCCATTGCAAAAAAGCATAGCCATCAAGTCAGGAAAATCTGAGTTCAAATTCAGACCCACCATTTAGTAATTACACAATCCTGGGCAAGAATATTTAACCTTACTAAATCTGCTTTCTTATCTTTAAAATAGAAATAATAATACCTAACTCCTTGGTTTGTCATCTGCATTAACTAAGATAATATAATCAAAGGGCAACATATACTACCTTGTCCAACTTAATTATTCTTTAAAATTTGAAGTTTAGTGTACTGGTCAGGGTTCTCCAGAGAAACAGCACAAATAGGAGATCTGTCTTTCTATCTATCATCTATCTATCATCTAACTTTCCGTCAATTGACATATGATTGATTGATTCTTAATCATCTCAGACTTTTATTACATGGTACTAAATTGTCAAAAGTGTAAAATTTTTAAAGGAAAAAAACATACCCCAATAGTTTTATGTGTACCACTGTGGCCAATCTAGTTTGGAAGCAAGAGAATAGCTGTGTTTAAAGACTCTGAAAATGTATTCCTTATTTTCCTTTCTTTGTTATTGAAGATATACTTAAATGGATAACTCAAGATAGAGAAAAGTCTGGTATTGAATTTTTAAAAATTTTATTTTATTATTTTATTTTATGTTAATTTCTGGTATACAGTACATTAGTTAAACATTTATATAGTTTATGAAGTGATCCCCCCAATTATGCTATCACCCACTTGGCACTGCATACAGCCATTACAATA
This sequence comes from Pteropus alecto, assembly GCF_000325575.1. NCBI lineage: Eukaryota > Metazoa > Chordata > Mammalia > Chiroptera > Pteropodidae > Pteropus > Pteropus alecto. The sequence continues at coordinate 2,017,031 of NW_006433716.1, read as the reverse complement.
CTGTTGACTATATTCCCTATGGTGTACTTTATATCCCTGTGACTATTTTGCAGCTATTAATTTGTACCCTTTCATCCTCTCATGTTTTTCTCCCAGACCCCTAATCCTCCTCCACTCTGGCAGTCACTAGTTTATTCTTTGTATCACTGAGTCTCTTTCCATTTAGTATCTTCATTTCTTTTGTTCCTAAGATTCCACATATAAGTGAAATCATATGGTATTTACCTTTCTCTAGCTGACTTATTTCATTCAGCATAATACCCTCTAGGTCCATTCATGTCATTGCAAATAGTAAGATTTCATTCTTTTTTATGGCTGAGTAATAGTCCATAGTATATATGAGTCATAACTTTTTTAGCCAATCATCTTTGATGATGGGCATTTAGGTTACTTTCATATCTTGGTTATTGTAAATAGTGCTGTCATGAATGTAGGGGTACACAGATTTTTACAAACTAATATTTTGTTTTTCTTTGGATAAATACCCAGAAGTGCAATTGCTGGGTCAAAATGTAGTTCTAGTTTTAATTTTTTGAAGAACCTCCAACTGTTTTCCACAGTGACTTTACCATTTTGCAATCCCACCAACAGTGTACAAGCATTCCATTTTCTCCACAACCTCCCCAACACTTTTTTTTTTTTTTTTTTTTTGGTTTATTGATGATAGCCATCTGACAGGTATGAGGTGGTACCTAATTGTGGTTTTAATTTGCATTTCTCTGATGATTAGTGATTTGAGCATCTTTTAATTAGTTTATTGGCCATCTGTATGTCCTCTTTGGAAAAATATCTATTTAAGTCTTCTGCTCATTTTAAAATTAGATTGTTTATTTTTTTGTGGTTGAGTTATATGAGTTCTTTATATATTTTGGATATTAACCCCTTATCAGATGTATCATAAATGAATATCTTCTCCCATTCAGTAGGTTGTCTTTTCATTTTGTTGATGGTTTTCTATGCTGTGCAAAACCTTTTTAGTTTTATATAGTCCCATTTGTTAATTTTTTTCATTTTCCTTGCTCGAGGAGATTTATCTGGAAATAAATTACTAGTAGCAATATCAGAGATTTTACTGCCTGTGTTTTCTTTTAGAAGTTTTTTGGTTTCTGGTATCACATTTAAGTCTTTAATCCATTTTGAGTTTATTCTTGGTGTTAATATGGTGTAAGAAAGTGGTCCAGTTTTATTTTTTGCATGTATGTGTCCAGTTTTCCCAATCCCATTTGTTGAAGAGACTGTCTTTACCCCATTGTATATTCTTGACTCCTTTGTCATAGATTAAATGACCATATAAGTGTGGGTTTATTTCTGGGCTCTCTATTCTGTTCCATTAATCTATGCGTCTGTTTTTATGCCAGTGCCATGATGTTTTGATTACTATAGCCTCGCAGTATAATTTGATATCAGATAGTGTGATACTTCCAACTTTCTTCTTCTTTCTCAAGATTGCCATGGTTATTTGGGATCTTTTATAGTTCTATATACATTTTCAGATTATTTGATCTAGTTCTCTGAAAAATGCCATTGGTATTTTGATAGGGATTGTATTAAATCCATAGATTGCTTTGGGTAGTATGTCCATTTTAACAATGTTGATTCTTCTGACCCATGAGCATGGTGTATACTCCCATTTATTTGTATCTTCAATTTCTTTCTTCAATGACTTATAATTTTTTGAGAATAGGTGTTTTACCTCCTTGGTTACTTTTATTTCTAGTTAATTTATTGTTTTTATACAATTGTAAATGGAACTGTTAATGACAGCCTTAGCAGAGTTTGTTCAAATTCCCCTGGGGCTCTGTGGTGTTTCATCTTGGAGGATATGGAGGAGGGACCCTCTGTTTTAGTGGATGGGGGCTGCAATTCAGCCTTGCGTTTTGCAACCATGGCTGGTAATAATCAACTGTTACTTCTCTGCCATCCCTACTTCTCTGCTTTCTGCCCTGATCCCTGAGCACTGACGCTGCATGGAGCTCACAGTTTTCTCAAGCAGAGTGGTTTAGGGAACTGGCCATACTTTCTCTCCTCACCTCCCCCTCCTGCAGGGAGCTCCGGTTACAAGAGGCAGCTTCTTTGTTTCTCTTAGGCTACCACCCGACTCCTGGGCTTCTGACCTGTGGTAGCTCTTATGCACAGATCCCATGCTCAGACATGCTGGTGTGCAGGCTGGGTGTTTTTTGTTGAGGTTTAGGTGTTTGGCTTACTGTTGATTCAAGGGGAGAGATCTGGGGACATCTCTCACTCTGCCATGCTTCTCATGAATTTTATGTGTATATTCTATATTTGATCTTAAATATATCATAGAAATTTGGTAAGCTGGGATTCCACTACTCACTATCTTACTTTTTCAAATTTTATTCATTCTTTTTACCTATCACAAATCCTGAGGCTTGCTATTCCTACTAGGAGACCCCAAAGTAAAGATTCAGAAAATACGAAAGAAAAACTAGTGAATTATTATGGATTATGACATGTCAAGCTAAGTATATTGCAAAAGAAATGATCACAAATTCCTTACACCCCTGCATTCATATGCTATTAGAATGCAACTGTTATGGCTCGAATGATTCTGAGACCCACAGAACCAGTTGAGTTAATTATGAGCCTTCATTAGCCAGCCTGTGACTGACTCTCTACCAGCAGGGTTAGAGGAGATCAGCCCTGAGCTTCCAGAGGAGGCAGCTTATAAAGCTTAAGACCATATTCTGCTGGTCTTCTGAACAAGCAAGCAGATTACAGAAGTGGAAGTTGGCTGTTAGCATATCTTTGCCCAGAACCACACCCTTAATTAACAAGTAAGTGGATTACAGAAGCAGACATTGGCCACACCCAAGCAAGTAGGACAACTTCTAGTATCTAAAGATATTTCTTCCCTGTAGCTGACTTAGCTAGTTGGCTCACTTGAAAATTTTCCACCCTTAACACAACTTTGTTACTTCTATCAAGATATGGACTCTTTTTCTCCATCTTTTCAATCTCAGCTTGGCTCTGTTACTTGTTTTTGCCAGTAGAATATAAGCACATTGGTATTTGCTCTCTTATTCAGTGATTGAACCCTGAGACATCAAGATAAAGGAGCATAGACCTAGCCTATTGGAGGATGAAAGACCATGGAGAGCAGAGACAAGCCATACTAGAAGAGCCTTGACCAAACAGCCTGACAACTGCTAAAAATGTGACTGAAGACTTCTTAGACCATTCAGTGCCATGAAAGCTGATCCAAATCAGAAAACCTGCCAAGTTGACATAAAGAATTATAAGAAATTATAAATGCTTGTTTAATGTTTTGAGATGGTTCGTTATACAGAAAAAGATTACTAATACTGAGAATAATGTTATATCTCCTCAAAGTATGAGTTGACACTTTGAAAATGTTAAAGACTTTATTCAGTTCCTAACAGCATATACTAAAAGGAGGAATGGAAGGAAGAGTTTGAGAGTAGCAAGATGAAGTGATGCTTTCTACAATCTTAAATGAGGCTTGTACCATGGAAATTTACATGAAATATCTTTAGGGCAATCATAAAAAGTATGTGACCAACCTGAAGGAAAACCAAGAGCAGTATTGAAATAATCTGTGCCATAATATTTTGTTGTGTTTATCTTCTTGACTTAGATAACGACTTTTTATATTTAATATATGGAAATTGATCTTTCTATAGAAGAAAAGGAGAAAGAATTCATGGGATGCATATGCATGGTCTAGTTCAATTTCAAAGTTGACAAATATTAATTCAAGGGAAAAATTAGTAATTTTTGGAGAAACTAGTCAAAATGAATAACAAGGCAGACTTTGCAGAAAAATGGCAGAGTAACAGATGTCCCCAGATCTCTCCCCTTAAAACAACAATAAGCTGAACATCTAAAACTCAACAAAAAATTCCCAAATCAGACACTAGCAAGTCTGAGCATGGGATCTCCACATAAGAACTACCTCAGGTCAGAACTTCGGGTGTCGGGTGCTAGATAGGGCGAAATAAAGAAGCTGCATCTTGCAGCCTTCGGAGCTTTTTGTAGGAGGAGGGAGAGGGAAGAAAGTGCAGCAAGTTCCCTGAACAGCCCTGCCTGGGAGTGCTGTGAGCTCCACTCGGCTAACGGCAGAATCCAGTCATCAGGGCAGAAAGCAGAGAATTGAGAGGGTACCGCAGAGAAACAAGAGTTGATTTTTACCAGCCATGGTTGAAAAACCAAGGCTGAGTCATAGCCCCCAATTTTCAACCCAGAGAGCGCCTCCCACCGTACCCTTTGAGACCCATCACCGAAGAGCCCCAGGGGAATCCAAGCAAAGGCTGCTGAGACCTTAGCTGATACTGACAGGGACTGAAACAGGATAGCTAGCATGATTAAATATCTACATGAAAATTTTAAAAGGCACTATTAAGGCTTTATATAGAGCAGAGATCCAAGAGGCTTAGACGCCACCTACTGGAAACCAAAAGAAAAGTGCCTTCTTTGCAACAGGCTAAAGAGAGACCTTTATATAATAAATCTTTCTCGAAAAACAGCAGATAACACTTCCATTAATACCCAGGTGGAGAAATAGTCCATTAAACACCATAAACAACCAAGGTGAAAGACATCTCAGAAAGAAAGAGAAAAATCTTCGGAAATTAAGCTTACAGCCATAGAAGTATGCAACTTAAATGACAGAGAATTCAGGATGGTACTTCTGAAAAAACTCAGTGAGTTCTGAAACGAGTCATATCAACAATTTCAGGAACTGAAAAAACAACTAAATGAGCAGAGCAAGGAGACTGAAATCCTCAAAAAGAACACAATAGATCTTCTGGAGATAAAAAACACATTACAAGAGTTGAAAAATGAAATAGCAATCTTGGAAAATAGAGTCAACCAAATGGAGGAAAGGATCAGTGACATTGAAGACAGAAACCTAGAAATAAATCAGAAGGAAGAAGAGAGAAACCGAAGAATGAAAAATAATGAAAGAGAAAAACAAGAACTAGTTGATACCATCAGGAGAGAAAACAAGAATAATGGGCATTATCGAAGGTGAGGAAAAGGAGCAGGGACTAGAAAGCATTTTCAGGCAAATAGTGGACAAGAATTTCCCAAATATAAAGAATGAGCTGGAGCTTGAAATTCAAGAAGTCAGCAGAACACTTAATTATCTCAACCCAAAAAGGCCTTCACCAAGACACATTGTATTACAGTTAACAAAAATCAATGACAAAAATAGAATTCTCAGGGCAGCCAGGGATAAGAAAACAGTAACTAATAAAGGAAAAGCCATTAGATTATCATTGGTCTTCTCAGTGCAAACCTTAGAAGCAAGAAAGGAATGGAATCAAATATTTAAACTATTAAGTGAAAGGAACTACCAGCCTAGAATAATGTATCCATCTAAGCTCTCCTTTAGATAATGGAGAAATTTATACCTTTAACAGACATACAAAAATTGAGGGAATTCTCTACTATGAAGCCTGCACTACAGGAAATAATGAAAGGGGTCAGCTCACCCAAAACAAAATGCCAAAAAAAGAAAATACATAATTAGGAATAAAGTGACTATTAGGCAAATAGAAGCAAGTAGTGCAATCCTTACTAAGAACAGGGCATTATAAGCTTAAATATTAAGAAAAGAAGTGTATAGCAAGATAGTAATGAACATTCAGCATACATAGGAACAAACTGAGGTAACAATGATTGAAGAGGGGAGGATTCAAAGATTCAAACTTGCAAAGGGGAATGGAGATAAGGCATGCACAGAAGAAAATGGAAGACCGTACATATTTAACTATCTATTTCATATTCGTAATGGTAACCACACACTAAATAAACTTAAACACCAATAAACTTAATTTAAAAAGAAAATGAATAACAAAATTTTGTTGAGAAGACAATGTGGTATTATTGAAAGAACAGATAAATAGATCAATGGAACAAAATAGAGAGTCCAGAAATAGGTCCACATAAATATAGTCGACAAAGGAACAAAGGCAACATAATGGAGGAAAGACAACCTTTCAACAAATAGAATTGGAACAACGTGACATTCACATGCTAAAAAAAAAAAGAATTTACATACAGACCTTATGCCTTTCACAAAAGTTAAACTCAGATTGTATTTAAATCCTAAATTAAAACATAAGCTATAAAACTCCTAAAAGATAAAGGATAGAAAATCTAGATGACCTTGTTTATGGCAATGATATTTTGAGATACAACACCAAAGGTACAATCCATGAAAGAAAGAAAGAATTGGTAAACTGGATTTTATTAAAATTAAAAACTTCTGCTCTCTGAAAGGCAATGTCAAGAGAATGTGAAGACAAACCACAGACTGAGACCAAATTGTCACAAAACACACATTTGATAAAGGAATATTACCCAGTGTGTATATATGTGTATATGTACACACACACACACACACACACACACACACACACACACACACACATACACACATATATGTGTTTACCTATATATAAAAGTTTATATATCTACATATATAAAGAAATATATATAGTTTAAACTCAACAATAAGAACACAAACAACTTGATTAAAAATTGGGTCAAAGGCCTCAACAGGTTCCTCACCAAAGAAAATATACAAATGTCAAATAAACATATGAAAGATGTTCCACATCATATGTCATTAAAGAATTGTAAATTAAAATAGCAGTGGGATACCACTACACAGCTAGGGTATTAGAAGAGCTAAATCTTAGAGTAGAATAAGTTTTAATGTTATACCTTTTAGAAAACAGTATGGAAGTTTGTCTTTTCCTGTCTGGGTTTCATCATAAGAATTTTTGCAGATTTGAATTTATACTATTTTTATAATTTGTAAATTTCAAACAGAAATAAAGGTGCAAATTGATGGTAAGATGATGACATTCCATGGGAACTTGGCAGATACAAAGAAAAATTTAACCTGGACGTGCCAAAACCTCAACCTAGAACATAAAATTATCACAGATAAAAGGCGAACTCACATTCTAAAGCTACAAAAAAAAAAAAAAAAAAAGCAATAATCAACCATTAGCAGATATAACACACAAAAATGTCATCATATCAAGAAGGTCAGATAATAAAATAACTACACAAAGACTATTACATAGTTATGATTAAATTGGATAATTAAAGAAAAAGAAAGCAAAACCATAGTTATTTTTTTCTAACATCAGACACAACAGGGTTGTCGGCTCTTGCCACTTCTATTCGCTTTTGTACCAGAGGGTCAGTAAAAACAATTGGGGAAGAAAATGAAATAAAAGACATTTCTATTTGATAAAAAGTTAAACGATCTCTATTCATAGATGACATAATGTGGTACTTTGAAAATCCTAAGGAATGTATCAATAATTATTAGAACTCATGTATGAGCAAAGTGGCAGGAGACAAGATCATTATCAAACATCAATTGTATTTCTATACACTAGCAATGAACAATTTAAAAATGAAATTAGAAAACCAATTTAATATACAGTAGCATCAAAAGATATTAAAAATTTGGGGAATAAATTTAACAAAAGAAGTTAAAGACTTGTACACTGAAAATTAAAAATATTATAGAAAAATGAAGGCAGTCCTAAGTAAATGAAGTGACATTCCATATTCACAGATACAACGAATACTTGAACTTTTGAATAATTAAAGTTATTGTTAAGAGGGCAATACTCCTCAAGTTTATATAGAGATTCCACTCAGTCCCTGTCGAAATACTGGATGGCTATTTAGGAGGAAACTGGCAAGCTGATTCTAAAATTTATATGGAAACGAACCCAAAATAACCAAAATAATCTTGAAAAAGAACAAAATTGGAGGATTTACATTTTCTAATTTCAGACTCAGTATCAAGGGGCAGTAATCAAGAGAGCATAACACATAGATAAAGATCAATGGACTAGAATAGAGAGTTCATAAATAAACCCTTACATTTTTGATGAGTTGATATTTGACAGGGGTGTCAAGAAAATTCAACGGGGAAAATATAATTATTTAAACAAGTGTATTCACACATATAGAAGAATGAATTTGGACTTTTACCTCCCATATACAAAAATTAACACAAATGGATCAATGTTTTAAATATAAGAGCTAAAACTATAAAACTCATAGAAGAAAACACAGGGGTAAATCTTCATTTAGCAATTAATTCTTAGATATTACCCCAAAGCATGATCAACAAAAGAAAAAAAATAAATTAGACTTCATCAAAATTAATAGCATTTGTATATTAAAGAGCAATGTATAAAAAGTCAGAAAACACAGAAAGAGAATTTATTTATAAATCATATATCTGATAAGAGACTAGAACTGAGAAATATAGATAACTGCAGCTCAACAATGAAAAATCAGTTAAAATTGGGCATAGGATTTGAATAGATATTTCTTTGAAGAAGACATATAAATAACCAATAAGCATATGAAAGATGATGAACATCATTAGTCATTAAGAGAATGTGACCAAAACTAAGATGAGATACAACTTCACATCCATGGGAATGGATATTAATAAAAAACAGACAATAACAAGTAAGAACAAGGATGTAGAGACACTATAATCTTCCTTCATTGCTAATGGGTATGAAAAATGGTTCAACTACTTTGACACACAGTTTGATAATTCCTCAAAATGTTAAACAGTTACCATGTGACCCAGTAATTTCATTCCTAGATCTATATCCAAGAGAAATGAAAACATTTGATCACACAAAAATTTTTATATGAATATCCCTAACAGCATTATTTATAATAGCCAAAAAGTAGAAACAAATGTTTCTACTGTAAATTGATAGACAAAATATGGTACATCCATATAATGGCATATTATTGGACAAAAAAAGTTAATAAAGAAATGATACATGCTACAACATGGGTGAATCTCTAAAACATGCTAAGTGAAAGAAGCCAGTCACAAAAGATTACATATTGTATGACTCTGATTATATGAAATGTCTAGGAAAATCTATAAAGACAGAAAGTAGATGATGGTTACTAGGGGCTGGAATAAATAGGGGGATATTTCTAGTGGGTACAAGGTTTTTTTTTGAGTGATAAAATATTCTAAACTTCGATAGTGATAATGATTGCACAACTATGAATATACTGAAAATCACCAAATTATATACTTTAAAAGGTGAATTTTATGGTATGTGAATTATATCTCAATAAAGCTTTTATAAAATACATAATGAAAAAAGATACTATGATAAAAGGAAAATCAGTTTATACAAAACAAAAAAAAATATTAAAGGGAGGGAGTAAAATAAAAATGCAATAGGTGTACTAAGCCACACATTATATCTCTGAAGCAATTATCTCAGAAAATAAACTTAAGAAAAATTCCCCAGAATGCAGTAAAATGTATAAATATAAAAAGGTGTATATACATACATTTATTTATAGGTATATAAAAATATAAAAGTATATAAATATATGAAAGAGTATCTGAGAGACAAAAAAATTGAGAATTCTATTGAGACAATTAAATGAGATGTTCCAACACATGCTGAACAGAATTTTCACTGGAGAATATTTAGATCTGGGGAGAGGCAATATTTGAAGAGTTTGTGGCTGAGAATTTTTCATAATAAAAGAAATATGTGCATAGCCACATTAAAGAAGCAAAATGAGACATGCGCTAGATAGATAACAATCGATATATACAAAGACACAAAGAGTGCAACTGAACAGAGATCTGGGGAAAATAAACAGAATGAAATAAGCCATTACCCAGAAAGGTAAGTGACTTCTCAGTGACAGCAATGGAGGCTAGAAGAATTCAGAATAATAGCCTCAAAGTGATGATGAAAAGTAATGTCAACTTATATATCTGTATTGAGCAAAATTACCTTTCATAGATCCATATTTAAAGGAAAAATATAAACCAGAAGAAAATAGAATGTTTAAAGCAAATGGTAGACACATGAATAATCCAAAGATTTGATTATGTTAAGTAATAACTGTAACACAGGCTAATTTGAAGAGTATAATAATAAGCTGGAACAAAAATACAAGTTGACAATTACATTGCTATAAGGTGTCACTGAAATTCAAGTCCTAATGATTTTGTATGATAAAGATGGGAAAAGAGTAGCATAGTGAAAGAGAAAGGAGATTCGGTGTCAGAAACATACACATTAGTACACTTCATCTGTCACAAATTACTGTTTTCAT